>NC_140177.1:100130158-100241106 GCF_963971535.1 Notolepis coatsorum
CTATCACTCCTCTCACACCTATCACACCTCTCACACCGATCCCACCTATCACACCTATCACACCTATCACACCTATCACACCTATCACACCTATCACTCCTCTCACACCTATCACACCTCTCACACCGATCCCACCTATCACACATATCACACCTATCACACCTATCACACCTCTCACACCTATCACACCTCTCACACCTATCACTCTCTCACACCTATCACACCTCTCACACCTATCACACCTCTCACACCTATCACACCTATCACACCTCTCACACCTATCACACCTCTCACACCTCTCACACCTATCACACCTCTCACACCTATCACACCTATCACACCTCTCACACCTATCACACCTATCACACCTCTCACACCTATCACACCTCTCACACCTATCACACCTATCACACCTCTCACACCTCTCACACCTATCACACCTATCACACCTATCACACCTCTCACACCTATCACACCTCTCACACCTCTCACACCTATCACACCTCTCACACCTATCACACCTATCACACCTCTCACACCTATCACACCTATCACACCTCTCACACCTATCACACCTCTCACACCTCTCACACCTCTCACACCTATCACACCTATCACACCTCTCACACCTATCACTCCTCTCACACCTAGCACACCTCTCACACCTATCACACCTATCACACCTATCACACCTATCACACCTATCACACCTCTCACACCTATCACACCTATCACACCTATCACACCTCTCACACCTATCACACCTATCACACCTCTCACACCTATCACACCTATCACACCTATCACACCTATCACACCTCTCACACCTCTCACACCTCTCACACCTATCACACCTCTCACACCAATCCCACCTATCACACCTCTCACACCTATCACACCTATCACACCTCTATACCCTTTCTGCAATCTGTTAATAAAGTTGTACTTAAGTTATGCTTTTACATTATACTTACTTAATAAGTGAATAGTTCCAAGTCAATCAAAAACTATGAGTTTTATTTACTCAAAACATAATGCGGTTTACAGTCTGTATCTACTTAATTATCTTAAGTTGTACTTAAGTTATGCTTTTACATTATACTTACTTAATAAGTGAATAGTTCCAAGTCAATCAAAAACTATGAGTTTTATTTACTCAAAACATAATGCGGTTTACAGTCTGTATCTACTTAATTATCTTAAGTTGTACTTAAGTTATGCTTTTACATTATACTTACTTAATAAGTGAATAATTCCAAGTCAATCAAAAACTATGAGTTTTATTTACTCAAAACATAATGCAGTTTACAGTCTGTATCTACTTAATTATCTTAAGTTGTACTTAAGTTATGCTTTTACATTATACTTACTTAATAAGTGAATAGTTCCAAGTCAATCAAAAACTATGAGTTTTATTTACTCAAAACATAATGCGGTTTACAGTCTGTATCTACTTAATTATCTTAAGTTGTACCTAAGTTATGCTTTTACATTATACTTACTTAATAAGTGAATAGTTCCAAGTCAATCAAAAACTATGAGTTTTATTTACTCAAAACATAATGCGGTTTACAGTCTGTATATACTTAATTATCCTAAGTTGTACTTAAGTTATGCTTTTACATTATACTTACTTAATAAGTGAATAGTTCCAAGTCAATAAAAAACTACGAGTTTTATTTACTCAAAACATAATGCGGTTTACAGTCTGTATCTACTTAATTATCTTAAGTTGTACTTAAGTTATGCTTTACATTATACTTACTTAATAAGTGAATAATTCCAAGTCAATCAAAAACTATGAGTTTTATTTACTCAAAACATAATGCGGTTTACAGTCTGTATCTACTTAATTATCTTAAGTTGTACTTAAGTTATGCTTTTACATTATACTTACTTAATAAGTGAATAATTCCAAGTCAATCAAAAACTATGAGTTTTATTTACTCAAAACATAATGCGGTTTACAGTCTGTATCTACTTAATTATCTTAAGTTGTACTTAAGTTATGCTTTTACATTATACTTACTTAATAAGTGAATAGTTCCAAGTCAATCAAAAACTATGAGTTTTATTTACTCAAAACATAATGCGGTTTACAGTCTGTATCTACTTAATTATCTTAAGTTGTACTTAAGTTATGCTTTTACATTATACTTACTTAATAAGTGAATAGTTCCAAGTCAATCAAAAACTATGAGTTTTATTTACTCAAAACATAAGAACACGTCACACGAACTCAAGACATTCAAGTTAGTAGAACTTTCATAGAATATTGAGTATACCCTACTCAAACTAATTGATTATTTTGAACATGCGGGTTTACAGTGAGCCGGTTAATCAAACCATTCAGAATAATAAATTATATCAGCTAGTTAGTCCACAGAAAAGTAATTAAACTAGTTTGCTACCATTAGTTAATTTCAGTGGTTCAAAAGCATCCACAGCAACTGTGACAATGTATTTATCATCTGCTAGCACAGGCTAGCCAATATTAATCTCCCATAGCAACCAATCACACTGCATTAATGAATGTGTTGATATTTGAATGCTTCATGTATTATGATACTAACATGACATCTAATGTCAATGAACAGAGGGCCACACCCCCTCAACATACTGAGAGTTGGCTGTGCTCAGAGAGGGTGCACCAAAACAGTTAACAATTAAGGGGCGCTCCAGTAGCACACCACATAGCACGCTGAGTCGCGAAGTGGTCGTCCCGGGTTCGTTTCCCAGTCCCGGCGACCATTTGCCGCATGTCTTCCCTACCTCTCCTCCCGTTCTCCCTCTCTCCCTCTATCGGTCCTGCGTGGCCAGAAAAAAAGCTGAAAATGCTATAAATAAAAGTTTAAAAAATAATATTACACTCCTAAAGGAACATTAGCTTACTGTCTTCTCTTTTTTTTATCTACTTTTTCTCCTCCTTTTTCTGTGATTTTTTCTCCCCATCCTAATTTACCTCTCGTGCCAATTCTCCCTCCCCTGTCCTGATCGTTGCTTGCATATGCCCCCCACTGGCCGGTTGTAGGGAGGATAGAAGCCTTGCATCACATCCGATACATGTGGAGGCAGCCTGTCACATCTTTTCACCTGCCAGCGCGGACTCTCATTTGGCGAGGAATAACGTGTAGGAGGCTCATACTGCCCCCGCCATTTTCCTGACTTTGCTGTGCAGGCGCCCCAACCGACCTGTAGGAGTCGCTGTTCACAACGACCAGACTACCACCCTTCGACTTCCCACCCGCTAACTCTGCCAATTGAGTTAGTATGACGGCCAGCCCAAGCCGGAGGCAACACCGACAGCCGGATTCGAACCCGGTGTCTCTTGCGTTGGTGATGAGCGCAATGTCCGCTGCGCCATCCAGCCGCCCCAGCTTACTGTCTTCTCCAGAGAGAAGATAGATACCAGTTTCCTCTCTGTGCATTCAGTAGAAAGCTATCTGGCTGCATGTTAGCCTAGTTTAGCACAATGAATGGAAGCGGACATGGCCGGTTAGCCTTTGAGAGAGGTGTTAGTTGGAAAATGCCTAGGCTAACCGGCCATGTCCGCTTCCATTCATTGTGCTAAGCTAGGCTAACATGCAGCCAGATAGCTTTCTACTCAACGCACAGAGAGGAAACATACGGTTATCCTATAACCAAGTGCTTGGTGGAACATATCCTATATCAGTCTAACTACTGAATACATTTCTCACACACCCCCATCCGCTCCTCTACATAAGCAGGGGTGTGGCCATACTAACAGCTCCTTCCCAAGTCTTTCACCACCGAAGGCGAAGACCACGGGGTCCTCAGTGATCCAGCGAAGAGCGCTCACTATTACTCATATAACTATGGTTAGGATAACCGTATGTTATATTACGTCATAGCTTACGCTCTGCGCTGCTTAGTGGAACACAGGAGCTGAGCAGAGCGGAAGCTCGACAAATGTACCCGCTGAGGCACCCCACAACCATCAGAACCGGGGAGGACCCGAGCCCCCAGACCCCCCTAGTGGAGGACGGGAGGGAATCGGATCCGACTGTGCGAAGAGGGTTTAGCAACTCAACGCACACGGTGAGCAGACCGTGGGACTTACCTTCCCACAGAAGAACCCATGACTACACAGGCGCGCAACCCACATGCCACTAGGGAACGAACGGGAAGAACAAAAAAAACTTTACAACCCCTAATATCACGGGGTCAAGGTCAAGAACCCAACCCCGTGGCAAGGCCGTAGCAGCGGAGCGCGAAGGAGGACCCAGCCCCAGGAAGGGACTGGACCCCCCAGAAAAAGGGGGCCTGGTGAGGCCAACGACACCGCAGCATCGAGACCCCACCAGGCGGTCACTAGTGACACCACCCCCCACATCGCCAGCGTAACGGACAGGGCCCATCCAAGAGCAGGCCCTTCCCCCCTACAGCACGCCGCCCTGAAGCACTCAAAGAGGCTACACCCCCACAGCGGGACCAGGCAGCGCACCGGGGAGACAACCCCCAAAGAGGTTGATCCCTCAATCCAGGCAACAGGTCAAAAGGACTTGACCTGAGCCTGGAGCACTGCAGACTAGACAGGTGCCTAAGGGGTCTGCTGAAAACAGCACCCCGGCGGAAGGGGCGTTCGGTATGCTGTGCACCATGTCGCAGCCTCCACAGAAAACCCCCGACCCTCTAGAGGGGCCGAGGCAGAGAAGGCTGACATGATTGGCAGACGTCATGAATGGTGCGGGGGCACACTCGCAGGCAGACGGGGTCAAGCCCGGCCTAACCCGAGAGTCGACTCCACTGCCAACACACCTGGAAAACAACCACCACCTAACAGGAGGCGGTTGTTCCTATAACCCCCCCAAGAAAAAACTCCAAAACACAACTGCGGGTATACACCGGCTATACAGCAGTACAAGTGTTTCAGTTCTCAAGAAGGGGTTAACCCAGGCCAACAGGTTGACGAGAATGAGTCCGGACCTGGGCCCGGCGGACCGGGACTTACACAGGGATGCCAGAGGGGTACAAGAACCACCTCAACAGCCCCCCCCCCAGCCCCGCCAAGCAGGAGAAGAGAGGGGCGAAAAAAGAATGGAGAAGGACCAGGCTGTGTCTATGCCAAATACAACGCAGTTCGGTTTCCGGGTTCCTCTGATTGGCCACGACGCCCACGTGACCCCGCGCTAGCACGCCCCCTTATCCACGCCTGCCGCTACGCCGCGCCAAGCTCCTCTGTGTGTTGCAGCACGCGGCAGAGCGGCAGAGGTCCCTGTGTGTTCTCGCTTCCTCAATTTATACGCATGGAAGTATTGACTACGCCGTAACGAATCATTCAAAAAATATACCGTTAACTGGAATATGTTGTTTCTTTACACATATGTTGGATTATGTAATTGGTTTGTCATGACAAACCAATAAAATCGCTACAGAGCTCTCATATTTGCTATGAGTGGCGACGACTTGATTTTCACTTTCGTATTTCGCTTTCGTCTTGTTTAATCAGCCGCTTCTAAAGTCGCTGTCGAAGCCTGTTTCCGCCTCCGTGTGCTAAAGTTCTGGTAAGTTTAAAGTGCTAAGTGCTGCTAAGTGCTTTATAATATTGTATTTTATAATATTGTCGCGCATCACGCGCAACGCCACTCTGAGTCAAGAGCTCTGTCATTGAAGTGGGTGGTGTTACCAACAGCGTTCACCCTGATGACAAACCAATTACATAATCCAACATATGTGTAAAGAAACAACATATTCCTGTTAACGGTATATTTTTTTAATGATTCGTTACGGCGTAGTCAATACTTCCATGCGTATAAATTGAGGAAGCGAGAACACACAGGGACCTCTGCCGCTCTGCCGCGCGCTGCAACACACAGAGGAGCTTGGCGCGGCGTAGTGGCAGGCGTGGATAAGGGGGCGTGCTAGCGCAGGGTCACGTGGGCGTCGTGGCCAATCAAAGGAACCCGGAAACCGAACTGCGTTGTATTTGGCATAGACGCGACCAGGCTCCTTTAGCACAGTGCAAGGTACAACACAATATGGACAAAGCAAAAGTGAAGGATAACACGTAGTGACATAACCACGAACACCTCCATAACATCAACCCCTGCAACGCCCGGGCCAACCCGGCATTTTCCCCCCAAAAAAGCACAAGTCCTTCAGAGTACCTGAACAGCAGATCTGCGCCCTGGCGGACAACGGGTTAACTGACCTGGTCCGGCGCGACCAGAACCAGTCCCGTGTCCTAATCACGCCACCATCCCCAGTCCTAAGAGGGGGGTAGGTACGCGTGTCGATCAAAAACATCACAGAGGGCGCCACCAAGACGGTCAGAACATAAAGCACCGCGCCCGGTGGCCCACCCCAAAAGCGTGAGACCCCTCCGCCAATGCTTTGATCTATTCCGTTATCTCCCCCTAGAGATGAACGAGAATTCATCAAGAGTAACATAGTACACTGGCGCTCGGAAGAGACAAAACTCCATCCTAGTTGCCCCATAAAAACGCTGTTTCAATGATGAGCAACCAAGGCGCGCAAGCCCATGCGTGGTTCCACACAGAAGCACCCAGGGCCAGCACTATGTACACGTCAAGACCCAAAACATATCAATGGTAATTCTAAAAAGAACCCAGATAATGTTCCCTCCAAGCCGCCTGGGAGAGCGGCAGGAAGCTGGCCAAGACACAGATATGGGTCCCATATGACGTGTCTGAGGGAAAACACCCCTGTCAACCCTGCCCTGTATAAAAGAGAGGACACAGGGAACCCCCAGAGAGACTTCCCACGTGAGTAATAATTGAAAAGATATATCGCTGCTTGCGGGACAAAACCTCATAACTCCATTTTTAAAATTTTTATTTTTTTATATAAATCTACTCCGTAGATCATCCTCCATATGTGTGTGTGGGTTTTACAAAGTTTAAACAATGGGAAAGCATTAAACCGATCATCTGTCTAAACCTCCTAACTCTATTCACCCTCAAATCTGTGTTCGTTTTTTTAATCTGCTGAAAAGTTGGGTTTTTGGAGTTATGAGGTTTTGTCCCGTGAGCAGCGATATGTAACATTGAGCTACGTGACCAAGCTCAAGACATATGCAACAGAGCGCAGAGCAGAATTTATTTTTAAGTTCTCACGCACCACATAACTCATCTTGATAATAACAGAGGTCCACAACATGGAGCCTGAAAAGAACTCACGGAAGTCTCACAACCAATAGAAACACGCCCAGTGACGTACTCTATGGCGGGGGGAATTCCGTGACCCACCTGCCCAAATATGGCGTGGGACCAGGGAACTCCCTCCCCCCCCTCCCTACCCTGTGACGCGCTGACCCAGCAGCGTGACAGGAAGCCCGAAGGACAGGAGGTCCAACCTCCTGACCAATCAGAAAAAAGGGGACGGAGGGTTTATCAGTTCACCCCCTCATGACCCCTCACCCCTGATACGATGCAATGACAAAGCAGAGCCATGACACCAGTCATAGCGTGCTACATGAAGTGCATGTATACCTGTTCAAGGTAACAGCTTCACATAGGCTCATGTGCGAACCTGCCACCCGAATTTTTACACCTTTACCATAAAGGAAGAAAAAACACAGCCCAAGAGAGGGGCCAAGGGCCCTGGTACAAGAGCTTACACATGTAACTTCTGTAGGCCAACACCTAACCCAGTTGTGGATCTTAAACGTGAAAACGATACACACAATCCTCCATCACAACAAATAAAGGGCAAAAGTACACTCTCACTACTGTAAGAGAACGCGGTTTTTCATGACGATAGAAGACACAAGTCCTTGATTAAGTACTGGTCACAGGCCTTGCTAAGTCCACATGACAGCGACCAAACATTTTCAGAAAAAAATTGCCTCTCTAAGCAAGAGCACAACCCCAGCAGAAGCTGAGGGGTTACACCGTATCCCCAAAAACATAGTGAAACAATAACACATCTTGTAAACAAAATCATGTTTGAGGGGAGGGGGGGGGGCTCAGGGGAAAACCGGGGAAACCCACCCCATACCACCGTACCCCTGATACGACGCCAATGTGTAGAGTAAGCTTTACATCATGCACGCCAGCACAGCCGAATACCTTGTTTGAACAGGCACAGCCTTGCTCATCTGTGAAAAAAACTTGCCACTTGTTATTGTCATCACAAGCTGAGAGAGGGACTCATCCCTCGATCACATGCCACTATTCACAGCATTGTAGGGTAACCCAGCCAGTTGTGGGCTCAGCCACGTTGTTTAACGTTACATGAACACACACAACTTCTCATCATACAACAAAAACCCAGTTAATTTTTACATGAAACACCAAGCTTACCTCCCTCGCACCGGGTGCTTTTCATTTTTTTTTTTTAAAACAGAGAGGCCGCTAGCCCTCACACAGCAGAGCGCCTCCCAAGAAAAGTGTCCAACTGCAGAGCCAGAGGTAATGCCGGCGGGGATTGCTCAACGACGCGAGCCTGTTATGGTTTGTAACCGACCCCAATCGCACAACACAAGACAGGTATGAGAGTAAGCCAAAACAGGGCATTTATTTCTTACATAACAAAAAGCGGCACAGTCCCTTTAAGGGAAAACACAAAAACACTAGAGTCAAGGAAATATGAAAAATGCGGCACTGTGCCTTTAAGAGGCGAACAGGCTAAGGGACTAAGGCTAAGGGCCAGGGCTAAGGACCAGGGCTAAGTGTCAGGGCCAGGACCAGGGGCACTGGAGAGGGGGACAGGGACAGAGGCCCGGAGAGGCGGGCTGGAGACAGGGACAGAGAACAGGGTTAAGGCCTTGGACAGGGCGAGGGCCAGAGCTGCTTACAGGGATGAGGACAGGGTTCCGACGGCGGAGGCCTGGCACGGGGACAGGGGCCCGACGGCGGAGGCCTGGCACGGGAACAGGGGCCCGACGGCGGAGGCCTGGCACGGGGACCAGGGGCCCGACGGCGGAGGCCTGGCATGGGGACAGGGGCCCGACGGCGGAGGCCTGGCACGGGGATCCTCATCCTCCTCTTCGGCTGCTGCAGACGGGCAGCGCAGAACAAAGTGGGTCCCAGGGGACCGGGATGGGAACACGCCGTCCTCCCGTGGAATACTAGGGAGCGATGACGAGCCTCACCCCAGGGACGAGGATCACGAAGAGACGCCTTCCTCCCGTGGAATCGGGAGCGATGGCGTGCCGCCTTGACGTCTGGAGTGGGAACACTGGAAAACCTCCCGTAGAGAATTAGAGAGCGAAGACGGTGTCCCACTCCAGGCAAACGGCGACAGGTGGTGATGGCTGGACCGTCGTCTCACGCCGGAGACGCGGCAGGTGATGGTGACGTACAGAATGGTAACGTACAGAACTCCATGAACACAGACACAGATACAGAGTCCAGAACACAGAACGACCCGACCAGGACTGGAGGGGAGTCTGCAACCTATGTACTCTCCCGAGGTGATTGCAAACTCCCAACAAGTGCGTGAAGGTAGAGGATCAAGGATGTCCAAGGGTGGGGGCTGGTGAAGAGTAGAGGAGAGTAAATCATCGCAAGGGTGGGGGCTGGTGAGGTGAGGAAAGGGAAAAAAAGGTCCAGGGAACAGGCGAATCCTCACAGTACCTCCCCCTCCACGGGAGCCACCGGGCGACCAAAAAATCAGACAACGGGGCAGGGGACAAGACAAAGCAACAAACAAAAAAAAAATTGGCCATGCTAGCAGGGGAAGCTACACCTAAAGTGGGGCTAGCAGAGGGACAGGGTAGCTGCCAGAGCATTGCTAGCTACAGGGCCTATGCTAGCTGTAATGCTACATTAGCATAGAGGCTGCGCTAGCTGCCGGAGCTAGGCTAGCAGACAGGGCTGGACTAGCAAAGGAGAACAAGCTAGCTGAAAGGACAGTCCTAGCTGTGGGGAACAGGGTAGCTAACAGGGGAGCTAACGAGGTTAACAGGGGAGCTAACAGGGGAACTAAAAGGGGCTAACTCACATACACTGTCTGTGCTGGCTGGGGTCGTCGACTGGTCGGGTCGTACTGTTATGGTTTGTAACCGACCCCAATCGCACAACACAAGACAGGTATGAGAGTAAGCCAAAACAGGGCATTTATTTCTTACATAACAAAAAGCGGCACAGTCCCTTTAAGGGAAAACACAAAAACACTAGAGTCAAGGAAATATGGAAAATGCGGCACTGTGCCTTTAAGAGGCGAACAGGCTAAGGGACTAAGGCTAAGGGCCAGGGCTAAGGACCAGGGCTAAGTGTCAGGGCCAGGACCAGGGGCACTGGAGAGGGGGACAGGGACAGAGGCCCGGAGAGGCGGGCTGGAGACAGGGACAGAGAACAGGGTTATGGCCTTGGACAGGGCGAGGGCCAGAGCTGCTTACAGGGATGAGGACAGGGTTCCGACGGCGGAGGCCTGGCACGGGGACAGGGGCCCGACGGCGGAGGCCTGGCACGGGAACAGGGGCCCGACGGCGGAGGCCTGGCATGGGGACCAGGGGCCCGACGGCGGAGGCCTGGCACGGGGACAGGGGCCCGACGGCGGAGGCCTGGCACGGGGATCCTCCTCCTCCTCTTCGGATGCTGCAGACGGGCAGCGCAGAACAAAGGGGGTCCCAGGGGACCGGGATGGGAACACGCCGTCCTCCCGTGGAATACTAGGGAGCGACGACGAGCCTCACCCCAGGGACGAGGATCACGAAGAGACGCCTTCCTCCCGTGGAATCGGGAGCGATGGCGTGCCGCCTTGACGTCTGGAGTGGGAACACTGGAAAACCTCCCGTAGAGAATTAGAGAGTGAAGACGGTGTCCCACTCCAGGCAAACGGCGACATGTGGTGATGGCTGGACCGTCGTCTCACGCCGGAGACGCGGCAGGTGATGGTGACGTACAGAATGGTAACGTACAGAACTCCATGAACACAGACACAGATACAGAGTCCAAAACACAGAACGACCCGACCAGGACTGGAGGGGAGTCTGCAACCTATGTACTCTCCCGAGGTGATTGCAAACTCCCAACAGGTGCGTGAAGGTAGAGGCAGTGTTCGAATTATGAGGGGACCAATGGGGGCTCAGCCCCCATAGCTATAGTCTGAGCCCCCATAGTCAAGACCCCCTGTGGGGTCTCTCAAAAAAATGATATAATTTTTTTTTTTTATTTTTTTTTTATGTACTGTGTAATACTATGTGTATTATTTATGCTACCTAAATAAATTGTTAATAGATCATATTTTTCTTTTCAGTTTTTAAAAGAACAGAGTAATTAATGTTGTGGAATAGGCTGCATTTCACCTCCAAGCCGCTATGTGTCGCCCATGAGCATCGCCCCATAAGTTTAACGCTACTCCAACCTAGTGAAGAAGAAGCAGCTGATGTAAACAGAAGGCTGCCGGTCCGTCTGTGTCCTGCAGGCTGCAACTGAAAACATAAACACTAAACAGTACGCCACATGCCGCCAAAAAAAAGGCTCAACTCGCCGCAAGGCTGTACAAAGCTGGACAGCTTTGGTTTTATAAAAAGGCCAAAGACTGACGCTGTTAGTGCAGCAGCTAGCAGAACTACTGTCACTGAAGTTGACAGTGCTAGTGCTAGTATTAGTGTTAGCTCTGCTGCTCCTGTGCGCAGTGCACCTGTTATTGTTACCACACCGTTTGCCACTGCCAGACCCGAGTCTCCACCACTAGACCTGGACTGCGCTGCTACTCAACCACCACAATGCTGGGGTCCGAGTCAGTGGAACTTTTGGAAAAATAAATATAGCTGGTTATTTGCCAAGGAGGGATGCATTGGCTGCCTTCCATGTAAAAACGCCAAGATATTGTTAAATAAATCATTTGGAGCCCATTTGGCAGAGCAGTGGATGAATGGGACTGTGACTAGCTCTCAGAGCAAGAAGTTGAGGAAGAAAATATACTTGCTCATAAGCAAGCTATAGAAATAGAAAGTCAAAACCAGAAGGAAGTGCTTCCAAGAAAAGTGAGCGAAATCACATCTGCTTTGCTCAAGGAGACAGCCAAGTTCATTCAGGGCAGCATATACTGTCGCTAAAGAAAGGTTGCCTTATACCAAATTGAACCCCCTTATGACACTTAATGAGTTGAACGGTGCGACAGTCGGGCCAGCTCACCGATCTGATCATTCTTGTGCACAGATCATAGAGCACATTGCCACAGAGATGAAAAAAAAAATTGTTTCTCATGTCAAATCGCAGGATTCACGTATCAGTATAACACTGGATGAAAGCACAATTCATGGAAAAGCTTACATGATAATTTATGTCAGATGTGATGTCACTGGGGATGGAGATGTGGACAATGTTTTTCTTGACCTTGTTGAACTTGATCAGGGCACAGATGCAGAGTTGCTTGATTACCTGTGCACATTTGTTTATAACATTATTTATTTTGATTTATACAAGTATGAAGAGTTTATCGCCGGCCACTAGAGGGCAGCTTTTATGTTCATTTTATTATCAGATGATAATGTTACTTACTGCATCCTGATGAATGCTGCTGTTTTTTTCCATTCGATTATTTTGTTAGTTTTTGATTTATAAGTGCAGAGACAAATAAATGTTAATTCAAGTTCATACATTTTGTCTAATTTTTCAAATTAAATTGTTATCAGATGCAAAATGCAAATAAGTAAATATGGCATTATATATCCGAGGTGAGTAAGAAAATGAACAAATATTGATGGTTAAGAATGAGACTGAATAATGACATCACACAATAGTCTAATGATTAGACTGTCATTATTACATAGTATTAGACAAATTCTAATGAGATATTCCTCTAAATATGACTTCGAAAACAGCCACAATTTCAGGAAAATAATGGTAAAAAAAATTATTCAGGGGGCCCCCATAGCTCTCAGATGATAATTCGAACCCTGGGTAGAGGATCAAGGATGTCCAAGGGTGGGGGCTGGTGAAGAGTAGAGGAGAGTAAATCATCGCAAGGGTGGGGGCTGGTGAGGTGAGGAAAGGGAAAAAAAGGTCCAGGGAACAGGCGAATCCTCACAGCCCCTAATATGAAGCGCCGGTGGAGGTCAGAATGATCATCATCTTCTAGACACTCCGGTGGCGAAGACATTATCGCTGTATTTCCTCGAAAATAGTGAGAGAGAGGGGGAGCTCCAGTAGCTCACAGCATATCTCGGCGCTATTTCTGCGTCGGGGAAAACTGTGCTGCGTCACGGATCTGGTGGACTCCGAGTTCGATTCCCGGACCCGCCGTCATTTGCCAGAATGTCTTCCCCTGATCTATATCCCGTTTCACCCTGTATCTGTCAGTCATGCTTGACCAGAAAAGCGATAAACGCTAAAAAAATAAAGTAAAAAAAAAAAAAAAAAAAGTGAGAGAGAAAACAAAGATATAATGTCAACGCAGCTCCTTCTCTTCAATGTAGCTCCTTTCCAACTATTTTCGTTACTAAACTCAAGTGGTGTATACAGACACTTGCCGGTGGTGAAAATAAGGAAGGAGCTGTTAGTATGGCCACACCCCTGCTTATGTAGAGGAGCGGATGGGGGTGTGGCCAGGCGGATGGGTATGTACATGTACATGTGGAGAAATGTATTCAGTAGTTAGACTGATATAGGATATGTTCCACTAAGCAGCGCAGAGCGTAAGCTATGACGTAATATAACTGGTATCTATCTTCTTGTCTCTCTCTGGAGAAGACGATAAGCTAATTTCCCAAAATGTTGGCGTGTGCCACAATACACTTTTTCTGACTGAATTAACATAATTGTACTGGATCTGTAAGTGAAGTTATACTTTATTATCCCCTTGGGGAAATCTGTCCTCTGCATTTAACCCATCATAACAATTTAGGAGCAGTGGGCACTATACAGCGCCCAGGGACCAACTGTCATGTGAATCACAAGTGTACAAAAACAAACACATTCAGATCTAGTGGAAACACGATGACAGACTACAAAGGCGCCTCCCTCAAACTGAACAGTGACATCTCCTTAGCAAATGACCTCAATACCTTCTATGCGAGGTTTGATGCTGGTAATAACAACACCAGCTCACAAGCCACGGCAATGGGGGGGGGGGGTCGGCTGCTGATGGAGGCGCAGTGTTCAGGGTAACAGAGCATGAGGTGAGGCGGACCTTTAAAAAAGTGAATATCAGGAAGGCAGCAGGTCCGGACGGCATCCCCGGCCGCGTCCTAAAAGTCTGTGCCGACCAACTGGCCCCAGTATTCACTGACATATTTAACCTGTCCTTAGAACAGGCTGTCATCCCCACCTGCCTGAAGAAGTCCACTATTATCCCTGTACCCAAAAAATCCAAGCCTGCTTGCCTCAACGACTACCGCCCTGTAGCTCTCACCTCCATAGCCATGAAGTGCTTTGAGAAGCTAGTAAAGGGCTACATCTGCTCCTCCCTCCCCATCAACATGGACCCCCTGCAATTTGCATACCGCCCCAACAGGTCCACGGAGGACGCCATAGCCCATGTGCTGCACACAGCAGCATCACACCTGGACAAGAGGCAGGGGAACTATGTGAGAATGCTATTCATCGACTACAGCTCGGCATTCAATACCATAGTCCCCTCCATACTCATAGCCAAGCTCAGGGACCTGGGCTTGAACTATGACCTCTGCCAGTGGGTCTTGGACTTCCTGACTGGCAGACCCCAGGTGGTGAGAGCAGGCAACTGCACCTCCTCATCCATCACCCTCAACATAGGGGCCCCCCAGGGCTGTGTTCTGAGTCCCCTCCTCTACTCCCTGTACACACACGACTGTGTGGCTCAGCGGAGTAGCAATACAATCATCAAATTTGCTGACGACACAGTGGTGGTGGGCCTGATCTCTGCCAACGACGAGAGGGTCTACCTGGAAGAGGTCAAGGTCCTGGCGGGATGGTGCCAGGAAAACAGCCTCTCCCTGAACGTCAGCAAAACAAAGGAGATGATTGTGGACTTCAGGAGGTCGGGGGTCAAGGACTACAGCCCCCTCAGCATCGACGGGGCACCGGTTGAGAGAGTCAACAGCTTTAAGTACCTCGGAGCCTACATATCCGAGGACTTGACATGGACCACACACATTGACAGTGTTGTGAAGAAGGCACGACAACGCCTCTACTTCCTCAGGCGCCTAAGGAAGTTCCAAGTCAGTCAGAAGATCCTTAAGAACTTCTACTCATGTACAATAGAGAGCATCTTGACCGGCAACATCACCTCCTGGTTTGGGAATAGCACTGCACAAGACCGAAGCAGACTACAAAGAGTGACACGTTCAGCCGAACGCACAATTGGAGGGGGGCTCCCCACCCTCCAGAACATTTACAACAAGCGTTGCAAGGGCAAGGCTAAGAGAATCATTAAAGACCCCAGTCACCCGAACAACTGCCTCTTTGAACTGCTGCGGTCAGGCAAGCGATACCGGAGTCTCAAGGCGAGCACAGAAAGACTCAGAAGAAGCTTCTATCCCCAGGCCATCAGGCTGCTAAACGAACAATGAATGAACACTACACAACAACAACCACCAAACGCACATAGCACACACATCCACACGCACACACTCACTTAAACAAACACACTGTAGCACCCACTCCACACACTTTATAGCACACACCCACTTTAAACAAACACACTGTAGCACCCACTCCCCACACTTTATATTTATTGATGAAGGATTGCACTACAACTCGTACACCTTACTGTAAATTGTACCTAAATTGTACCTCATCCCATTTCTGCTTTGCACTAGATAGTACTGTACATTAGTACACTGCATAGTATTGTATATTATATGGTAACTCAGAACATTGTACATATGTCTATACCGAACACTGTGACCTCTTTTTCTTCTTCTAAATTACACGTATACTATGTTTGATACTATCTTGTCTAGCACAGTCTCTGGAGCGTAACAGTAAGAAGCATTTTGTATGAAAGTATTCTGTACTTCTGTATGACAACTATTAAAGAAACTTGAAACTTGAACATGTGATGACATTTATAAAACATGTTTTTTTTCCTAAAACGTGTGTTTTTTCTGTAAGGGTGTAAATAACCTATTATTGAACTATGAAAGCATAGTATAAAGCTATTACTTAAATCCCTTGTTTGTGACACTCTTATCATCTGGTAGTGGTGGGAAGACGGATGTTAGCCATCTTGTTTCCATGGGGACATATTACCCTGTCACTGGAAAAACACTTAGGTCGCTTTCACATATAGTTTTGGTGGACTCGGTGCGGTTCTGGTGGTGAAGTTGCAACATTGTTGCATTCTTCATTTGGTTCGTCTGCGTTCACATAGCAATTTGTCAGGCGCACCGAACTTTCTGAACAATGTCACGCGGTCAAAAAGCGCGCTCGTCTATTGGAAATGTGTGTGTGGCTGCGAGCCCGTAGCCCGTGTGTGCGCGCGCGCGTGTGTGTGTCTGTGGACTGCGAGCCCTCCAGATCAGCGGAGGCGGAGTTTTTTATTTTGACATGACATTGATCCATTGTTCTATTGAAGCCCATTACCACCATCCTCTCGCTAAACAACTTGTACACCGCGTTGTTTTTATGAGTGCCCACAAGTAGCTGTTTTATTTGGTCGTCTGCCCATATGTGTACAGTGTGCTTGTTTTGCAGTGAATGCCGAGCGCCTCTGTAATAATATAATAAGCCGCGTTTTTTCTTTCTTCTACCCAAGATGCACAGTTAGATATATAGATTAGTGCTGTCAGGCGATTAAAAAAATGTATCTAATTGTAATTAATTAATCTAATTCATCGCATTTTAATCGCATAACCATTTTATGCCTCATATTCTATATTCTATAATCATATTTCAAATAGCATGTGTCCAGATGGCAGAATTCAGTACTGTATCTACAAAACTTTCTGTTTAATCATCTTCCATCTATTAATTTGCTTAGATTTTTCAGGTCTGGTCAAAGATAAAAAAAAATGTATTGATATTCTCATTTGGTTCATTACAATTGATCAAAATTAAATTTTCATTCAATCAATCACAGCGCAGATTGATTGATTGAATGTAAATATTATTAACAGATTGCAGAATGGGTACAATACAGTACGGCTCAATACACACAATTGTTAAGGGCATGCAGACCAGAGAAAGACTTTCGTCTTGGTTACATCAGGGTCCCCCATTTTCAATTCATAATGAATTGTAAGTAAGGGTGCAACTTGCACCGTGCAATCCATTCTTTGTGGATCTAGCCCACAGTATTTCTGACACTGGGAATACATTCCCTGAGATTCATAGATGTCCCTAGAATCAGATACCAAGAACATGCAAATGGACCATATTAAAAAAAATATCTGTAAATGTGTATTCTACATTCTCATGGAATGAATGAGATACAAAAAAAAAATGTATTAAAAAAAAAAAAAAACTTTTTTGTAATTAATTTTGAGTTAATTTTCATAACGCGATAATTTGCTGTGTAATTAATTAATCTAATTAACGCGATAAACTGACAGCCCTAATATAGATATATAGATATATAGATATATAGATAGAGAGATATATGTAGTGTGCTTGTTTTGCAGTGAATGTCGCGCGCAGTGGTAATAATAAGCACTTCCTGTATTGGTCCGCGTTTGGTCCGATGAAGCGAACTGAGACCTATGTTTTTGGTCGGACCAGAGTTTGTGTGTTTGGTCCGCGGACCGAGTTCGACGCGCATTCACACAAACTCGAAAAACCGGACTATCGAATTCTGGTCCGATAGTCCGGACCAAACAGCCCCTGTGTGAAAGCGACCTTACACACTGAATGCATAGATGAACACATACATACAAAAACACATGCACACACACATTCACATACATTATGCACACACAGGCACATTGGCTCACAGACATGACACATACTGTACACAAAAACACACACAGGCACATTGGCTCACAGACATGACACATACTGTACACAAACACACACACACACACAGGCACAAACATACAACTCATCAATACACACAAACAAGCAAACACACACACACAGGCTCACAGACATAGACACACATCCATGTGCGCACACACATGCACCCCCATGTCCATTAACTAACACCAGAGACACACCAGACTCCAAAGTGCCGGGAAGCACAGGCAGTTTCCTTTCGCCGCCTATGTTAACCAATTGGATACGGTCGCACCGTGAACAGCCAGGCTCCTGCTCTTCTGCTATGAACAGCCAGGCTCCTGCTCTCCTGCTGTGAACAGCCAGGCCCCTGCTCTTCTGCTGTAACCGGCCAGGCTCCTGCTCTTCTGCTGTGAACAGCCAGGCTCCTGCTCTTCTGGTGTGAACTGCCACGCTCCTGCTATTCTGGTGTGAACAGCCAGGCTCCTGCTCTTCTGGTGTGAACAGCCAGGCTCCTGCTCTTCTGCTGTGAACAGCCAGGCTCCTGCTCTTCTGCTGTGAACAGCCAGGCTCCTGCTCTTCTGGTGTGAACAGCCAGGATCCTGCTCTTCTGCTGTGAACAGCCAGGCTCCTGCTCTTCTGGTGTGAACAGCCAGGCTCCTGCTTACTCCAGAATTTACACTCTGTGTTCTCGGCATAAGCTGATGAGGGCGCGGCTGGGTAGCGCAGTGGACTAAGCACCGCAGATACTCTGGGATCGAATCCAGCTGTCAGCGGTACCTACGGCTTGGTCAGGCATCCCTACTAACACAATTGGCAGTGTTAGGGTGTGGGAAGCCGGTGGGGTATCTGTCCTGGTCGTTGTAAACTGCAACTCCTACTGGTCGGTCGGGGCGCCTGTTCAGCAGGGAGGGGATCTGGGGGAAATAGCATGAACCTCCGCACGCGTTACGTTCCCCCAGTGAAACTCCTCAATGTCAGGTGAAAAGAAGTGGCTGGCTTCCACGTGTATCGGTGAAGGCATGTGGTAGTTCTACACCAGTGGAGGTTTCTCTATGACAACACGTGAAACACAAATTCACTCATAATTCATAATTATTATTAATTTACATATACCTATATATTAAAAAAAAAAATATATATATATATATATATATATTTTTTTTAATTATTATTATTATTATATTTGTTTAATAAATGTTTTCCTCTGTAAAAAAAATGCCAGTGAATTTTTTTTTCTTCAAAAATGGCCAAAATTGACAGCTCTGAGCAGGCCTGCACTGCAGTATTGCCTGCAGTAATTATTCGTGAAGAAAACTTCACAGGTGTGACCCATTGTTAAATAAATAATAAATAACAGCGAATCAAAATAGGCTATTAACTTCATCTAAGCACGGTCTGTGCAGTTAAACTCTTGCCATTGAATGGAGGGTTGATTGATTGACAGCCCTTGACATCCAATACACGGAGGTTGAATATGATTGGCAGCCTTGCAAATCCAATCAGAGATTTCTGCATTGCAAAGTCAAAATGGGTCCAGCTGCATGTCCGGAGGATAGGTTTAGCTCGGGCCAATCTCAAGTTTCTTAAGTTTCTTTATTAGTTGTCATACAGAAGTACAGAATACTTTTATACAAAATGTAACATAAAGAAGCATTTTGTATAAAAGTATTCTGTACTTCTGTATGACAACTAATAAAGAAACTTGAGAAACTAGAGATTGGCCTGAGCTAAACCTATCCTCCGGACATGCAGCTGGACCATTTTGACTATGTGAAAGTTGAGACTATGAGAAAGTTGTTGTTTAGTAGTTAGTAAGCTGTACATCTATAACAAGTCAAGTCAGGCTAAATTAAACTTTGCGCCAACATTAGGACCGAAGTATAAACCAGCAACTGAGCAACATGAAGAAGTGGATTTATGCATCTGGATCAGAAAAAACGTTGTGGATGAAAAAGTAAGTAGGCTACAGTGCTTGTATGCTAACAGTAGCTAGCCAGCTTAGCCTACATCACAATGATAATCACCAAGCTAACTTACTGTACACACTGTAGGGCTGGGCAATTAATCGAAACAGAATCGCGATATCGATTCATAGACCTATGCAATCTCATTTCTAAGTTATGACTATTTTCTTTTATTAAAAAAAACATATATATTTTTTTTTTTTTTTACCTTTTAAATTATTTTATCTGGGTTGAACATGATTTGTGGAACTCCCTCTGGTGTTGTGGTCGTGGTATTCACTGACCTTTGGGAAGTATTTCGACATGCACATGGGTATCTTAGTGGTGTAGTGTATCTTGTAGACCAGGCCCATTGCAAGTTGCTGTACTCTGTCGTCTACTCTAAGCCATCCTAGGTTGTCAAAGTGGACAGGGGTGAGGTGGGTTTTAGGAGTAAGGTCAAGCAGTAGTCTGACCAGTTTGTTTTGTGATGTTTGTAATCTTGTTTTTAGTGCCTTTGAGGTGCTTTGGTACCATGAGGTGCAAGCATAGTCGTAGTACCCTTGAATGAGTGCTCCTGTTAGAGTCTTCAAGGTATTCTTGTTTACCAGAGAGGAGATCCGGTACAGGAATCTAGTTCGTTGGTTGACTTCGTTTTATTACATTGGATCCCATTTTGTCACAGGAAAGATTTGCCTGTATAGGATGGAACCCAGGTAGGTAATTTCATCTTTCCTTTTAAGATAAGATAAGATATTCCTTTATTGATCCCCTTGGGGAAATTCAGGCATCATAGCAGCATGAGGGAAGGGGGGGGGGGTACAGGTAGTGAAAACAACACAAGCAGTGTAAACAAATAGGTCAATATAATTTACTATCTAACTAACTGAAATATACATTATTCATTATTCACAGTATCACAGTATCCACATAAGGTGCAGTATGCATAAGGTAGTGTTATTGTCCTACTTGGGTTCCTATTAGTTCTAGGTCGATGTCTGGCAGCAGTCGCTGCCCACTGTTGTGGAGCCTGATGGCCACTGGTATGAAGGACTGTCCGAGGCGGTTAGTTGAGTGTCGGGGGGGTATGAGTCTGTGGCTTCCTTGTCACCTTCACCTAATATGTTTTGATCTGGTCAGGTGCGCTGTCACCTAAAATGTTTTGATCTGATCAGGTGCGCTGTCACCTAATATGTTTTGATCTGGTCAGGTGCGCTGTCACCTAATATGATTTCATCTGGTCAGGTGCGCTGTCACCTAATATAATTTCATCTGGTCAGGTGCGCTGTCACCTAATATGTTTTCATCTGGTCAGGTCCGCTGTCACCTAATGTTAATATGTTTTCATCTGTGTCCACTGACCACTGACACACAGTGGGGGATGTTTTAAAAATATTATTTAATATATAATATAATATAATAATTTGTGCTTCACCTAAAAATTTGGTCAGCAGCCTCCACGGTTCTACACCCTCCCCAGGCCGACAGTGGGGCAATGCGTGCAACGACCAGGAAGGAAATTGGCATAACGACTAAATTGGGATGGGTGAAAAATACAGAAAGCCCAAAAATAAATAGAAAAAATAAAGAAATAATAATAAGCTCATGAGTGGGATGGTGGGAGTGGGAGAGGAATGGTATTTTGTGGTGTCTATTGTGGTGTCTGTAATAGTATAAGTAGATTATGTTCTGTGTTTATTATTTTTGTTATTGTCATTGGGTCTCATTCACCAACATTGACATATGATTTCTCTCACGACAACCACCTTGGAAGGACAGTCTAGAGAGGCTGATTTATGACGTGATGTCATTTGCGGTCTGGTGCCAGACCGCACGGG
Source organism: Notolepis coatsorum (assembly GCF_963971535.1). Classification (NCBI taxonomy): domain Eukaryota; kingdom Metazoa; phylum Chordata; class Actinopteri; order Aulopiformes; family Paralepididae; genus Notolepis; species Notolepis coatsorum. Next base: position 100,151,729 of record NC_140177.1, read on the forward strand.
CGGAAGAGGTTAAAAACACGGCACACACCAGTCTGTCAACTTACGACTATTCAGGGATCCTAAATCCTGCTCTTAGTTAGGACCGAATCCAGGAGAAGGGGCCGTTGGTGAATCCCAAAATCTGCCAGAAAATGTCACATTCGGGGCCATTCGATTAGACGGGCCCCACTCTAGGACGCCAGAGGTCTGGGATAATTCCTGCAAGGCTAGTTATAGCTAATAAAGCTAATAATGTTAAATCGATTGCCTTTTTGTCCCTACACAAGCTACAGTTAAAAATCAAAATGCATATGATTGGTATCATGTTCCACCATGAATGCATGAAAAGGGGGGGCGGGGGAAGTCGTTTCTGATTATTGATTACCAATAACGGCATTCGTTATTACAACAACATACGCTGACCGGGTGGATGGCTATGAGAACAAGGCCCAATCAGGCTGAAATTGACGTCAAATCGCTCTTACCTGTGGCCGGTTGGATTCAAAAAAGAATTTCCCAGTTATTTGATCGCCATCTGGTAGATCGATATGTCCATTGGCTGATGCTATATTCCTTTACTGCATACTGAATTATATGTCGCAAAAAGTATTCTAGGCGATCTGGTGAAGCCATAGCTTCAGGCTAACAGAAAAGCTAACCCGGAGCGAAAAAAAAGTTACTTTGAGTAGGATATTAAAATGGAATAAAAGCTAAAAATGAGTTTAACACGTATATATACGTGGTTGGCCTTCAAGCGTTGGCTCCCAAACATGTATATATACGTGGTTGGCCCCGAACCAGTTAAGTGGCGCTAAGACCAAAATTTGTCAGATCTTTTGTCCTAAATCCAGTGGTGAATGAGACCCATTGTTCTTATTGTTATTGTGGTATTGTGAGGTATTGTTATTGTTATTGCTACTGTATTGTGTTTGTCTTGTTTTGTTTTGTGTATAAAAATAAATACATATATTTGATCAAAAAATAAATAAGCTGATGAGGAGACATCTATAGTCTATAACACACACACACAAACACACCATCATCCAAGCTGACGAGAGTACACTACCTATACCCCCACCACACACACACACAACCACTCATAGACACACACACACACACACACACACACACACACACACACACACACACACACACATTTTAATACTTTATTTGGTTCCACAAATTATATTACATAAACAGGGAATCAAATGTATCGGGGCCAAGCAGCACTGAACACTTAAGGGTACACATAGCACCTCCTTCTCCCCGTGGCTAAGCTGCCAATAATAGCTGAGACAGAGCAATATTTGGCAATTTGTTTGGCTTTTCTTTTAGACATTGCAGCAATTCTCAGACCGGTCATGGTGCATTTGTGTACATGGCCAAGACTTCCGAACACAAGTACATTATATCTACACCTATACCCAAGGTCAGCCATCACACTGAGCAGTGGTTGGTATTTGATATACTTGTCCCGGAAGGCCTGGTCCATGTACAGGTCAAAGGTACAGCCTACTTCTATGACCAGCACCTCTCCGTGGCTGGTGTCAACAAAAACAACGTCCGGTGTATTGGGTATGTTAGCAAAAACATCGTTGGTAAGGCCAAACCACTCTGGTTTCACTCTGGCATGTTTGTACATTGCTGCACTAGATGGTGATATGTTCCGTACCACATCAGACACAATGTCCACAATACGGTCATGACGAGCGATGTACAGGTGTTTGTATGCATTACATCCGTTTGTTATGTGTGCAATGGATTCTAGGTGTTGTGAATCCTGATGGTTTAAACAGAATGTCAAGTCAAGTCAAGTCAAGAGTTTTATTTGTCACGGCATACAAGTATACAATGAAATGCGGGTGGTCTTGCCCGCAACGATGTGCAATACAGTAGTACAACATATAATGGAATCCAATAAACAATAAACAACATTGTGCAATGGATTGTGAGTTTGAGGATACCAAGTGGACAGATTGTATTGAGTGGGTAATACCTGCAGTCTTGCTTTGATGGTACATTTTAAAACATCCTCACCAACAGCGGCGTTCTTATACACTGAGTGTGAGACTGAGTGGTTAGCAAACTCCAAACAAGCTAGCTTTCCCTGTAGTCTGAGTCCACACCAGTGCTGCCTGATCTCAGACTGCTTCATGCTAAGCAGAACCCTCCTTGCAGAGTCTCTGTGCAGTTCGACAGTCTCTTCCTGCGGTGTTGTGATGTTGGCCTTCACAACCACACAGGGGTCTGTGATAAGTTCATCAGAGACAGGGACTTCAGTCTGTGTGTTGGTGGGTCTTGTCCATTTCAGCTGAACTCCAGTCTGGTTGCAGAGGTCATTGAGATCTGGCCAGTCAGACCAGACCCCGAAGCCCTTGGCCCGAGAGTCCAGTTTCCCAGAGTCTTTCTTCCTGAAGCCGAGGAAGTTATTGGTCTGCAGTGGCCAGGGGGATCTTCCTTCTGCGTAGATCCAGCAGGAGAGAGGCCCTGGCCATTTCTCTGACGGTGACATCATCATTGTTAAGCATGTGGAGCAGGTGGGCTAGCCTGGTGGCTATGTAGGTCCACTCGACATTGGGGACTCCCAGCCCTCCCTCTCCACATGGGAGAAAGATCATGCCCCGTGTGGAGTGTGTGTTGAGGCCTACCCACTTTCTGACCAGCTGAACAGTTTTGTTTGTCATTTCTCTCAGTGCCTTGAGAGGGATGTGTACATTGGCAAAAAGGTGTTGGATTTTAGCCAGAGCCACCTCTCTCACAACCTGGAACTTCATGATGACGGGGAGGGGGGACAGGTCAATCAGGTGTAGACGATGGAGAAACTGTGTAGTGAGCTCCTCGACCTGCTTCCCCCACTCTCCAGCGATGTTAAACCTGTGGCCAAGGTATGGGTAGGTCTCATTACGGGAATACACCTTGATGGGTTGGCCCATTACAAGAAAGGAGGGGGGCTTGTCGTTCTTGGCCTTATACCAGCGGTTGCCTCCACTGCGGCGCTCATGGAGTACGGCGCACTTGGCTTGCTTCACCTCCAGCCCTGACCACTGGAGGAACTCATCAGTGCGTGCCAGCATGTTAATAATGACATCTTCCTGTCGTGATGACACCTGCACGTCGTCCGCGTATCCCTGAACAGGATTTGGGGATCGGACATGCAGAGGAGCGCACTGGTAAATCCACGTCATCCACTGGTTGAGTGCTAGGATGAAGTTCACGGCACTCCAGGGACAACCAGTTTTTATTCCCACCTTCAGTGCAATCGGCTCTGTGAGCTGCTGCCCACAGATAACTTGGATAAATGTCTTTATTTCTTTATTTCAGATCCCCATTAGTCACTGCCTCAGCAGCGACTATTCTTCCTGGGGTCTGGATCCAAACATATAAAATTAAACAAGAATAATCAATAAAACAACATAAAAACAAAACAAATATCAATAAAACATCCGTAAAATATACAAACAATTATAGAACATTAAACCAATCAAAATCAGACATACAAACAAATATGTATGCCACATTTTCTAATATAGAACAATAACAAATATCAATAAAACAACAAATATCAATAAAACAACAAACAAAGACATCTCAGAGAAAACTAAAACGTGCTCAAAAACACCACAACATTCCATACACTCATACTCTAATACTCCTCATAACCACTAGCAAACACATTCCAAAACAACACATAACCCAACACAAGAACCCATTCATTAGACACAGATTAGACCCAACCAAAATCAATCTCTTTCTGCATTACAGCCACTCGTAGTCTCCTCTTGAATCCCACCTTACTGGTAATTGAAACCAAATATTGTGGAAGTCTATTCCAGTAGGACATTGCCCTGTACATTACAGTTTTCTTTAAGGCTTCAGTTCTGGGTCTCGGCAGGGCGAACCGACCCCTCAATGCTTGTCTAGTGCCATAGCCATGACCATCACTAATAAGCACCAGCTGCAAAAAGAGGCACACAGGTTTATGTAAAGTATAAATATTTCTCATAAACAAAATAAGACTACACACTAGTCTCTCATGGACTCTCATCCATGACAGTTCCTTGTGCATTTTCTCAACACTGTTTCTAATTGAGCTATGCAATGCAAGTCTTGCAGCTCTATTTTGAGTAAGCTGTATTTTATTTAAGTCTTGTTTGGATGCATTTGACCAGATTGCTGGACAGTAGTCCAGATGTGACAAAACTAGTGATTGTATGACTTGCTTGGTAGCTGTGTCTGTTAAAAAATAGGCATTCCGTCTAATAATTTAAATGAACCTTGGTATACACTGGATACAATATTCACAAAAGGCTGAGGCAGGTCTCTAAAGTCCAAAAACACTGTGTAGAATTTGGATGATTCATGTTTGAAATCGTCTATTCCGGTTTTTAAGCAAAACACATGTTCGTTCATTCCCTGTCTGTTGATATAAGCTTTCTGATGGGGGGAGCGAATCCCCCTGTCCACCAGCCAGGGTAAGATGCGGGTGAGTAGGCACTTCATAAAAACGTTATATATAGTGGGCAATAGTGAAATGTCACGCCAAGTGGAAGGATCATCTGGGATATTTTCCTTTTTTGGTATTCTATGGATGAGGGCCCCTTTCCATGAATCAGGCACCTTCTCATTGATCAGGCAGGCATTGAAGATATGTGTGAGTGTCTGTGTTGACACACACGCACACACACACACACACACACACACACACCCATAGACACACATACACACACACACACACACACACACACACACACACACACACACACACACACACACACACACACACACACACAGGTAAACACACAAACACACACACACACACACACACATCATCTTGCTACACATCTTCATCATTCAACCCTGTGAGGCATGAGGCGAGCTTCAGAATAAGAAGAGTTGCTTCACTCAGAACGATCGGTACACTGGTGTCTGTCTCCATTCAGACACATGACATGCTTTCCCACCGGGAAGGTCTTCCTCGTCATTAGGTCAAAGTAACATGCAGCCTGTTATGATCTGAAAGTTATGTTTTAGCTGTCGTCTGCAAGATCCTCGTTATTCCTCCATTACTCTTGTGGTTCTGCCTGCCTGCCTGCCTGCCTGCCTGCCTGCCTGCCTGCCTGCCTGCCTGCCTGCCTGCCTGCCTGCCTGCCTGCCTGCCTGCCTGGCAGGGGTGCAGTCGTGCACACACACGGTTACACGGCGTGTTATTACTTATTAGTAGGTCACTCAGGGCAGAAGTGCGCACAATGATAAGTACCCGGCCGTTGTAGAAAGCTACCCGGGTGGGGGGCTGCTTGATCTCCATTGTTATGCATAATAATCATCTGTTCTGTGCGCAACTGAGGGAACATGTATGCGCGTGCGCGGGAGCGGGCGTGCACGTGGCGTGTAACCAGTTCCCATATTACGACTGCACCACTGCTGCCTGGCTGGTCTGGTCTGGTCTGGTCTGGTCTGGTCTGGTCTCTCTGTCTGTCTGTCTGTCTGTCTGGCTGGCTGGCTGGCTGGCTGGCTGGCTGGCTGGCTGGCTGGCTGGCTGGCTGGCTGGCTGGCTGGCTGGCTGGCTGGACTAAAGTCAGTCAATAATGAGGGTAAACATAAACGCAAGTAGGCAATACTACACAAAGCCTGAGCCTCACCTAGACTCCTGTAATCAGCTCAGCTCTCTGGCAACACTTTACAACATACCCAAGTCATCCTTGTTCTGTATGTGAAATACATGCATTAGAAATATAATTTTCCCAGCGAATCTCTTAGTTACATCAATAATACATCATGTTCGTTATGGATTGTGTTAGCTAACATTAGGCTTTAGGTTGTGTTTAACTCATTGGGCACCAAAAACAAGTATACTCGTGTTTAGATCCTGTGATATTTTTCCTTTGATCCCCATTCTAAACACTCGCTCAGAGCTGCCTGTGTCTCCCTGGCACAGCTGCCTACGTTAAAATTGTAATGGCGATTGAATCTCGCCCGGTGGCAGTATCGCCTACCTTTTGATCAGTTGTCTTCCAGTACTGAGTTAACTCCGGTTGCTTCCCCGTCAAAGTGGATTAGGACATAGCAATCAGTCGGAGATTTGATGCCTCAAACCTATTGTTTCCCGTATGATAGCCATGCCCAATATACACGAGTAATTGCGATTGCGATGGGACGACTGGGATTTATTCATTTTGGAGTACCTTCTGACTGAGGTAAGGTCTATTTTAGGTAACCTGTTGGTATTTTCTTTACCTAAAACATGCTTTTGTACCGATCACAGTGTCGTATTTTACCGGACATAAAACATGCTTTTGGTAACGATCGCAGTTACCCCCCCCCCCCTTGATGGTTTTGTGAAGACACATATATATATATGGTATATACCTTTGATTTGGAAATATTTGGAATTTCAGGCGAGCAACCCAAACGATTTGGGCATAATGCATATAACCAATGTTCCCCCTAAGGTGCGCCCGTGCGCGCGCACATGGCCAAATGCTCCCGCGCACATCTGAAATCGGTCGCGCACAGAAACATGTGTGTAAAAAAAAAAAAAAAAAAAAAAATACGTTTGTTTGGATGCACGTAATTCACATGTTCTGGGTTGGCTAGCTCTTGGATACGATCCAACCTATTGCGTGGCACCACAGAGAGACGTTTTAGTATCGGCGTCTGTGATTTGCCTAAACGTTTGGCCCTTCCTGAATCTGCAGCAGCCGACGTGGAAGTGAAAGCGTTAGGGAAAATATACGCGCGGACAGGCGAGACGGACGACAGGAATGAGCAGTTACAAAAGAACAGATCTGACAGCCAGCAAGTGAAAGTGCTCATTGACAATGTATTACTTGGCATACAAATGAACCCATCGATGCTGTCTGTTCAACAGATCCATGATCATGTGGCAAAATATGTGAGTATTTTCAATTTCAATTTATTTAATGACCACCCAGCCAGGCTGGTGGAATTTAGTTTCAGTGCAGGTTTCATAGCAGTTCCAACATAAAAACATAAAAACATAGAACATATAACATCACTTACAGCGTACATAAAAGAAAACACAATTACATAGATACAGTTCAGTTTGTCCATGTCCATGTCAGCAGAGGCAAGGGGGGTTGCGGGGGGTACTACAGGGGGGGGGGGGTGCTACAGGGAGTTCAGTGTCCGTATGGCAGTGGGGAAGAAGCTGTTTTTGAACCGGGTTGTTTTGGTGGTCAGGGATCTGTAGCGCCTCCCGGAGGGCAGCAGCTGGAAGATGTGGTGTGCTGGGTGAGTGGGGTCGGAGATGATTTTCCTGGCTCTCCTGATTGTGATTTGGCGGTGGAGTGATTCGAGGGAAGGGAGGGGGGTGCAGATTATTTTTGAGGATTTATTGATGATTCTTTGTAGTTTGTTTTTTGAGTGAGTGTCCAGATTGCTGTACCAAACAGTTATGGAGAAGGTGAGGATGCTTTGTATAATGGCCTGGTAGAAACGGAGCAAGAGATGTTTATTGACTCTGTATTTCTTAAGCTGGCGGAGGAAGAAGAGTCTTTGATTTGCTTTTTTGTGTATGTGGTCTGTGTTGGTTTTCCATTTGAGGTTATTGCTTATGTGAGTGCCGAGAAATTTGAAGGAGTCTGTGGTGATTATGGGTTTGCCGGAGATGGATATGGGGGTTTTGGGGTTTGGCTGGCGTCTGAAATCTATGATGAGTTCTTGGGTTTTTGATGAGTTGAGAAGGAGGTTATTGTCTGTGCACCAGGTGAGTGTGTGGTTGATTTGTGTACGGTATTCTGTTTCGTTATTGTCTGTGATGAGGCCTATAAGGGTTGTGTCGTCTGCATATTTATATATTTTTACGGAGTTGTGGAGGGATATGAGCAGGTTGGTGTATAGGGAGAAAAGCCAGGGTGAAAGGACGCAGCCTTGGGGGGCTCCTGTGCTGAGATATAAAGGGTGGGATGTGATGTTGTTTATTTTGACCTTCTGCTGTCTGTTGGAGAGGAAGCTGTGGATCCAGTGGCAGATGCAGGGGTTGATGTTCATGTCCAGAAGTTTATTGGTGAGTTTGGCTGGGATAATTGTGTTGAATGCGGAACTGAAGTCCATAACCAGAATGCGGGCGTATGAGTTGCGGGTTTCCAGGTGTTGCAGCAGGTGGTGAGTGGCTGTGTTGACTGTGTCATCCACAGACCTGTTGGTTCTGTAGGCAAATTGATGTGGGTCCATGAGGGGGGTGGTGCTGGTTTTGAGGTGGGTGAGAATGATGCGTTCACTGGCGGAGCAAGAACTATGCCTTTGAGTTTGTGAAGTCAATCAATGCAATTGTACAGAATGAGACTATGTGCAATATTCGAAATGCCCCGTTTCATACTTTGATAGTAGATGAGAGCACAGACATCACAGTGTACAAAATGCTAGTTCTGTATATAAAATACAGGGAGGAAAATGATGTCAACTACAAAACTGAGTTTGGTGGCATCATTCAGTTAACGTCATGCACTGCTCCAGCTATTGTTGAGGCCATCACGCAGTTTTATTCCAAACATGAATTAGACATGCAGAGAATGGTGATGCTGACCTCTGATGGTGCCTCAGTAATGCTAGGAAAGAGGAGTAAACAAGTGATTCTTTTCTGATGTGCAGTGTTCTGATGTGCAGTGTGCACACAGACTAACAGAAAGGATTAAGTAAGAGCTATGACCAGACCAGAGGAGAAGAGCTGCCTTTGGATTCTTTTATTTAGAATTTTTTGAGGAACAGAGGAGTAAACAAGTGACTCTTTTCTGATGTGCAGTGTTCTGATGTGCAGTGTTCTGATGTGCAGGTGTTCTGATGTGCAGTGTTCTGATGTGCAGGTGTTCTGATGTGCAGTGTTCTGATGTGCAGTGTTCTGTTCTTATGTGCAGTGTTCTGATGTGCAGGTGTTCTGATGTGCAGTGTTCTGATGTGCAGTGTTCTGTTCTTATGTGCAGTGTTCTGATGTGCAGGTGTTCTGATGTGCAGGTGTTCTGATGTGCAGTGTTCTGATGTGCAGTGTTCTGATGTGCAGGTGTTCTGATGTGCAGTGTTCTGATGTGCAGTGTTCTGATGTGCAGGTGTTCTAATGTGCAGTGTTCTGATGTGCAGTGTTCTGATGTGCAGGTGTTCTTATGTGCAGTGTTCTGATGTGCAGGTGTTCTGATGTGCAGTGTTCTGATGTGCAGTGTTCTTATGTGCAGTGTTCTGATGTGCAGGTGTTCTTATGTGCAGTGTTCTGATGTGCAGGTGTTCTGATGTGCAGGTGTTCTGATGTGCAGGTGTTCTGATGTGCAGTGTTCTGATGTTCAGTGTTCTGATGTGCAGGTGTTCTGATGTGCAGTGTTCTGATGTGCAGGTGTTCTTATGTGCAGTGTTCTGATGTGCAGGTGTTCTGATGTGCAGTGTTCTGATGTGCAGGTGTTTTTATGTGCAGTGTGCACACAGACTAACAGAAAGGACTAAAGGCGCTCCCATAGTCCAGCAGACTGTACACAGAGCAGACTCCGCGGACGTCCGCGCGGACTCTTGAGCTTTGATCTCAGCGGACAGCAGACCCACAGGTGCGACGCTCCTATTTTCTGAGGCGCGGACATCCGCGCCGCTGACTTGGTGTCACACAAAACGCTGCTCGGCGTTTTGGTTGACATCGAACTGCATTAAATGTGACACTGCGCGAGCGATTGGTGGCGCGAGGAGAGAGATGAGCCCGTGAAGCGCGCTCTCTCTCTCTCTCTCTCTCTCTCTCTCTCTCTCTCTCTCTCTCTCTCTCTGTCTCTCTCTCTCTCTCTCTCCCTCTCCCTCTCTCTCTCTCCCGCTGATAATGTTCCCTCTGATCTGCCAGTACAGTAGAACAGACAGAATTGTGGGAAATGTAGTAAAACTGGTGCGAGAAATGTAGGAAATAGACCGCGGACGTCCGCTGAGATCTGCTCGACTATGAAAGCTCAAAGAGCCGCGCGGACCTCCGCGGAGTCTGCTCTGTGTACAGTCTGCTCGACTATGGGAGCACCTTAAGTAAGAGCTAAGACCAGACCAGAGGAGTCTGGAAACAAGTGACTTTTTTTTAATGATGTGTATAACAGAAAGGAGGAATGAAGCAGAGGGGAAGGTGAGAGGTTTAGAGGGAGAGAGAGAAGAGGGAGGGAGGGAGGGAGGACGTTGCTCTGTATTGTCAATGGTCAAATAAATATTTTATTAAGGAATGCCTTTTTGTATTATTTCTGTGTATCAGCAAAATGTGTAGATTTTTATGTTGGACATTAAATAATATTTTACAAACCGCCGCTTATCAACCAACCGGTTAATCGGAAGGTGGCGTATGTTGCTCAGTAGTTGCTGATGTCTGCTCAGGAGGTTTGAGTGTTTTCTCAGACCGAAAAAAAATTAGAGGGAACATTGCATATAACACGTCATATCTCTCGATCTAGGAATAAATACTGGATTATTTTGGAAAGGGGTGATGTTTAGCATGGAATAGTGCACAAACTAAAGTATCTAGAAATTAACTGGTTAGTCAGTGTTGGACTATAAACAATGCCTGTCAAATGAGCCATACTATTGTCTCCATAGCTATAATACAGAACACACGATGGGTCCACAAACATAGCTAAAATGGTCAATAACGCTGGCGCCATTGAGTAGAGATGGGAAAACAGCGTGGCGGTCAATGAGTTAAAGGTGAAGTATTTTGAATGTTTGCTATTTGGCCAAACAAGATGGCTGGTCTAATGTAGGGGCAGAAGGCACAGTCTCTGTAGAAGGAGATAATCCAAACCAGGAGATTTCTTTTTTTCCCTTTACAAGTGAAATACAAATACTCTGTGATTATTTAAGAGACCATTCATGACTGTAGAAGTAGAGTTGGAGGTGATGCATCATCAAGTACACCGTAAAGAGCGACGTGGTTCAGTGAGTGGTGAGTGAACAGTGAGCTCAGCTGTCAGACAGCAGCTCCACAGTTGAGGTAAATTCTAGTGAGGTATCTTGCTCCATGAAATTAAATATAGCCCTATAACAAATGTTCATAGTTCATAAGTGTATATAGGTGACATTAACCAGATGGGTAGGGTGTATATTGCTAACATTAACCAGATGGGTACAGGGTATATAGCTGACATTAACCAGATGGGTACGTGTATATAGGTGATATTAACCAGAGGGTGTATATAGCTGACATTAACCAGATGGGTATGTGTATATAGGTGATATTAACCAGAGGGTGTATATAGCTGACATTAACCAGATGGGTTAGTCATCTATCTGAGTTTTTAAAAAATGCCATAGATTATTACTTTAATTCTCCAAACAAGAACGGCCCCTGGGGCTCATAGTAGTAGTAAAAAAGAAGACCGCAACACCATGAGTCCAATTAAAGAACATGAACGGGTCCTAGCCCCCCTAAATTACCCTTGAAAGAAATAATATCAATAATACATAGTCTATCTATAGTACTGGGTCACTAACAGCGGCCCTCCAAATGAATTGATGTAAATTGCACACCACTAAGGCTGTCCGCAGAGGTTGATTATTGGCATTTTAAAAGGGGCACTTCACAAAAAAACAATGCTGAATTATTTTGCACTTAATCTCACACACATCTAAAAACCTGGCACACATTCATTTAGTTTGACAATTATTGGGAGGAAATTAGTTTGACTATGGCCACCAGTGATGTCATCTGGGATATTGAATCTGTGTGTTGTGTTAATTACAGCTCCATGAAATGATGTAGGTGAAAAAATAGCAATGTCTTATAGGGACTGCTACCTTATCATTTCATTTCATTTCATTTCATTTCATTCGATGTCCCCGATGACATCACTGGTGCGGTCATAAATTATTCAAACGAATTTACTCTCAACAACTATCAAACTAAATTAATGTGTAAATGAAACTGTTTAGAGTTTTTGGATGTGTTATGTGCAAAATAAACCAGCTTTGTTTTTTTGGTGAAATGCCCCTTTAACAACATCATTATCAAATAAAAGTATAATTTCTTGCAACAAAATGATTGTACTAGCTATAGCTATTGATTGATTGATTGATTGATTGAAAACTTTATTAACAGATTGCAGAATGGGTACAATACACAGTACATCTCAATACACACAATTGTTGCATGCAGACCAGAGAAAGACTTTCGTCTTGTTTACATCAGGGTCCCCCATTTTCAATTAATCAGGACATATATGACATACATGACATACAGATAGACAGTACTGCTACACATAGACGCCTACGTATAGGAGCAGACGATGCACGTGCTCCAGGACTATTGAACTTGGGGGAGCAAACTTGTCTCTTTGCTCCCTCACTTTTTGATCATATGATATATCCCCCCCCAATATATAAATATTATCTAACCATAACTACGTAATTTCAATCAAATTAATAATACGCAATGACACTTAATAGCAAGTTTTTAAGTTTCCAAAGATTGTGTGACCCCCCACTTTAATGGTTTGATCCAGTGCCCACGGGCCACGGTTCGTCGGCATGACGTATACGACATGTTGGGGGAGGCGGCTTTTTCGAAAGCCCTTGAAAAATTCAGGCTGGATATTGGATAACATTGTGAGGATTATTCTTCGGCGTTTACATCAAAATGGAGCAAATCATCACATAAGTCGAACACTGTGACTGTATACTAAATGCGCAAACAGATTGAAACTGAATATTTCTCGTATGGTGAGCCTCGGCGCTGAACCGAGTGAATCCAGAGATACGGGATGGTGCGCACTGCGCAGGCGCTGTGATCACCCAACGGCGGAAATAATGCCGCTTTGAGCAGTTTATAAAAAAATATAAAAAATATTTATTAGCAACGCCGAGCTTTCAAACCATCCCGTATCTCTGTGCGAACCCCACGTGCAACTGTGAGCACCTTTGTAATGTCTCTGTGATACTTGTATAATGAACGGTTCGGCCAGAACCAGTCCTTCATGGTAAATCTAGGTTGGTTTCCCATTGAGGAGCAAGTGACTGTGGATTCACTCGGTGCTGAGCACAGTCACGAAAGGGGACCCTGATGTAAACAAGACAAACGTCTTTCTCTGGTCTGCATCCCCTTAACAATTGTGTGTATTGAGCCGTACTGTATTGTACCCATTCTGCAATCTGTTAAATAAAGTTTTCATTAATTCATTCATTCAGCCGCCGCGCTCACTGGGGCTATTGATAGCATCAATTAGTTGTTGTTGTTTTGTACTGCCGCTGCGGATGAGAACAGGGCCGGAGGGGCTTTGGGAGGATGGGAAAGTTATTATTATTATAATAGTAATTGGCTATCATACGTGCCTAGCTAGCGTTAGCTAAAAGAGCCCTCACAGTGAAGTTATTATTATTATAGCTATCATACTGCAATATAAACTGAGTTTTATAGTGAAAAGAGCAGCTTTATTTTGGTCAAGATTGAAGGCTCTATATTGCAGGAAATTGCACATACAGGTGTTCATTAAATGTAAAAAAATCTGCCGTGGAGGGGGTCGTGCCGGACCCCCTCCAAACCACCCCTTGCAAAAAAAAATAAAATAAAAATAAAAAAAAAAGAATAAAAAAAAATCTTGCACCCCCACCTTCAACTATAACTAGGCGGCCATGCTGCTACATCTATACATGTATGACATACCAGACTGAGGGGGTTACGTGCCACTCAAACTCATATCTCCCTCAGTGTCAGCCAACCTACTGGAACGCAGTGACCCTGTGGTATTCAGTAGCGAACAGTGCCATCTGCTGGCGCAAGAGCAAATGGACTCATTTCAAAATGAGAGAATACAACAGAATAAATTCACCTAAGTTATATAAGAACACAATACAATACAAATCAGTAAACGTTTGAATTAATCTCTGCAGATGTATTAAAAACTAGTCACAGGTTAATTAAAGCATAACAATAATATACACAAGTGCTTATCATCATTAGCCATCACCCTGATTCATTATCCATCCTCTTCCTCTTCCCGTCCTCCTTTATTCATCCTCCTCCTCATCCTCATTGTAGGTCCATGACTCCCCGCTGACTCATGCTTATGATCATACAAGTGAAGCCCACGCACTGTCCATTCCATGTTACTTTTTATTGTACTGCACTGTTGCATCATTTTACTGTCTATTCTACTGTGTAGGACCCAGGCCTAGAACTGCGCCCTGAGAGGGAGGTTTGCCCTGAGAGGGAGGTTCGAAGGGTCAAAGTGGGTATCAAACAGGAGGGAAGACTGTCAGGTTTTAATTTAAACTGTGGATACCAAACAGAGAAGGTAAAGATTACTTTAAACTGTTAACTGAGTTAAACAGTAATCCAGAAAATGTTTATTGCACTGTAAAGATTTTGGATTTTATATGTCTGCACTTTATGTGCTCATTTCATGTCTATTCTATTCTACTACTTATTGCACTGCACTATTGCACAATTTTACTCTGTCTATTCTATCTTACTCTTATTATTATTGTCTATTTTTTAAACTGAATCAAACCATAAACAAGGTGGCCTGTTGGGATGTTAGATCCTAATGTGAAAAACTGTGATTTTATATGTCTGCACTTTATGTGCTCATTTAATGTGTGTCTTTTTTCTGTTGTGAAGCACTTTGAGCTGCAAATTCTGTATGAAAGGTGCTATACAAATAAAGTGTATTATTATTAATTGTAAGATAAACGGTTTATAGTGAGGCCGCTGCACTCAGCGTGCGCACGCACACACACACACACACACACACACACACACACACACACACACACACACACACACACACACACACACACACACACACACACACACACACACACACACACACACACACACACACGTACTGTATGTGTAATGAATCGTTCCAGAAACAGTACATTCTATTATTCTAATGACTTGTTTTATTAGGAGATTGCTGATAATGCACACCCCCCTGGTTCAAGACCGCAGATGGAGCAGGAGGTGGCCCTTGAGAGCTAAGCGTGCAGTCGTTCAGTATTGACACTATAAATAAGATGTTACGCTACTGTACATTACCATATGGCATTCACACTCCAAGTGCAAATACATGCACACAAAGAAACGATATCCAAATGATGTCCAAAAGGGTTATATGATTCTTCAGTGCAATGGTTCAATTGTATTTGTTGCTGAGCAAGTTACATCAGATTTTCTTCTTCTTTTTTGTTGTTGTTGCAATCTATAATATTTGGGGGCTAGCAAGCCGTTCAGTGACTGTTATAACTCTATCAGATAGACAGCACTGGGTTGCCATGGCTTGCCAGCATGTGGGTGTGAGGGGAGCCAGGGGCAAAGCCATATGGGCACACTTCTGGGAGCAGGGCAGGAAATTAGTGCCGTGGCAGGATTATAGTGCTGGCACCTCCATGATACACAGATACAGATACACACAAACACACACACACACACACACACACACACACACACACACACACACACACACACACACACACACACACACACACACACACACACACACACACACACACACACACACACACACACACACACACACACACACAGTTCAAACGCAAAACAATTCAAGCATGCCCACAAACACACACTCACACACATATTCCAGCACACACACACACACACACACACACACACACACACACACACACACACACACACACACACACACACACACACACACACACACACACACACACACACACACACACACACACACACACACACACACTTCCTCTCTCGTTCTGCCTCCTCTCTCTCTCTCTCTATCTCTCACACACACTCTTCCCTATGCCATGTAGCCGCCCACTCGACTGTGTGACCAGGGCTGTGTGAAGCAGAGAGCAGTGGGCTGCGCTGCCTGAGATGAGGCCGCATGGGCGGACTGTGTGTGTGTGTGTGTGTGTGTGTGTGTGTGTGTGTGTGTGTGTGTGTGTGTGTGTGTGTGTGTGTGTGTGTGTGTGTGTGTGTGTGTGTGTGTGTGTGTGTGTGTGTGTGTGTGTGTGTGTGTGTGTGTGTGGTGGGTGTACGTGAGATTGTGTGTATGTGTGTGAGTGTGTGTGTCTGTGAGAGTGTGCGCACGTGTGTAAGTGTGAGAATGTGTGTGTGTGTGCAGTGTGTGTGTGTCTGTGAGAGAGTGTGTGCAGTGTGTGTGTGTCTGTGAGAGTGTGTGTGTGTCTGTGAGAGAGTGTGTGTGTATGTGTGTGTGTGTCTGAATGTGTGTGTGGTGTGTATGCGTGTCTCTTGAATTGACAGATAACGAGGGGAAGAATGACAGAAAGAAAGAACAAAAACTAAAACAAAGGAAAATAAAGAAAACAAAACCTTTCAAAGAGGCAGGGCAGGAAGGTTATGGCCACTATGGGTATTAATAGCTGGGATAATCTCAGTGGCGGGAGAAGATTCATCTATAGGGCCAATCTGTCAAACATTTTTAAACAAATTGGTAGCCCCACCCAAAAAAAGGTGGAGGCATATGTTCATTTAAATCACTCTAGTTGATTAACAGAGCTCTTCTTACAAGGACTAACAGTACAGAACAGATAAATATGAATTTTGTATTTATTTTAGAGGTGGGCATAGATAAATTTTTTTAATCTAGATTAATCTATCTGCAATCCTGGATTTAATCTAGATTAATCTAGATTAAAATGGCTAAAAAAAAAAAAAAAAAACCTGCCGAAGGCATTCAAAATATGTGTGTTCTACCCAAATAATGACCAGAAGTAAGTCCTTACTTTTTCTTTCCTCCTTATGTTTCTCAGGCCAGGTGGCCCATTACACCATGAGCCCATCTCCCGTTTCCAAAATGCATTACAGACTGTTTGAAAAAGCTGTTTTGCTATGATAATTGGTAATGAAATATCAAAATAATGTTCAATAAGATGTACTTGTGTTTAATAAGTTGTTTTATTCAGAAGTTAACACAAATAAATAATATTACCAGTACAATACAGTATCTAGCACTCTCAGGAGCAAAACAGAAAGAATCATTTCAAACTTGAACTATGTGACATGGCTTGAATCAACTGCTCCAGTGGAGTTGCTCAGTGGCCAATGGTGTCAACTGTGGTTGTACTGTGCAGCTCCCAGGTGTGAATGGAACTGTGTGAATGTGAAGCAGGGCGTTCCTGAAAAAGAGCATCTGTGCTCAGCGAACCTACCCTGGGTAAATAAAGGTAAAAAAAAAAAAAAAAAAAAAATTAGATTAATGCGTTAATTATATTATCGTGCGATACTAGTATAGCGTTAACGCAGCACGTTAACGCCGTTAACGGCCCAGCTCTAATTTATTTAGTTGTATTTCGGGGCTGCAATGGGTTTGTTTATGTTGGTAATGTTTGTAAACAATGGGGTAAATCAAATCTATATTTAGATCTTATGATGGGGTAAGAAAGGTAATGGTTCCAACTCCCATATACTGTAGTGCCATCTTTGGTTTAAATCTGTAATTTATCCAAACATGTATGTGAATATAATCCTAATTTACGTTTGTGGAAATACCCTGATGCTCTGAACAGTATATACTACTCTGGTAAAAGTTCAAATCCCCCATCCAAGATTCTAATCAAGTTAAAGTTTAGAATTTAGAAGGCCACATATTGCATGCTCACCCGGATAGCAACATTGATTCAATGTTGAAATGACATCAGAATCATCGTCTTGGTTGAGGTTGAACATTTCATTTTGAATCAGCATTGAATTAATGTTGACAACAAATTTTTATGTTGAAAAAGCAACGTTCAACAAGTAAATCTTTGCTAAATGGTAAATGGCTGCATTTATATAGCCCTTTTTGTGAGGATTGGTTCATTCCCCGCCACACGCTTCTTCAAGGTACTGTGATGATTGGTCCATTCCCCGCCACACGCTTCAGGAGCGATTATCAATTCCATCACGCACCTGTTGTAGTTTGTAATTAGCGCTCCAGAGGCTTCATATACTCGGACCTTCTATCAATCGTTGTCGGGTCGTTTTGAATTACTACTGCTACTGCCTGTCTCCCCCCGTTGTTGTACCTTGTCTACTTTTCTCCAGGACATCTTTGGAAGTCTCCGCTGGTGTATATCTTGATCATCCGTTTGGAGCTGTGCCTCGTTGCCCGCTTATGCGTTTGCGCTTTGGTGAGTTTTTGGAATCAAACCTTTTTGGATTATCTGTTTTTGTGAGTTTGGATAACACTGAAGAAATCCCGTTTTTGTTTTGTTCTGGACTCAGCTAATTTGTGTGTTTGGATAACACTGAAGAAGTACCGTTTTGTTTTGTACTGGACTCAGCTAACTTGTGTGTAGTTTACACCGAAGATCAAGTCACTTGTATTTCATACTGGACTCAGCTAAGGGAGGACTGAACTGCACTGCCTCTGTGTACAGTTGCACTGTTATTGATAACGCTCTCTCTCTCTCTCTCCGTTTCCACTCCGAGTTGGATCTGGGAGTATCTGCAGAGCCGCAGCGGCGCCTACGCCGATTCCCCACCTCTAACACCGGGAGGATCTGCAGAGCCGCAGACAACTCTGCCGAAGGCATTCTCCTATTTGTTAATTCTGTTTTGTATTTTGGCAAATTTTTTGGTTCAGTAATAAATACGCCCTAGTGTTTGGCTAACTCTGAACTACCTGTCTGTGCCGTGCTGTTGAGGTCGGTTTCAAACCCTAACACTTTTACCCAAAGCGCTTTACAATTTGTTCCTCACATATTTACCCATTCACTCACACATTCACACACCGATGGCGGAGGCAACCATGCATGCAAGGAGCCAACCTGCTCATTAGGAGCAATTAGGGGTTAAGTGTCTTGTTCAAGGACACTTTGACACGCTGACCGGGAGGAGTGGGAATCAAACCGGGAACCTCTGGGTTACCAGACGACTGCTCTACCTCCCGAGCCACTGTCGCCCCATAAATGTCAACGTTGAATCAATGTTATTTACATTGATGTCTGTTTCTATGTCAGTTTGCTATCTGGGTTAGCATGACACTAACTAATGCACAACTCAAACACGTGTGCTTTTTGTATGGACAGAAAGGACTTTCAGGTTCTGACAACACTGATAGGCTTCTCAACAATACTGTAGGCCTAGGTAAGCCGGAACAGGCCGCGTTAAATACACACTTAAAGGATCCAAGGATCACTTTCACTCCACATGGAACCCAGTTATGTCCTATCTCAACTAATTAAAACCTCCGCCCGGCATTGGTGTGTGAGAGAATGGGTGAATGTGAGGCATAAGTTGTAAAGTGCTTTGGATAAAAGTGCTATATAAATTCGAATCTTTATTTATTCTCGAAAAGGACAATTCAGGTCCCCCTCATTTTCAATGTTGTCGAGACTTAGACATTTCAATGCATACATTTTTTATAATATAATAAATAATAACAACTCTATCTATATAGCACCTTTCACACATGGACCGCAGCCCAAAGTGCCCCACAGCAAGTAGCACAAAACGAACATAGGCATCAAATCAGCATACAGTCGACCGAAATAAAAACAATGTATAAAATGCAGACATAAGAATAGGTATAAAAAACAATAAAAGTAGTGCAACGTAGAACATGCAGACATAAGAATAGTAAATGCAGTCCATATATATATATATACACACAAACAGAGCATGTGAAAATTTACTTTCATTTGATATAAGTTACTGTATGAATATACAGCATCTGTTAGTTCATAGTCTATTCCTCCAGGGCTTGGACCAGGGATAGGGTCTTTCTCTTTCAGGGCTCGGTATAGTCTCCTGGGCCTCATCACCCATGTAACAATTTTCAACATAGCTTCATTCTTCATCACCCTCATCTTCTTACTCTCCACTTCCTCCTTCTCTTCATCATTCAGTATCTTTGCATACACCAGAGCGCTGACGAGGGGACGCACGTTCCTGATTCTCTTCTCCAGCTATCTCTCTCTTCTCCAGCTCTCTCTCTCTCTCTTCGAAAGCGCTCTCTCTTCTCCAGCTCTCTCTCTCTTATCCAGCTCTCTCTCTCTTCTCCAGCTCTCTCTCTCTCTTCTAAAGCTCTCTCTCTTCTCCAGCTCTCTCTCTCTTCTCCAGCTCTCTCTCTTCTCCAGCTCCCTCTTGTGTTTATTGAGGAAGTTTCAGCTCAGCACAGACGAGGGCAGAGTTGAACTGCATGGCTGTTCTGTTAAAGGAACACGCCAACTTTTGGGGAAATTAGCTTATTTGTCGTCTACCCTGGAGTTAGACAAGCAGATGCATACCCTTTTATTCTCTGTGCATGCATTAGGCTTAGGGAACAGCCACACCGTTAGCCTAGCTTAGCATCATTCACTGGAAGTAGGTGTGCCAGTGTAGCCTAGTTCCCAACAGTCACGAAATACACTCCAAATACAACTACAAAACGTTCCTGTAAACATGTTGTGAGTTGTGACCTGTGTATTTACCACGTTACATTACAATTCATAACTCCTTTACTGATCTTCCAGGCTTTCAAACTTACCCAGGTGGCCAGCATACTCGGCCCAATTCCGGCTACCGGTCGGCACACTCGGCATATGTCCGGCACGGCACGCCAACGATGAGCCGGATCTGGCGCGGTAATGGTTGCCGGGGCAGAGCCGACTCGCGCTCGCCAAAGATAAACCGGCTCTGGCCCGGCAATGGTTGCCGGGGCGGAGCCGACTCGCGCTCGCCAAAGATAAACCGGCTCTGGCCCGGCAATGGTTGCCGGGGCGGAGCCGACTCGGGCTCGCCAAAGATAAACCGGCTCTGGCCCGGCAATGGTTGCCGGGGCTGAGCCGACTCGGGCTCGCCAAAGATAAACCGGCTCTGGCCCGGCAATGGTTGCCGGGGCTGAGCCGACTCGGGCTCGCCAAAGATAAACCGGCTCTGGCCCGGCTCGGCTTGCCGTGCCAGAGCCGACTCGGGCTCGCCAAAGATAAACCGGCTCTGGCCCGGCTCGGCTTGCCGTGCCAGAGCCGACTCGGGCTCGCCAAAGATAAACCGGCTCTGGCACGGCAATGGTTGCCGGGGCAGAGCCGACTCGGGCTCGCCAAAGATAAACCGGCTCTGGCTCGGCAATGGTTTGCGGCGTCGTTTCTTGCGCTAGCCTCTTGTTAGCCAGCATTGCCTTAATAGCTTTGAGCTAAGGATCTTTGCCGATGCATAAAGTATTGTTTATAGTGCATTTCTTGCCACCTTATAGCATTTGTACATTTGTATGACCGTCTATAATGCTCCCGTTAGGTTTTTCCGGACGTTTTGGTAATGATTTTCACTATAAAATCATATTTCTAAATGACAGGAAGTTGATAAACTGGCCGGAATAGCTTTGAGCTAACGGATCTTTGCCGATGCATTCCATTCTAAACGTAACGTTAGTTGTTCAAAACATTACCCGTCTATATAATTTGTTCCTCAACGTTATATAGACGGGTCATGTTTTGTAAACTAACGTTATGTTTAGAATGGAATGAATACGGGTCGGGAAAGATAGTTAGCTCAAAGCTAATCCGGAAGGACAGCTAACAGTATAGCTATACTGTCTAACTGTGATGCATTTTCTGTTTGCAGTCCAATGTTCACCAAAACACACACCCACACACTTATAATTTGTTCCTCAACGTTATATAGACAGGTCATGTTTTGTAAACTAACGTTATGTTTAGAATGGAATGAATACATGGGTCGGGAAAGATAGTTAGCTCAAAGCTAATCCGGAAGGACAGCTAACAGTAGCTACTGTCTAACTGTGATGCATTTTCTGTTTGCAGTCCAATGTTCACCAAAACACACACCCACACACTTATAATTTGTTCCTCAACGTTATATAGACAGGTCATGTTTTGTAAACTAACGTTTAGAATGGAATGAATACTAACACAACACAGACTGCAGCTCCCCAAGCTAACACAAGCTAACACAACACAGACTGCAGCTCCCCAAGCTAACACAAGCTAACACAACACAGACTGCAGCTCCCCAAGCTAACACAAGCTAACACAACACAGACTGCAGATCCCCAAGCTAACACAAGCTAACACAACACAGACTGCAGCTCCCCAAGCTAACACAAGCTAACACAACATGGACTGCAGCTCCCCAAGCTAACACAAGCTAACACAACACGGACTGCAGCTCCCCAAGCTAACACAAGCTAACACAACACAGACTGCAGCTCCCCAAGCTAACACAAGCTAACACAACATGGACTGCAGCTCCCCAAGCTAACACAAGCTAACACAACACGGACTGCAGCTCCCCAAGCTAACACAAGCTAACACAACACAGACTGCAGCTCCCCAAGCTAACACAAGCTAACACAACACAGACTGCAGCTCCCCAAGCTAACACAAGCTAACACAACATGGACTGCAGCTCCCCAAGCTAACACAAGCTAACACAACACGGACTGCAGCTCCCCAAGCTAACACAAGCTAACACAACACAGACTGCAGCTCCCCAAGCTAACACAAGCTAACACAACACAGACTGCAGCTCCCCAAGCTAACACAAGCTAACACAACATGGACTGCAGCTCCCCAAGCTAACACAAGCTAACACAACACGGACTGCAGCTCCCCAAGCTAACACAAGCTAACACAACACAGACTGCAGCTCCCCAAGCTAACACAAGCTAACACAACATGGACTGCAGCTCCCCAAGCTAACACAAGCTAACACAACACGGACTGCAGCTCCCCAAGCTAACACAAGCTAACACAACACAGACTGCAGCTCCCCAAGCTAACACAAGCTAACACAACATGGACTGCAGCTCCCCAAGCTAACACAAGCTAACACAACACGGACTGCAGCTCCCCAAGCTAACACAAGCTAACACAACACAGACTGCAGCTCCCAAAGCTAACACAAGCTAACACAACACAGACTGCAGCTCCCAAAGCTAACACAAGCTAACACAACACAGACTGCAGCTCCCCAAGCTAACACAAGCTAACACAACACAGACTGCAGCTCCCCAAGCTAACACAAGCTAACACAACATGGACTGCAGCTCCCCAAGCTAACACAAGCTAACACAACACGGACTGCAGCTCCCCAAGCTAACACAAGCTAACACAACACAGACTGCAGCTCCCAAAGCTAACACAAGCTAACACAACACAGACTGCAGCTCCCCAAGCTAACACAAGCTAACACAACACGGACTGCAGCTCCCCAAGCTAACACAAGTTAACACAACACAGACTGCAGCTCCCCAAGCTAACACAAGCTAACACAACATGGACTGCAGCTCCATGTAGCAGGATGTCTCTGGTGTTCAGGCTGGGAGACTGTAGCAGGATGTCTCTGGTGTTCAGGCTGGGAGACTGTAGCAGGATGTCTCTGGTGTTCAGGCTGGGAGACTGTAGCACTGCAGGATGTCTCTGCCACATGTGATGGTAATGAAAGAGAAACACGAGCAACTCTGTTGTATATATGAGCCACAGACTGGAGACATGAAGAGTGTCCACACTTCAACACAATAGGCAGGTGAGACACAGACAGACAGACAGACAGACAGACAGACAGACAGACAGACAGACAGACAGACAGACAGCAGGCAGACAGACAGACAGACAGACAGACAGACAGACAGACAGACAGACAGACAGACAGACAGACAGACAGACAGACAGACAGACAGACAACAGGCAGACAGACAGACAGACAACAGGCAGGCAGGCAGACAGACAGAGAGACATACAGTCAGACAGGCTTGTGTATGTGTGTCTGTCTGTCTGTCTGTCTGTCTGTCTGTCTGTCACACACACACACACACACACACACACACACACGCACACACACCAGAACGGTAGAGTCCAGTGCAGCTGAGGGCCAGTCCAGATCATAGAAGCATATGGACTGACTGGACTCACAGGCTGTAAATCAGCACAGCCTCCTCTTTATTTGACACTCGCTGTACAGGTCAGGCGGGGGGGGGGGGGGTTCTACTGTATCTAGAAGCTCATACTGGCTGCATATCTACTGTCTTATCTAGAAGCTCATGGCTGCATATCTCTTCTACTGTCTGTCTAGAAGCGCATACTGGCTGCATATCCTTTCTACTGTATAGAAGCTCATTGGTTTGTAAATTGACTAGATTTTCTAGAGATTTTTAGTTTTTAATTGTATGTTTTGTAATCTGTATCTGTCGTTACCAGTTAGTCGTGTTACTTTGCTCGTATTCACTGTTCTGGTGGTTCTAGTTGTACGCCTGGATCTGGTGTTCTTTGACCGTGTCCTATATGCCCTGTAAATATATGTACAGATACCGAGATGTCACAAATATGTTACCTGTTACCTGTTTATTGCACAATGTTGTTTTTTTATTGGATTCTATTATATGTTGTACCACGTATTGCACATCGTTGCGGGCAAGACCACCCGCATTTCATTGTATACTTGTATGCCGTGACAATTAAAACTCTTGACTTGACTTGACTTGACTTGACTTTACTTGACCCTGCTACACTTCATCTCAAAACAAACTGGTCAGACTACATGTTTGACCTTACTCCTAGAACCCACCTCGCCCCTGCCCACGTGACAACGGCTTAGAGTAGACGACAGAGTGCAGCAACTTGCAATGGGCCTGTCTACAAGATACACTATACACGATCAAGGTACCCATATGTGTACATATCAAAATACTTCCCAAAGGTCAGTGAATACCACGACCACAACACCATAGAGGGAGCTCCACAAATCATGTTAAACCCAGATTCGGCTCAAACAGGAACACGTTTCGCAATTATGCCACATCAATGTGGAACGCCCTACCCAAAGCTGTAAAGGAATGTGAATCACTACCCACTTTCAAAACCACTCTCAAAGAACACCTACGGGAGACTGCAATTCGAAACTGGCCCCTGTAAATGTCCTAACCCAACCCAATGTACAGTCAATTACCAAACATGGTTTTGTCAATATGTACAGTTGCTTGTGCAGTTGTACAGTGTCCAGTGTCCACCCCTACCCAACCTACCCAACCCCCCCCCACCCCACCCACCTATAATGTATACGTTTTCATAAATGTATAGCCTCTGATGAATTGAAAATGGGGACCCTGATGCAAGACGAAAGTCTTTCTCTGGTCTGCATCCCCTTAACAATTGTGTGTATTGAGCTGTACTGTATTGTACCCATTCTGCAATCTGTTAATAAAGTTTTCAATCAATCAATCAATCAATCAATCAATCAATCAATCAATCAAAAACAACATTTTCACTGTAAAGTATATAAAAACGAAGTTATTGAACTTTAAACTTGAAACAAATACTATACTGCCTATAATTGCTCATATGTGTACATTTTCCATTAATCATATTATAGATATTTTTTATTTTCTATATGTGATCCACTCCCCCCTCCCCCCTCCCCCCTCCCCCTGCTATGCTGAAAAAAAAGTGAACATTTCATGTTATTGCATCAGCCAGATGCTGCGTTCACGTTACGTGGGAAGAAGCGGAAACCAGAGGACATCTCGTTGCTACAACTAAGCTTCACGCGTTGACTCAATGAAACGCCCACATCCATACTTCCGCAATTCGTGACGCGAAGTGGGAGATCGGGGTCTATGAAAAAATCCCATATGTCCTAGACTATATAGGAATTATAACTATAGAGGCTGACGTGAATGGTTTTTCCCAGTAGGAAGCTTGTTCTTCCACTTGAATTCCCATGTAACGTGAACGCGGCATGTGCTCAATGGCCGGAAGACGCTGCACTTCCGTTTGAAATCCACACGTGCGTTGTTCGTTCGCTTGCACATATCAGGTAAGTTAATAACAATTGTCTATATTTTATTATAGTTGACTTCAAACAGTAATTAACGTTACCAGAATAGTTTAGAAACTCGTTGACTTGTTTTATAAAAATGATATGTTTATTAGCAACGCCGAACCAACAGTATACGTCGTCTTTGTAATTTAGATATATTATGGCCTTAAAGGCCCGCACTTATGTTGTATTTTTGTTCAATAATGTGACTTTCATGAAGAGGGGAACATTTTGTATCGTAATTGAGCCAGTTTTTGCGTTTTTATCAAACATTTGTGCACATGGCTAGCGCTGCTCTGTTGTTGTGGTTGTGTTAGATATGCTAAGCTAACGTTACTGTTGTTGTGGTTAATTGTGTTAGATATGCTAAGCTAACGTTACATATCGAACCGATATGCTTATTTGGTCTAATCTTATACATGGTACCACGTGTGCCACTACCCGAACGTAAGATTAGATAAGATATAAGCTCCTATCGGTTCGATGATATAATTAACGTTAGCTCAACATGTACTTGTCTAGGTTCTGCCAGCATGCACTGATCAAAGGCCATTTGCGGTGAGCACGTGGATATTTTAATATGGATAATGCGTGCAGGGCAGCAGGGGCTCTGAGACTGAATTGCAGGTTAAACTCTATATTAAATTATGGGTATAGTTTACAACAGTAGCTAGGGTTAAGATGATCACGCGCACGTTATATGGATTAAAATATCCACGTGTGCTCGGCTCCCTAGCTCTGTTGTGGTTGTGTTAGATATGCTAAGCTAACGTTACATATCGAACCGATATGCTTATTTGATCTAATCTTATACATGGTACCACGTGTGCCACTACCCGAACGTAAGATTAGATAAGATATAAGCTCCTATCGGTTCGATGATATAATTAACGTTAGCTCAACATGTACTTGTCTAGGTTCTGCCAGCATGCACTGATCAAAGGCCATTTGCGGTGAGCACGTGGATATTTTAATATGGATAATGCGTGCAGGGCAGCAGGGGCTCTGAGACTGAATTGCAGGTTAAACCCTATATTAAATTATGGGTATAGTTTACAACAGTAGCTAGGGTTAAGATGATCACGCGCACGTTATATGGATTAAAATATCCACGTGTGCTCGGCTCCCTAGCTCTGTTGTGGTTGTGTTAGATATGCTAAGCTAACGTTACATATCGAACCGATATGCTTATTTGATCTAATCTTATACATGGTACCACGTGTGCCACTACCCGAACGTAAGATTAGATAAGATATAAGCTCCTATCGGTTCGATGATATAATTAACGTTAGCTCAACATGTACTTGTCTAGGTTCTGCCAGCACTATAGTCAAAGCCATTTGCGGTGAGCACGTGGATATTTTAATATGGATCATAATGCGTGCAGGGCAGCCACTTTTTCCTCCGTGATGGTATAAAACTTGTGATTTGGGTTTCTGTTTTTGTCATTAGTACAACGCGTAACACAGCTCATTGGCATTGTGAAGGACTGAAGAAAATTCCGCCTGATTGTCTTTAATTTGCCATCCGTTTCTCCACTAAATGATGATGCAGGATACATATTATCTGCTGTACATGTAATCTACTGTTTAAATTTGTGTGTTTACAGTGTCTGCCCAGGCCAGGAGTGACAACATCCTCCCAACTGTAAAAAGTACGTGGTACTAATTGTCATGATGACTGAGCGCTACTCTGACTACAATAAGGCATCAAATATGCGAAGACGGTCACGGAATATAGTTGATCAACTTTTCCAATTGCACTCTGCAAATAGGCACACCTCTGAGGCGCCTGAACCTCCAGGTTATCAACTTCCTGATTTAGCAGAGGGACAGGGAGGACTTGATTTTGAACAAGAATTGATGGATGCTGAATGCACAGCGGTTGGTGAAAACGAGGCCTATCCTGAGCCAGTGGGGGACTGTGAAAATGGGAGTGAGAGTGATGATGAAATGCAACAGCCTTCTCTAACTACTAGCTTGATGCACTGGGCCGTTGAGTATAGTATTACTTTGGTTGCACTGACTGCCTTGTTGTCAGTCTTGAGGCATTACCACCCATCCCTACCCAAGGATGCCAAGACACTCCTCCATACCAGCAGAAATTACATTATCACACAAGTTGCAGGTGGTACATACTTTTATTTTGGAATTGTAAATGCTCTGTCATGTTTTTTGAAAAAAATGTGGTTGAAAATTCCAGATCAGCACACAATCAAACTACAACTAAATTTTGATGGGCTCCCTATTTTTAAGAGTTCAAGTCTCCAGTTCTGGCCAATTTTGGGCTTAGTGCAGGGATTTGGTGTAAACAAACCTTGCTTGATTGCCTTGTTTGGTGGAAAATCGAAACCACAACCTCTGGTAGAATACTTGAGAGATCTAGTGACGGAGATAAAATCTGTAGCGGCTGGCTTTCCTTTTAAAGGAAAAACACTGTTCATAAAAATAACATCAGTAATGTGTGACGCTCCTGCACGGGCATACATAAAAGCCATAAAATCACACACTGGCTATGCAGGCTGTGACAAGTGCACAATACATGGGGTTCGTGTAGACAGTAGGATGACTTTTCCAGACAGCAAAAGCCCAGCTAGAACAGATGAGAGTTTCAGACTTCAGATGGATGAGGAACATCACAGAAATGTCTCCCCACTTACTGAGACTTACATTGGAATGGTGTCTATGTTTCCTCATGATTACATGCATCTTGTCTGCCTTGGAGTCACAAAAAAGATCCTAGAGCTGTGGGCAGGCAGCAAGGGCCGTCTTAAGTGCCGCTTGCCATCCAGGAAAGTAAATCAGTTGTCTGAAACACTTTTGTCTTTCAAGTGTCACATGCCCAAAGAATTTGCTAGAAAGCCCAGATCTCTTGAAGAGAGACATAGATGGAAGGCAACTGAATATCGACAATTTCTATTGTATACTGGGCCAGTTGCTCTACTTGATGTTCTGGACACAACAGTTTACAACAACTTCATGTTGTTGCATGTCGCCATAACCATATTGGCATGTCCAAAGTGGTGTGTGGTCTACAATGATTTTGCAAAAACCTTGCTGCTGTCTTTTGTTGAACACTTTGGACAGCTTTATGGCAGAGAAAATCTGGTCTACAATGTGCACGGCCTTACACATCTCAGCGATGATGTAAAAGAACATGGCCACTGTTTGGACAACATCTCTGGGTTTCCCTTCGAGAACTACCTTGGCCAAATAAAGAAAATGATCCGCAGCCCTCAGTTCCCAGTTGCACAAGTTGTGAGGCGAATGTCAGAGTTGGAAAATGCAGCTTGTAATCGAGATGCACCAAATGAAACCAAACTCATAAAGCCACACAGTGATGGTCCACTGCCATCAGACATCACATGTCCAGTCATGCAGTACAAAGAAGCAAGTCTTCCAGACTTCTGTGTCAAGGTATTGACAGGCGATAACTGCATATGTTATAACGGAAGAGTAGGCTTAGTCCGCAATATCATTGTGGTTGATGGGGCTCTATATTTGGTGTATAATGAGTTTAGTCATTCTTCCAACTTCTTCGACTACCCGATAAACTCTTCTGAACTGGGAGTATTCCTTCTCACAGACTTGTCCCAGGAACTAAAATGCATTAAGATGGATGCGACTGTGACAAAATATGTACTCCTTCCACTCAGGGACACATTTGTAGGCATTCCATTACTCCATTTGTCATAACCAGGGGTGTACATACACCAAAAGCCAGTGGACACCCCCACTAAACCAGTTTCTCATTAAAAATATGCTGTATAAAGTTGTCTATAAACACTTAATATTTCATTATGGTATGTGTTGTGAAGGGCCAGATTAAAACTGAGAATCTACCTTTATTGTTTGATATACTTTGTATATTATTTATATATACACGGAATATCCCTTTACCTGCGTTCAAACCAGAGTAATATTCGCTCTCCTTATTGGACAGCGCCCCTAGGCGCCACCTCGCAAGCCCCCAACGGCAGGTTCAAAGACAAGTTCAGGCATGTCAGAACATGCCCGGAGACAGCGTATTGATACCAGACAAAGATTGCGGTTTGGGACTAGGTAATCACTTAAGTATATATACAGCGCAAGGTGCGCACAGCAGCAGTTCGTCTACGCAAGCAGTGTGACAAGTCTGTGGTCGGTAACAGTGAAGTGAGCAACCGTGCGTCTAACAGAGCGTTGAGAGCCATGTGCGAATAGAATAGTAAAGTGTCACGAGTTTAATGCAGTAACGTCAAGTTCGACCTAATCTAATGTGAAGTAAATAGTCGTTCATTTATTGTATATCGTGCGGCCACAGTTCGTTCATGTGTAGCATTACCCAGCGGTTCGTCGTGTTTTAGCTAGTGTACCTTATCCAGGCTGTGTGGCCTAAATACGTGCCCACACCCGAGGAGGCCTAGACGGAGAACCGTTGGACATGTGCACAGGATTGGACAACGTCGGCGATTGCAGAACCATTACCGGTTGGATTATATTGATTTGGAACGTTTTTTGTCTGGCCAGTAATTAAAGTACATAACTAGCAGTGGTTTAATCTATCACAATCTTTAATACAGTCAGGGTTTTGTAACCCCTCAGTTACAGTATGTATTAAGCTTGCCAAGTTGGGCAGTATACATTTTTTTCATACCTTTCTGACATCACACCCCTGTATATTCATCAAAGGCATAACATGCGCAACATATAATCTAACTAGTGCCCAATGAATGTATCTGGGAGATTTTTTTTAAATTAATTCCGTTGTCAAGGGCAGTGGCTAGTTCTAGCGGAAGCCGAACTAGAATGGAGAAGTAAGACAACTCCTTCCCTCCACTAGTCTGAGGGTCCACCTTGGGCAAGTGTTAGTACCCCCTTTAGCCTCCCTACCTAGGCCTACAGGGTGCCGCACTGCCTTGTGTGTGTGCGTAGGGATACGCAAAGGCTAAGGGAGAAAACCCTGAAGGAAAACCACACTGCCTTGTGTGTAATAGGCAAAGGCTAGGTCCAAGGGATTGAAAAAATATCAGTATCATCATGTGATCCACGTGAATCCACGTACATTTCCGTGCCAATTCATATTTAAAGTATACAGACATGAATGGTATCAATCTCCTCAACTCTGGTCAAGAAAGCAAATACGCATATTACCCAAAATGTTGAACTATTCCTTTAGAAGATTAAGAAACCATATAATAATAAAGCAAAACTTACTCAGGACAACATCTTTAATTGCAAGTGGCTCGAAGTGCTTGCCATTTGCCCCACGCCAGTTAATTTTCTTGGCCAGCTGGTTTGTCACTAGTTTCGCCAAAGTCTGTCTGTGGTCGGTAACAGTGAAGTGAGCAACCGTGCGTCTAACAGAGCGTTGAGAGCCATGTGCGAATAGAATAGTAAAGTGTCACGAGTTTAATGCAGTAACGTCAAGTTCGACCTAATCTAATGTGAAGTAAATAGTCGTTCATTTATTGTATATCGTGCGGCCACAGTTCGTTCATGTGTAGCATTACCCAGCGGTTCGTCGTGTTTTAGCTAGTGTACCTTATCCAGACTGTGTGGCCTAAATACGTGCCCACACCCGAGGAGGCCTAGACGGAGAACCGTTGGACATGTGCACAGGATTGGACAACGTCGGCGATTGCAGAACCATTACCGGTTGGATTATATTGATTTGGAACGTTTTTTGTCTGGCCAGTAATTAAAGTACATAACTAGCAGTGGTTTAATCTATCGCAATCTCGAAGGCCTGCTTGCCATTTGCCCCACGCCAGTTAATTTTCTTGGCCAGCTGGTTTGTCACTAGTTTCGCCATAGTCCTCCAAACAGTTTCTTTAACAGTCAATCCCCCAGCCATCGCCAAGTAAAGGATCTGAAAGACAAACATTT
This sequence comes from Notolepis coatsorum, assembly GCF_963971535.1. Lineage (NCBI taxonomy): Eukaryota > Metazoa > Chordata > Actinopteri > Aulopiformes > Paralepididae > Notolepis > Notolepis coatsorum. The sequence continues at coordinate 100,183,268 of NC_140177.1, forward strand.
TTAGTTTCCTCTACACTTCATTCAGGAGTGGTGGACCAAGAACATACCACCATAGGTAGACAATTGGAAACTGATCATATTCATGATAGCAAAAAAAAGAAGAAAAAGCATAAGGCCTAGTGCGTCGAAGTAGCCCTAATCATGATCAAGTAACCAAATATATAATAAATAAGGGCCATAGGTCAAAAGTCTCAGCAAATGTCAATTCCTCAAATATACATTTTTCCTTATAAACATCCTCCTGTGCAATGCGCTCATCAAGGGTTCTCAGGTCATCCAGGGTGGAAAGTGGTAACATCGTAAATGGAAGGCCATCTGGGACGGTTGCTCCACCATTTTTTAGCAGTAAGGTGTGCATTTCCTTTATCATTTGATTAGTCGTTGCCACAGTAGTTAAAATCTACGTAAAGGATCTGAAAGACAAACTTTTTTAGTTTCCTCTACACTTCATTCAGGAGTGGTGGACCAAGAACATACCACCATAGGTAGACAATTGGAAACTGATCATATTCATGATAGCAAAAAAAAGAAGAAAAAGCATAAGGCCTAGTGCGTCGAAGTAGCCCTAATCATGATCAAGTAACCAAATATATAATAAATAAGGGCCATAGGTCAAAAGTCTCAGCAAATGTCAATTCCTCAAATATACATTTTTCCTTATAAACATCCTCCTGTGCAATGCGCTCATCAAGGGTTCTCAGGTCATCCAGGGTGGAAAGTGGTAACATCGTAAATGGAAGGCCATCTGGGACGGTTGCTCCACCATTTTTTAGCAGTAAGGTGTGCATTTCCTTTATCATTTGATTAGTCGTTGCCACAGTAGTTAAAATCTACGTAAAGGATCTGAAAGACAAAATTGTTTAGTTAAATGCCCTTGAGGTTGCTCATCCTCATCGTCACTTGAGAGCAATCTTTTTGTGCCTCTATTGAACAAAAGTACTAGTGTTGGCCATTTCATAATGTACAAACAGTACTAACTAAGTCTCTGCTTCAGAAAGGTTTAGCCCAATAAGTACACATATCATCTAATGAAATATTAAGTGTTTTATAGACAACTTTATACAGCTAACTCTATACAGTTTAAAGGAACACGCCAACATTTTGGAAAATTCGCTCAGTCTTAGCACAATGATAGCCTAGCTTAGCACAATGAATGGAAGCGGGCATGACTGGTTAGCCTAGGCATTGTCCAACTAACACCTCTCCCGACGGCTACCCAGTCATGTCCGCTTCCATTCATTGTGCTAGGCTAACATGCAGCTTAGCTAGGCTAGTTCACTACAGTCAGAAAATATACAATGGCTACCCAGTCATGTCCGCTTCCATTCATTGTGCTAGGCTAACATGCAGCTTAGCTAGGCTAGCCTAGTTCACTACAGTCAGGAAATATACAATCAAAATACAACTCCCAAACGTTCATGTAAACATATTTGTGACCTGTGTATTTACCACGTCTCCCAGTTACACAAGTCACACGAGTCTCCCAGTCACACAAATCTCCCAGTCACACAAGTCTCCCAGTCACACAAGTCTCCCAGTCACACAAGTCTCAGTCACACAAGTCTCCAAGTGACACAAGTCACACAAGTCTCCCAGACACACAAGTCTCCCAGTCACACAAGTCTCCCAGACACACAAGTCTCCAAGTCACAGAAGTCTCCCAGTCACACAAGTCTCCCAGTCACACAAGTCACCAAGTCACTTGTGTGACTGGGAGACTTGTGTGACTTGGAGACTCTTGTGACTTGGAGACTCTTGTGACTTGGAGACTCTTGTGACTTGGAGACTTGTGTGACTTGGAGACTCTTGTGACTTGGAGACTCTTGTGACTTGGAGACTTGTGTGACTTGGAGACTTGTGTGACTTGGAGACTCTTGTGACTTGGAGACTCTTGTGACTTGGAGACTCTTGTGACTTGGAGACTTGTGTGACTTGGAGACTCTTGTGACTTGGAGACTCTTGTGACTTGGAGACTTGTGTGACTTGGAGACTTGTGTGACTTGGAGACTCTTGTGACTTGGAGACTCTTGTGACTTGGAGACTCTTGTGACTTGGAGACTTGTGTGACTTGGAGACTCTTGTGACTTGGAGACTCTTGTGACTTGGAGACTTGTGTGACTTGGAGACTCTTGTGACTTGGAGACTCTTGTGACTTGGAGACTTGTGTGACTTGGAGACTTGTGTGACTGGGAGACTTGTGTGACTTGGAGACTCTTGTGACTTGGAGACTTGTGTGACTTGGAGACTTGTGTGACTGGAAGACTTGTGTGACTGGGAGACTTGTGTGACTGGGAGACTTGTGTGACTTGGAGACTCTTGTGACTTGGAGACTCTTGTGACTTGGAGACTTGTGTGACTGGGAGACTTGTGTGACTGGGAGACTTGTGTGACTGGGAGACTTGTGTGACTGGAAGACTTGTGTGACTGGGAGACTTGTGTGACTTGGAGACTTGTGTGACTTGGAGACTCTTGTGACTTGGAGACTTGTGTGACTTGGAGACTTGTGTGACTTGGAGACTTGTGTGACTGGAAGACTTGTGTGACTGGGAGACTTGTGTGACTTGGAGACTTGTGTGACTGGGAGACTTGTGTGACTTGGAGACTCCTGTGACTTGGAGACTTGTGTGACTGGGAGACTTGTGTGACTTGGAGACTTGTGTGACTGGGAGACTTGTGTGACTGGGAGACTTGTGTGACTGGGAGACTCGTGTGACTTGTGTGACTTGGAGACTTGTGTGACTGAGACTCATGTGACTGGGAGACTTGTGTGACTGGGAGACTTGTGTGACTGGGAGACTTGTGTGACTGGGAGACTCGTGTGACTTGTGTGACTGGGATACGTGGTAAATACACAGGTCACAACATGCTTACAGGAACGTTTGGGAGTTGTTGGAGATAATTAAGTTAAGGAGTTGTTGTTAAGATAATGTTCCACATTGTGGACTTTGTGTGTGAGGAAGAAAATGGAGCGAATGATAAGACTGAGGTGGTTCCAGCTTCATGGGTGGCTGATGACAAATGCTACTGGCCTCCGTATGAATCCAGGGATCACTGCAACTTGGCAGTATCACGAGCACAACAACAGTCAGTTGTTTCCTGACTGTAGTGAACTAGGCAATGTCGGTTCTGGGGGGGGGGGGCCTTGTGTTTTCCAAGTGTTTGGGAGCGTTTCATGAAATCTTCTCTCTATTGCCTAATTTCCACCAACCGCTGGTATTGGCTCTACTCGCCTTTTTTTTTATTTTTTTTTATGGGGCTCGTTGGAATTATTTAAGAAATGGAGTGGATTACTGTTTCAGCAGCGCCATGGATTCTCTTCATACAGTGCAGGACTGCAATTGACACTGCGAGGGGACAGTGTAGCAAAGCTAAAGTGAAGCTAATGCTTCAGGAACTGAATGGAGCTTTGAGTGACCGGTGCTGTTTCTAGCAGAAGACTGTATTTGGATGTAAGAGCAGGACATCACCGCAGCTGGATTCATCCAACATTCACAGCTGGAGAGCGGACGGCCGTGCATGTTGAGAAGATTGCTGTGGCAGCAAAAATGGTCCATGAGCCAGAGTACAACAGCAAATTGATGTATGTTTGCCAATCTGCTACCAGCCCATATTATGCTACTGTTTACACATATATAATAAAAAAAAATAGTCCTATAATATATTAAATTATTGTAAAGTTTAAATTCTTATAGTTGCATATTCTTTTTCAATCCCTTTCTGTTAAGATAATGTTCCACATTGTGGACTTTGTGGGTGAAAATGGAGCCAATGATGAGACGGAGCTGGTTCCAGCTTCATGGGTGGTTGATGACAAGTGCTACTGGCCTCCGTTTGAATCCAGTAATCGCTGCAACGTTGCAGTTACACGACAAGAACTTCCAGAGGCATCCTGGAGAACGTATACTTCGAGGATCAGGGCAACTAAAAGTATGATTTTATATTTACATTTAGTCATTTAGCTGACGCTTTTATCCAAAGCGACTTACAAGTTCTGTACGACAAGTCATCAGGAAGGTGAAGGGCAACACTCTATCAGCTGACTAACAATGTTCATCAAAGTGTTGAGTGCTACAGTGTAGGTTAGTTTATTAGGACAAGTGCAATTTATTTAATGATTTAATTAATTGTTTATTTAATTGTTACAAATACCAACCACAACTGGCATTAGATTTACTTAATGAATTGCATTAATGATAAATTTTTTTTTAATCCCAGATACATTTAGTGAGGCACGGATGCTGCTCCCGAGGGCAATGCAGACGTCTGACCTTCAGACTGATGATTAGGAGGACACACGTCCATCGCATAAAAAAAGGAAGAGAAGGTAATAAATTGAATACACTCTAATACATAAATTAGGTACAGTAGTAACCTAGGCACACAGCCGCTTCCCTATTTTTTTTTTTTTATTATTGGTCTTTTTCCCCCTCCATTTTCCTCCAATTTTCTCCCATCCCAATGTTAGTCGTATGCCAATTCCCAGTCCCTTCCTGGTCACAGTCAGATCATCTGGGAGAGTGGAGGCTACCACGTGCTTCCTCCGACACACGTCCAGCCAATCACTGCTTCTTTTCACCTGGCAGCGCGGATTCTTATCGAGGGGGCGTAGCGTGTGGGAGGACCACACTATCCCCCTCGAGTCCTATCCGCGCTTAGCAGGCGCCCCGACCGAACTGTAGGAGTCGCTGTTTACAACGACCCGGACCCACCCCGCCAGCTTCTCCCACCCTCTAATACAGCCAATTGTATTAGTGCAGACGGCCAGCCAAGCTGGTGACAACCCTGGAGCTGTGAGCTGGATTCGAACAGGCGAATCCAGCTCACAGCTCCGTTCGAATCCAGCTCACAGCTCCGGGGTTGGTGACGAACGCAATCTCCGCTCGGCCACCTAACCGCCCCCCGCTTCCCTATTTTTAATGTGGAGTGTACCCAGATGGTTCTGTGAAACAAACCATCTGGCAGCATCAGGTTAAAGGGGAACTCCAACATTTTGGGAAATTAGCTTATTTAACATCTTCCCTGGAGTTAGACAAGAAGATACATACCTTTTTTGTCTCTGTGCGTGCATTTTAGCTTTGGGAATAGACGCTCCGTTAGCATAGCTTAGCTTCATCACTGGAAGTGAGTAGGGGCCGGAGCCTTACAGTGCCTTACAGTGTATTGCAAGGTCTGACATTGACCAAACTTGATATGCATGACCTTGGTGGGCTCTAGGTCAACTCCTGAAAAGGGGGTCAATGTCAGACTTTGCAATCAAAAGTTAGGGGGCTAATAACCCTTGCCATAATTTCAGTGTGCCCCCTAACTTTTGATTGCAAGGTCTGACATTGACCCCCTTTTCAGGAGTTGACCTAGAGCCCACCAAGGTCATGCATATCAAGTTTGGTCAATGTCAGACCTTACAATACACTGTAAGGCACTGTAAGGCTCCGGCCCCTACTCACTTCCAGTGATGAAGCTAAGCTATGCTAACGGAGTGTCTATTCCCAAAGCTAAAATGCACGCACAGAGACAAAAAAGGTATGTATCTTCTTGTCTAACTCCAGGGAAGATGTTAAATAAGCTAATTTCCCAAAATGTTGGAGTTTTCCTTTAACTCACCCACTTTATGGGTGAAAGGCAAAAGTTGTCTATAAAACACTTAATATTTCATTAGATGATATGTGTACTTATTGGGCTAAACCTTTCTGAAGCAGAGACTTAGTACTGTTTGTACATTATGAAATGGCCAACACTAGTACTTTTGTTCAATAGAGGCACAAAAAGATTGCTCTCAAGTGACGATGAGGATGAGCAACCTCAAGGGCATTTTCCCCCTGCACCGCAAATCGAATCGCCAATCCGTCCTACATCCCCCACACCTAGCGTGGCACCCCGTACCTGGCCCAGGCTAAGTCGTAAGTGTTTTACAGCAATTATTACTACACAGTAAATCTCAAGTGTTGCATATCTGTATTGAAAAATCCACTGTGGCACAGCCACACCGGTGATGACACCAGTGTACTGTCAATCTAACTAACTGTAACTGTCCCCTCCTACTTATTTTCTCTATATCGCCTAGCTGCCACCACACCTAGCCTGGCAACCCCTACCTGGCCCAGGCTAAGTCGTAAGTGTTTTACAGCAATTATTACTACACAGTAAATCTCAAGTGTTGCATATCTGTATTGAAAAATCCACTGTGGCACAGCCACACCGGTGATGACACCAGTGTACTGTCAATCTAACTAACTGTAACTGTCCCCTCCTACTTTTCTCTATCGCCAATCCGTCCTACAGCTCCCACACCTAGTGTGGCACCTCGTACCCGGCCCAGGCTAACCCAAAGCGACTGTGATCGTAAGTGTTCTACAGCAACTACTATACTACACAGTAAATCTCAAGTGTTGCATATCTGTATTGAAAAATCCACTGTGGCACAGCCACACCGGTGATGACACCAGTGTACTGTCAATCTAACTAACTGTAACTGTCCCCTCCTACTTTTCTCTATCGCCAATCCGTCCTACAGCTCCCACACCTAGTGTGGCACCTCGTACCCGGCCCAGGCTAACCCAAAGCGACTGTGATCGTAAGTGTTCTACAGCAACTACTACACAGTACATCTCATTCAAAGTGTTGCATCTGGGGGGGTGAGACCTTGACACGAAATAGGGAACCATGACTCAAGACAATGGATATTTGTGTCTCAGTTCAGAACCGTTAGTTTACCACAGTTCTGCACCCAATTTCCCTATGTAATATGGTTTTTGTGACATTTTAGATATGCTTACTTTTGGTTAGGCCTCCAAATTAAGATAATCTGGACTGGATACATTCTTTAAAACCTGTCAGATTTTCTGATTTATATGTAGACCGGTTTGAGTTTATTGTGTAGTGATGTTACTGTGTTTCCAAATCTCAGATATTAACTTGTTAAGTGTGTTTGTTTTTTACAGCTATTCTCCATGAGATTTTAACTACTGTGGCAACGACTAATCAAATGATAAAGGAAATGCACACCTTAATGCTAAAAAATGGTGCAGCAGGAACCGTCCCAGATGGCCTTCCATTTACTATGTTACCACTTTCCACCCTGGATGACCTGAGAACCCTTGATGACCGCATTGCACAGGAGGATGTTTATAAGGACAAATTGGTAGGTGAAAATGTATATTTGAGGAATTGACATTTGCTGAGACTTTTGACCTATGGCCCTTTTTTTTTAATCTACTTTTTTTCTCCCATTCTATTTATTATTATATATTTGGTTACTTGATCATGATTAGGGCTACTTCTACGCACTAGGCCTTATGCTTTTTCTTCTTTTTTTTGCTATCATGAATATGATCAGTTTCCAATTGTCTACCTATGGTGGTATGTTCTTGGTCCACCACTCCTGAGTAGAGGAAACTAAACAATTTTGTCTTTCAGATCCTTCACTTGGCGATGGCTGGGGGATTGACTGTTAAAGAAACTGTTTGGCGGACTATGGCGAAACTAGTGACAAACCAGCTGGCCAAGAAAATTAACTGGCGTGGGGCAAATGGCAAGCAGGCCTTCGAGCCACTTGCAATGAAAGATGTTGTACTGAGTAAGTTTTGCTTTATTATTATATGGTTTCTTAATCTTCTAAAGGAATAGTTCAACATTTTGGGTAATATGCGTATTTGCTTTCTTGACCAGAGTTGAGGAGATTGATACCATTCATGTCTGTATACTTTAAATATGAATTGGCACGGAAATGTACGTGGATTCACGTGGATCACATTTTCAGGCCGGAAAAATCACATCCTTGATTTATTTGAGTTTTGAGCCGATGTAAATCTAATGCCTTCATCACTGACCGACTCTCAAAACACTTATAGTTGGATGAGTATCAAGAAAGCATTAAAAAAAAAAGTTAATGGAAGTTTCTTATGATAGGGCTTCACCTGTCCCATTTTTTGTCTTTTTTTAGGGGCCGTGAGACTCAATGCGGGCACTAAAAGTGCATCTGATGCAGATGTAGAGCGCTATACTAAAAGGTGGCTTCAGCTCTCGGCAGATAGAGATGGAGGAAGGAGAGATCGGGCCTTGAGACAATTAGCAGTTCCTTAATTCTTAGTAAGTTGTGGTCTGTCTGTCTGTCTGTCTACGTTTACATACTTACTGAATGTTGAAGTCATTAAAACTACATTTTAACCACTCCACAGATTTCATGTTGGCAAACTAGTGTTTGCAAGTCAGGACATCTATACTTTGTGCATGACACAAATAATCTTTCCAATAATTGTTGATTTATCACAGTGAAGACTGTATTGAAAACTCCACCCTGGTGACACCAGTGTACCGCTCTGTAGAAACATCAAACTCTCAAGCATGAGGTACAGAAGCCAACCTAGACATAACCAAGAAGCAGATGGAGAAATGTCACCACGTGCACCTTCATTCTCAAAATCGACTTGAGAGCGAAAGAGTCCATTAGTCCAACTGCAGCCCTTCGCAGTAGGCAAGACTAGAGGAGGCGGTTACAGGTGTTGCACAATCTGGTTGCAAAGAAGAAAAGATAAGGTCCTATCCGTTAGTGTTTGAGCCAGGATGACTTGGGAGGGGTCCGATGACCCGGCCCCTTCAAATTGTTTAGGGGGACACTGAGATATTTGATGCATTTTCTTTGTCCCTTTCCTCTCCCACCTTCCTCTTCCCTGGGAACAGTTCAATCTATACAAATAAAATGTGTTCATTCATTCAAATGGAGTGTTTATAATATATAAATAAAATAATATCATTTCGAAGATTTTCATGTTTTTTTCTTAAGGCACAATCACATCCCTGAACTAACTATCTGTCCCCTCCCCCTACTTTTCTCTATCTATCTTTCTATCTATCCAGGAGCGGGAAATCAAACCGGGAACCTCCGGATAAAGACGACTGCTCTACCGACCAAACCACTGTCGTATACACATGCAAACACACAGTAAATCCCCCAGCCATCCCTAAGTAAAGGATCTGAAAGACAAAATTGTTTCCTCTACACCATAGGTAGACAACATTTTGAACTGATCATATTCATGCTTACAGTCTTCTCCAGAGAGAGACAATTAAGAAGATGTATACCAGTCTCGTATCTGTGCATTGAGTAGAAATCTATCTGGCTTAGCACAATGAATGGAAGCGGACATGACTGTGTATAGCCTTCGGGAGAGGTGTTAGTTGGACAATGCCTAGGCTAACCAGTCATGCCCGCTTCCATTCATTGTACTAAGCTAGGCTAACATGCAGCCAGATAGCTTTCTACTCGACGCACAGAGAGGAGACTGGTATCTCCTAGGATGGCTTAGAGTAGACGACAGAGTACAGCAACTTGCAATGGGCCTGGTCTACAAGATACACTACACGACCAAGGTACCCATGTACATGACTAAATACTTCCCAAAGGTCAGTGAATACCACGATCACAACACCAGAGGGAGCTCCACAAATCATGTTAAACCCAGATTCGGCTCAAACAAGGGACTAAACACGTTTCGCAATTATGCCACATCAATGTGGAACGCCCTACCCAAAGCTGTAAAGGAATGTGAATCACTACCCACTTTCAAAAACACTCTCAAAAAACACCTAAGGGAGACTGCAACTCGAAACTGGCCCCTGTAAATGTCCGAACACAACCCCCTCCAATGTACAGTAAATTACCAAGTATGGTCCTGTCAATAATCCAATGTACAGTGTTGTTTGTACAGTTGTACAGTGTCCCCCACCCACCCCTCCTACCCAACCCCCCCCCCCCCCACTCCTACCCAACCCCCCCCCCCCCCCCCCACTCCTACCCCCCCCCCCCCCCCTCCCCCCCCAACCACCTCCAATGTACAGTCCCACCCCCACCTACCCAATCCAATGTACAGTTTCTACGCCTAATGTATATACTCTTTTCTTTCTGGACTCTTTTTGTATCACAAATACAGTACTGTAATTGCAAATCTGGTATGTCATAAATGTATAGATGTAGCAGTACTGTCTATCTGTATGTCATGTATGTCATATATGTTACGATGAATTGGAAATGGGGGACCCTGGTGTAAACAAGACGAAAGTCTTTCTCTGGTCTGCATCCCCTTAACAATTGTATGTATTGAGCTGTACTGCACTGTACCCATTCTGCAATCTGTTAATAAAGTTTTCATTCATTCATTCATTCATTCATTCATCTATCTTCTTGTCTCTCTCTGGAGAAGACTGCTAATTTCACAAAATGTTGGGAGTTTTAAGTGAAAGTATGGGTACCGTCTCAAAATTGTACTCAAGTAAAACACATGAGTAAAAGTCTCTACTAAAGTTTCTACTTTTAAATGTACTTAGTTAAAAGTACAAACATTTTTTCTGACTGTCTATTCTTCTGATAGCATGCAGTGTTTAATCAAAGATCCCCGCCTTCTATAGTCTTGCACAAGGACCAATCCGCACTACTCAAGTAAAGTACAAATGTACTTTTGACTAATTGCACTTCATTCTTTACACCCATGTTGCGTGTATGGACTATTTTATTTTGTTACATGTTTTGTTAATTATCTCTCAAGGCCTGTTTTATGGTACACATGTTGGGTATGGACTCTGGGAGAAGACTGTTATTGAGTTGTAACAATGATTATATATCTATAGTCTTGCACAAGGACCAATCCGCAAACCTAATACTACTCAAGTAAAGTACAAATGTTCTTGCACTTCGTTCTTTACACCCATGTTGCGTGTATGGACTATTTTATTTTGTTACATGTAATTATCTCTCAAGGCCTGTTTTATGGTAATAAATGTTTACTAATGTTCACAGAGAGAGAGAATACATTATTCTATATGTATGTTGGTGTAGGTATATTTACATAATGAGCAATAATGGATATTCAAATGTTTATTTTTTATTTTTTTGAAGGTAGTAATTACCACCATAGGTAGAAAAAAATTTAAACTGATCATTCATGCTTATGTGCATTTGAGTAATCTATCTGTACATGATGTATTGTGATGTTGATTTTGATTAAAACCTCATTTTGGGTGTAATGGCCCAGTAAAGTCATGATATTTCATTTGCTAATAAATGTTTAAATATCTATTCAAGTTGTCATTTTTTACTGGAAAAAGTAGCATTGTTACTTTACTTGATATTTGAGCTTCACTGCAGAATGATGTATATTGTGTACAATATGCACATACATTGAGAATATATTTCAGTGAGGTAGGAGACGGCATGTAAACTTCTGAATTTTTCAATGAGGGACATGCCAATACTGAATTGGTAAAGGGAAGATATGTGGCATTGTATTACTAATCAACCATTTCCTACTGTATTTCCGGTAATGTACGGTCATAGGCAGATAGTGGAGTAGCTCTGGCAGATGGGTACACAGTAAATTCCGCTGACTCAAACTGAGTACATTTCACTCAAACTGAGTAAAATTTCTTTACTCAGTTTGAGTCAAATCTACTCTGCGTAATTTACTGTGTAGTACCAGTATTGCATTGGCAGTGTCGGCTAGGCTTCGGGCAACCAAACCTGGCCCAGCGTGTGTCGGTCGCATCTGGGCTGCTTTAGGCAACCGGACGTTCACCGCTTCCGGCAACCCCGGACATGGCCCAGTGTACTCGGGCCGGAATCGGCCAGTCAGTCATTGCCGCCTACTCGGCCGATCCGGACGTTCACCGCTTACGGCAACCCCGGACCTGGCCCAGTGTACTCGGGCTGGAATCGGCCAGTCAGTCATTGCCGCCTACTTGGCCGACTCTGGCAGCCGGACTTGGGCCGACTAATTTCTTCCGGCCTGCCGGATACAGGCCATTAATGGGCCGGAACTTTTTGGCCACCTGGGTAGTGTGTGAGTCAGGGCTTTTATGCATGGTTAAAAAAGAAAGGTCTCTTTTTTACTCTGTTACAATGCGTAACCTAGACTATTCGGATTCCTTTCCTTCCTTTATTCCCGGCCTCTTTTCTTTTTAGTTAGAATATCCATTTATTTTATTTACATTCCTTATTTCCTAAATTCCATTCAATTCCTTATTTTATTCTAAGTCATTCCTTCGACCTGTCAGTTAGTTAACCCATTCAGTGCCAACCACGAGATTAGTCGGGTTAACTCGCCATGCGTTGAGTGCCAAGACCCCGAGAAAACCAGAGAAAACTCTGGTTTTAATCGTTATTTCTTTTATTAGCAATATCCATACATTTTTCATCCATCCAGCCTGACGTTATCTTTGGGAATGGGTCTGAGCTCGAAAAGGGCAAATACCGCCGCCTATCGTCTCCCGGATGGTATTGCACATCATTGGATTGGATTGGGTGGGACTGTGCATCAGAAAATAACTCCGGTCCCGGGGTTTCCCTTCTCAGGCAAGCAGTAGCTGTTACCACATTCACTGGGGAGGCTGGGAGAAGCTTTCGATTATGTGTTTTGGACTATGACGTTGGATCAATAAACGCAATCAATATTTGGAATGGCGATCAGGAATTGGATTAATCTTTTTGCAGAATATCTGATAGGTAAGGACTCTATGTTACCAGTCTTGGGTTAATCAGATGTTTTTTTCTCCGCCATTGCAGCGTGTGTGTGTGTGTGCGTAACGTTAGCACTGACCACGGCATGGATAATCGATTTTTCAGCCAGCTTCTCTAGCGTGCATAAGTACACATATACTATCGATAATCTAGCGTTTATTTGAAAACTATTCATAAATCAGTCGAAAAATTACAACGTGTTTTGTGTATTCCAGTAAAGGGCTATTATCGCGGAATTTCTCTGGAATTACTAGACATCTCCAAAACGATACTATATTATACCAATGAAAAAACAATACGTTTCGTACATGTTGACTGCAAGCAAGTCATTGATAAGCGAGGGGTGTTTTAGACCCATGGCCATAATTTAAGATATAGTTTAAGCGTTCGCAAATGTCCCCGTCCTCCCATTGACTTCCTTATTGGCACGCTAGCCCTAGTATGGTCAAAGGGGCGTGGCTCTGAATGAGTTAATGGCAGGTACGCTTTTATACACAAAACGTTGAGCTCCGTTTTCTGTTTTTCAGAAATACGAGTTGTATTCTTCTACTTTGTCCCTTTTTTGGGTTCAAGATGCTGAAACCAATATGAGATATAACAATGGTTATGTATGTATTATAACCCTAGTTTTATTTATTTTGGAAAAGTGTCTTGCTCTACTCCCTGTTGCCCCTTCTTTCCATGTGTAACTAGCTTTGGGAAGGAGATTAGATGGCTACCGTACCTGCTTAGAGTATATGCCAAGCAGAGAGGGTCCTGGACCTGCATGGTCCTGGTCAGTGGTGCCCATTGGTGCCAGAGCAGTGTTGTGTTGTAGGAGGAATGACGAACAGACGTAATAATACTTAATTACTTTATTAGACTAGCAGGAGAACAGGAGAAGCATTGCTGAAACCTCACTGCACAGGTACATGACATACTCTATGTTAGAGCTCCGCCTACAGGCATAATGAAGAACACCACATCAAGAATCAAGAATCAAGAGGTTTATTTGTCACATACATACCAGGGCATACAGTGAAATGCGAGTGGTCTTGCCCACATTGATTGTGCAAAATACAATAATAAAATAGAATAAAATAGGCATCGAATTTTTTTTATAGATAAGACACAAGATATGCATGGTAAAAAAAGACATGCTAGGGTTCCTGAGAAACTGGTTCTTATATACACTACTATACAATATACAATGTTAACTCTTACTGTATCTAAACTATACGATACCTCCTTCTTTTAAAGTGTTTCTAGAGATTAAATTTTTTTTAAGTGACATTTTGTTTAAAGTGATTTTTGTGTGTGTGTGTGCGTGCGTGCGTGCGTGCGTGCGTGCGTGCGTGCGTGCGTACGTGCGTGTGTGTGTGTGTGTGTGTGTGTGTGTGTGTGTGTGTGTGTGTGTGTGTGTGTGTGTGTGTGTGTGTGTGTGTGTGTGTGTGTGAGTGAGTGTGTGTGTGTGTGAGTGTGTATTTGTGAGTGGAGAGTTCAGTGTTCAGTGTTCTGATGGCCTGGGGAAAGAAGCTGAGTCAGAGTCTCTTTGTTCTTGCAGCGTGTGACCGTAGGCGCTTGCCTGACCGCAGCAGCTTAAACAGGCTGTTGTTGGGGTGGTGGGGGTCTTTCATAATTCTGCAGGCTCTGGATTTGCACCTCCTGTTATATAAGTCCTGCAGGGGTGGTAGTGCAATACCCGTAGTATGCTCAGCTGAGCGCACCACTCTCTGGAGTGCCTTCCTGTCCTGTGCCGTGCTGTTTCCAAACCAGGCAGTGATGTTTCCAGTCAGAATGCTCTCTACAGCCCCGGAGTAGAAGGAGTGGAGTATCTTCCCCGATACTCTGAACTTCCTTAGCTGTCTCAGGTGATAGAGGCGCTGTTTCACCTTTTTCACCACAGAATCTATGTGTGTAGACCATGTCAGGTCCTCTGTGATGTGGACTCCCAGGTACTTGAAACTGCTCACCCTGTCCACGATAGCCCCGCTTATCCACAACTGTGTGTGTCCCCCCTGCTGTATTCTCCTAAAATCCACAATCAGCTCTTTGGTTTTACCAATGTTCAGGAGTAGGCTGTTGTCCCGGCACCAGCGTGCCAGTTCATCAACCTCCTCCTGATAGGCCTTCTCGTCATTGTTAGAGATCAGCCCCACCACCACCGTGTCGTCCACAAACTTCACTATGGAGTTGGAGCTAAACCTGGCCACACAGTCATGTGTGTATAGTGAGTACAGCAGGGGGCTCAGAATGCAGCCCTGGGGGGACACGATACTCAGGGTGATTTTGCTGGAGGTATGACCCCCCACCCTGACCGCCTGGGGCCTGTCACTTAGAAAGTCCAGGATCCAGGCGCTCATGGCGCAGCTCAGACCCAGATCGATCAGCTTGTCAACCAGTCTGGTGGGGACTATGGTGTTGAAAGCTGAACTATAGTCAATGAACAGCAATCTCACATAGCCCCCCTTCTGACTGTCAAGGTGAGATAGTGTGTATCCCTCTCAATATGAAAGCACTTACAGGGATAAGTTATAACTGTAACATAGGGACTATTTAGACTAAACAGGGACTGAACATTTCAAAGTGTGTAGGCTACTCTTACCTTTCTTATTGCAGCCTATGAGCAAACAGAATCAACATTTGTACCGGTATTTCAATTCTATGCATTACTAGCATTCAAGTCTGTCTCAATTATAATTAAGAACTGTTAACTCTTTCACTTTTCAGCATTTCCAACATCAACACTTCACCCCCTTGAACCATGTTTTACAGAATAATTTACACTATGCCATATAATCAAACTTACAGTATTACTTTACTCATCTACAATTTTCTACCCTCGGTGGCTCATTACAAAGTCCTGAGTCCACGCAGGTGCTCGTCTCAGCCTGGCCTGTCTGACAGGTGATGTGTGTGTGTCAGAATGTGGCACTGCTGTAATGTCACAGTCCAAAGGCAACAACTCACCGTCACCCTCCCCTCTCTGTGCAATTGTAGGAAGCATTCCAACAGTGTCCATCAGACAGCACGTAGGTCCTTTCTGTCCCACCACCTTGAGTGGTTTGGAGAACTTGAGAAGAATGCCATGTTTCTTAACCCGAACATATGAGCAACATGGGAAGGACACACTTGTTGCCCCTCACCTATGATCTGTGTACGCCTTCCTTTCGCCCTGTTGCACAGCCAGTCTGGCGACAATGTCCTCTGATGAGTGTGGTTGTGGAATCTGAAATCCAGCCACATGGAGTTTGGTGCGCATAAGCCTACCATGCAACAGTTCAGCTGGTGAGTGCCGTGTCGCAGAGTGTGGAGTAGAACGGTAGGCCTGTAAGAAGTATGTTGTAAGCTCCTTCCATTGCTTGCCTTCTAGCGAGGCAGTCTGCAAATTCCCCTTCAAACTGCGGTTACAGTGTTCTATTTCACCATTTGCACGTGGATAATACACAGATGACTTCCTGTGCACTATGCCCCTGTCTTGGAGAAATGCTCCAAACTCCTGTGACACGAACTGAGAGCCGCTGTCAGAGATGAGGTCTTTTGGGTTGCCCTCTCTGCTGAAAACTGTGGATAGGAATATTGTCACAGTCCATGATGTGACCTGTGGCACAAAAGCTATCTCAGGCCACTTATAGGCTTGGACCGTGTAATTCTTTTCATACCGTCAAACCTTGCTGACATAATACCCGGTATGGGTATTATATGGTAAGACTTTCATTTTCATCAGAGGGGGGGGGGGGGGGGGGGGGGGGGGGGCGGAGCTAAGTTAACAATATATGCTCATTATCACCATACATCACGCTTATATTGAAACACGTCGACATTAGGGCCGTTCTTTCAACCTAAAAGTGCACTTTCTTCAACCTCGAACCTAAATTCCTTGGTGACCCGTGTTACCAACTTAAAGGGGAGATGAAGCATAGCGATAAATACATAGTCATAGCCATAGACGCCTACATAATGGAGCATTGGAAGCAGGTGCTCTACCAGTATTTAACTTGGGGGAGCAAACGTGTCCCTTTGCTCCCTCACTTTTTGATCATATGAAAATATAAATAAATCTTATCTAACCATAACTACGTAATTTCAATCAAATTAATAATACGCAATGACACTTAATAGCAAGTTTTTAAGTTTCCAAAGATTGCGACACCCCCCTGCCCATTATGGTTTGATCCAGTCCCTCCCACCCCCCAGCAGACAGAGTGGAGCCGCGGCACACTCTGCACAGCGCCGCTGCAGCCTCCAGGTGAATAAGGTGGTGGCCAGGCAGCGTGAACACTTTAGGCACAACAGCAGGCTTTTCCACTAGTAAGTTGTTCAAACAACCTATTATGTTAGACATGTCTTTACTATTGAGTGGTATAACTTCTACCACGCAATACAATAAAAGTGTTTTACGGTGCGAAATGCCATCTGGTCATACGGGAAAATAAATCCTCTAATAAATAATAATAATAATATAACTTTGGCGTTAGCCGCTAGCTAACGTTGTCATATTATCTAGATAATGGTGTCAGCTGGCCTGGATGACATGACTTCGTTTGCAAAATACGTTTGCTATCTATATGGCAGACGAGCAGGGCCGGATTAACGACGGCCGCGGCCCGTGGGCCTCTAGTGACGAGGGGCCTCAAAACATATTTTTTGGAGATCGATGTCATGACTGTGCATTGCAGACTCAGGGAGGAGGCAGAGAAGGAGAGAAAGAGACACAAGAGTTACAGGTAATGGAAATATATCTTTTTTCTCTTTCTTATTAAAAACTTGGCCTATTTGAAAGGAGATTGATTTAATACAAATAAATGAGCGAAAAATCAATATACAGTATATATACAGTATATATATATATTATTATTATTATAGTAATTGGCTATCATACTGCAATATAAACTGAGTTTTATAGTGAAAAGAGCAGCTTTATTGGTCAAGATTGAAGGCTCTATATTGCAGGAAATTGCACATACAGATTCATTCAATTAAAAAAAAATCTGCCTGTCCCAAAAAAAAAAAAAAAAAAAAAAAAAATTAAAGAAATTGCACCCCCACTTTCAACTATAACTAGGCGGCCATGGTCATAGCATCAAATTAGTATTTAGATAAACCACCGAAAAAATCACGTTATAAAAATAAGGCGTTTCTAAGAAAAAACGATTTGTAATGTCCATTTATGTAGCATTTATGAACATGTGCGCCGCCATTTTGTTGCTGACGTCACGGTGTTGGTTTGGTGTATACACTGCTGGTTAGCTGCATAGTAAACATGGACTGTCGGGTCAGTCAAATGTTGCCTACCAAACAACGGGACCACGGTGGTTCTTTTTGTATTGCTCCTGGCTGTTCAAACTAATTTTACCATGTGAAAGAGAGAGGAATGTTGGTTAATTTCCACAAACTACCAGTGAAAAAAACAGTGTTGTTGGCACGTTGGCTCAGGCTGGCTGCACTCAGGCGGCACGATCAGCCTGTTGGACAGGGAATGAAGATCTCCAGCAAACACTTCATTGCCTCGGATTATGTTGTTGGGGGTGGGAGGTTTGTCCAGAAGACCACTAATCAGCTGAAGCCTGATGCGGTTCCTTCGGTCTTCAACAGACAGACCGGCGCAGGCAGTTCAGCGTCGGGAGCATTTAGCCTGCTGGCTACCTAGCTCCAGTTCAACCAGCCGAGCGTCGGGACCATTTAGCCTGCTGGCTACCTAGCTCCACCAGCGTCGGGAGCTCCAGCAGCTTGTCGATGTGCTGGTAGCCTCAGCCAGGTACCAGCGTTAGCTCCCGGAGCGATGGCTAGTTAGTTAGCACCAGCCGGGTACCAGCGTTAGCTCCCGGAGCGATGGCTAACTAGTTAGCACCAGCCGGGTACCAGCGTTAGCTCCCGGAGCGATGGCTAGCTAGTTAGCACCAGCCAGGTACCAGCATTAGCTCCCGGAGCGATGGCTAGCTAGTTAGCACCAGCCAGGTACCAGCGTTAGCTCCCGGAGCGATGGGTAGCTAGTTAGCACCAGCCGGGTACCAGCGTTAGCTCCCGGAGCGATGGCTAGCTATTTAGCACCAGCCAGGTACCAGTGTTAGCTCCCGGAGCGATGGGTAGCTAGTTAGCACCAGCCGGGTACCAGCGTTAGCTCCCGGAGCTGGCTACCTAGCTCCACCAGCGTCGGGAGCTCCAGCAGCTTGTCGATGTGCTAACGCTGGTACCTGGCTGGTGCTAACTAGCTAGCCATCGCTCCGGGAACGTACCGGAGCAGGGCGAGGGAGAGAACCCGAGCTTTAAGCAGCGATGGCGGCCAGATGGGGGCGGGACGACGACTTTCATTAACCCTTTCACTACCACACTACAGAAGGTTAACCCTTTCACTACCACACTACAGAAGGTTAACCCTTTCACTACCACACTACAGAAGGTTAACCTTTCACTACCACACTATAGAAGGTTAACCTTTCACTACCACACTACAGAAGGTTACCCCTTTCACTACCACACTACAGAAGGTTAACCCTTTCACTACCACACTACAGAAGGTTAACATTTCACTACCACACTACAGAAGGTTAACCTTTCACTACCACACTACAGAAGGTTAACCTTTCACTACCACACTTTCACTACCACACTACAGAAGGTTAACCCTTTCACTACCACACTACAGAAGGTTAACCCTTTCACTACCACACTACAGAAGGTTAACCCTTTCACTACGTCTAGCAGGACCTAGAAGACAGCGTGAGACAGGGTGGAGCTGACGGCGTGGTGAAAGGAGTCTCCCGCCGTACCTGCGCTGGTTTCCTCTCGAACCGCGTGAATCGACAGCTCCACAAGACAGAGCTTCATCAATCTGTTCACGGCCGCTCACCAGTTCAAAGTCAATGTAACTCGACCTCAGCAGAATGGTCTCGGTCTCTCTCTCTCTAATCAGCTGTGTGACAAATGCAATCCTGCGAGATCTGGCAAACAAGATGCTGTTTTTCATTGGTGAGGGATTCACATGTTCGTGTTCTACATGAAGGGATGTGTTACCAGTCGCTGTGCCACATAATGCATACACAGCTGCTGCAGGTAGATAATCATCTATTTCTGCATTCAAAGATGTAAAAACTGCCATCATATATTCCATATTCCACACCATGATCTCATTATGATCATCGAGAGCCAGAGTAGCCTATTTTCTTTGGAAGGAGTTTGAAAAGAAAAACATGCCTGCAACTCATAAAGGCAGCAGTAACTAGTGAACACTCACTATATTACAGTCATATACTGTAATCTATCTATCTATCTATCTATCTATCTATCTATCTATCTATCTATCTATCTATCTATCTATCTATCTATCTATCTATCTATCTATCTATCTATCTATCTATCTATCTATCTATCTATCTATCTATCTATCTATCTATCTATCTATCTATCTATCTATCTATCTATCTATCTATCTATCTATCTATCTATCTATCTATCTATCTATCTATCTATCTATTTATCTATCTATCTATCTATCTATCTATCTATCTATCTATCTATCTATCTATCTATCTATCTATCTATCTATCTATCTATCTATCTATCTATCTATCTATCTATCTATCTATCTATAGTATGTATCTATCCATCTATCTATGTTTTTCCCTCAAACCTCCTCTAAACACTTTGAGAGAATGTGAGCTGGCGAGGCCAGACCTCCACACAGAGAGCCCCCCTGCCACCCACCCCCCCCACGGCGCTGCCATCCCTCGAGGGGCTCGCCATCTGTCCGCTGGCACTGCGAGATCAGAGCGGCGCGGGCAGAGGGGGAGAGGGGCAGAGGGAGTGGTGGTGGTAGAGGAGGGGGAATGTTAGCAGAACAGATGCGGGCAGATTGTGGATTAGGATCCTCCCTTAGATAAATACCAAATGACATCTGATCACATATCTCCCAGCGAGATGAGGCGACGGACCCCCCCCCCCCCCCCCCCCCTAATGGTCAGAGACCTCCGTGTTGTAGCACGTCGGTACAAGAGAAGAGACCTCACTGTTGTAGTGCTTACGTCAGAACACAAGAGGAGACATCCGCGTTGTAGCACGTCGGTACAAGAGAAGAGACCTCACTGTTGTAGTGCTTACGTCAGAACACAAGAGGAGACCTCCGTGTTGTAGCACGTCGGTACAAGAGAAGAGACCTCACTGTTGTAGTGCTTACATCAGAACACAAGAGGAGACCTCCGTGTTGTAGCACGTCGGTACAAGAGAAGAGACCTCACTGTTGTAGTGCTTACATCAGAACACAAGAGGAGACCTCCGTGTTGTAGCACGTCGGTACAAGAGAAGAGACCTCACTGTTGTAGTGCACACATCAGAACACAAGGAGACCGACAGTACAGTTCGAACCTGAAGGATCAGAACCTGCCCTATCTCAGGCTAGGAGCATTCTTAGAAGGGGGGGCTGTCCCCCGGAGTCGGTGGACGACGCAGCAAGTAGCAAACAGGAGTATACTGTATATAGTATACTGAGTATACTATATATATATATATATATATATATATATATATATATATATATATATATATATATATATATATATATATATATATATATATATATACAGATATATACAGATATATATATATATATATATATATATACATGTACAATACAGTAATCAAATCAAATCAAATTTATTTATAGGGCCCGACAACACACGTTAATGTCCCCATGGGCCGTACAGGTCTTCTTTAAACAAGTCAAGAAGAAAACATAACAATAAGTCAAGAACAGAACAAGAACACCATAAGGTCCAAACATTTTTAGATGAATGCAAATAAATGAAAGAATACTCAGTACTCATATACATTGGTGGATATGTTTTACACATCATATCATCATCATTCTCCCTCTGCTTCTCCCTCTGCTTCTGTCAAGGTCAGCGCTCTGTGACCACATTCCTGGCTTTACTAGCAGTAAGAGAAGAGGCCCACACAAAGACATTCTTCATAATCACTGACGCTAAAGTCATCTCTTAACGTATGCTATACAATAAACATATGCTTAGATTTAAAACAGATATATACAATAAACATATGCTTAATCCTTTACATCCTACAAGTGACAGAGAGAACAGGATGTCATAATAAAAGTGTCACTAGTTGTTTGTGGCACTTCAACAAGTCCCTATGCCAATACTTTGTTTTTTTAGATGCAAAAAGCTATGCTATGCTAAGCTCTGCTTGAGAGAGATGTTTTGTTTTTATATTATTATCACTGGATTGGACATTTCCAAGACAGAATCTTTGTAACTTACTTTTTCTAATTAAACCAACTTTGTTAAAATACTCGTGGACTGCTTTCATTGAGCTGCTTTATCACAATGTGTCCCGACACTGGCCGCGCCCTGCGTTCATCTGAGGTAACACGGTATATGTATATTCTGGAAGCCATACAGATTAAATCAATTGCTGGTTACTGCTTTTAGCTAAAGTTATATAAAGGATATAATATATATATATATATCACTATTTGTTGCTTGCAAGCGCCAGTGTCTCTAGATGTGACGGGCCTATTGGGTTTGTGGGGATTGAGAGTCTGGCCACTGCAGGGCCGGACGATCGCTCCACGGAGTTATGGGTCTATCAAACTGATTGGAGGTTCTGGAGCTTGGAAATGATTATTGCTATTATTACGCTAATATTACACTATTAGTAGTAGTACTACTTATTAAAAGAGTAGTAATATCATCAGTGTTGCGAAGGGCCAGATTAAACTGAATATATATATGTATCGTTTGATATACTTTGTATATTATTTGTATATATACACGGAATATCCCTTTACCTGCGTACAGACCAGAGTAATATTCGCTCTCCTATAGGACAGCGGCCCCAGGCGCCAACGACCAAGCCCCCAACGGCAAGTTCAAAGGCAACTCCGGGCATGTCAGTACATGCCCAGAGTCTGCGTAGTAATACGAGACAAGAACTGAGGTTGGGACTAGATATTCACCTTACGTATAAATACGGCGCAGGTGTAAACAGCAGTAGTCTTACCAAAACCTTAATACCTTCACCACAAGTCAACGTGCAGTGAAGTGAGCAACCTTGCACCTAAATAGAGCATTGAGAACCGCGTGCGAATAGAATGTTAAAGTGTCAGAGTTTAACGCAGTAACGTTGAGTTCGACTTAATCTAATGTGAAGTAATAGTCGATCATTTATTGTGTATCGTGCGGCTACAGTTCTTCCGTGACCAGCATTACCATCGGTTCGTCGTGACCATAGCTAGTGCACTTATCCAGGCTGTGCGGCCTAAATCCGTGCCCACACCCGAGGAGTCCTAGGCGAGAACCGTTGGATATGTACACAGGAGAATCGACACCGGCGATTGCAGAACCACTTCTGGTTGGATTATATTGCTTTGGGACCGTGACCACCGGAGAACAGCACCGTTGATTCCACTGTCGTTTGGGATTTAACCTCGTGAGGATCACCACTCGGGCCCGCCTCGTGGAAGGGGCTGGCTAGCTGTCGTCAATGCTGTCGAGCATATTGGATTACAACTATTGCTTTTGTCTGCTGATCAAGGGAGTACAAGCACCGGCTCCTGTATCTGGAGCCTCTTTATTCCTCGTTGACCCAGACTGGGTACCTGAACATTCCTCTACCCCTCCCGGCCTTACACCCCGGAGGGAACCCAGTGTCTCCTGTTGGTACCGGTGTGGCCCATGTAATTGCTATACCACAGGTGGCGTCAGCTTAGACCCATCATAGTATTCCTACTATTCTCATTGACTTATGCTCTTGACTGACTTTACGTATGTTCTTCGCCATACAAGCGCGAGCCTAATTCTCAATCTGTAACCTAACGTTGCTTAATAATAATAAATAACCCTCCAATATAATTTATGTGTCAATGCCGTATTCTTGTGTGGGTGTTCACCATATATATTCATGTACTGTATGGCCAGTAATTAAAGTACATAACTAGTAGTGGTTTAATATATCACAATCTTTAATACAGTCAGGGTTTTGTAACCCCTCAGTTACAATCAGGCTTACAAATGATTAGCATTATAGGCTTTTCCTAAAATGATGATGATGGTGATGATAATGATGATATATAATCATTATTATAGGAAAGGAGTTTTCCCAGACATACATTCGGTTTATTACAAACAAAGAAGAGGTTAACAACTCTTCTACGCTTATATGTCATATGAACTGGATATAACTAACTAATGACTATGAAATAAGCGTGATTAGGATTAGTAATTGACCCGAGAACTTGGCGAGTTTAGCACCTCACTGGGGGATATCGGGCGGCCACATGGTTCTATCTCAAGTAGGTGATTGAGATAGATAGAGACACCCGTAGTAGATGGGAGGCCGAGTCAGTCTAAAGTGAACTTGATTGATCCATGTTGGCAGACTACACAATTCTTTGTGTGTAATATCTAGTTATTATGTTGAGTCAAAATACGTTTGTTGGCCAGCTGTCTGTTGGTCATCGGTGTTCGTAATCTTACATTTAAATTACATGTTTGCTCATGCATATCTTTGGACACCTCTAGCTGATAAACCAATCAGGATACAGAAACGGGATTTCGGGACCCCAAAATTGTCAACAAGAACAACGGAGAATGGATCTGACTGGAACGCTAGCTGATTATACACAACATGAGACAGTAAATACTATTGTAATAAAACGTTCAAAACTATGTTCAATTTGTGTATTGTTTTGTTACTATATAAGATTGTATTTCGCACTGTATTAACCATAACGACGTCACAGATGAGCTTTAGATGGTTAACGTGATATTAACGTTAGATCCGACGGTCCGACCTAAATACTATTGTAATAAAACGTTCAAAACTATGTTCAACTTGTGTTTTGTTTCTTACTATAAGATTGTAATTCGCACTGTATTAAGCCATATCGACGTCAGGTGAGCTTTCTAGCCATTAGATTGTTAACGTGATATTAACGTTAGATCTACGACCACAATTTGATTCCAAGTTTTTACATACCTCACTTTGTTGGTCTCTCACGAAAGTCTTTCTCTGGACTGCAAATATACTGTCTCATAAATATACTCTTCCAATATATAAATATACATATAAATATATTGTTTTAGATGCTGTTGTCACTATGAATTACAAATGGGGGACCCTGATGTAAACAAGACAAACGTCTTTCACTGGTCTGCATCCCATCTGCAATTGTTTGATACTTTTCTGGACTCTTTGTATCATAAACAGTACTGTATTTGCAAATCTGGTATGTCATAATTAAATGTATAGATGTAGCAGTAGGCCTACTGTATCTGTATGTCATGTATGTCATATATGTTATGATGAATTGAAAATGGGGGACCCTGATGTAAACAAGATGAAAGTCTTTCTCTGGTCTGCATCCCCTTAACAATTGTGTGTATTGAGCTGTACTGTATTGTACCCATTCTGCAATCTGTTAATACAGTTTTCAATTAATGTCAGACGTCCTCTCCTCTCTCATAAAAAAAACGATTGAATTGCTCAGAATTTTTAATTATGTCCCCAATAGGACATAATAATATTAATATTATTCCCCAGTATGACACAATAAACACAGAATGAATGCTACCAAAGAGAATGCTATATGCAATTTGTGTATAAAGTGTGTATTAATCCTGTAACATGAGTCAAGGTCAGATCTAGCCTGGCATAGAGAACAGAATGTTGATTTTTGTATGTTCAAGTTTCTTTATTAGTTGTCATACAGAAGTACAGAATACTTTTATATAAAATGCTTCTTTCTGTTTTGCTCCAGAGATTGTGCTAGATAAAAATAGATAAGTATAAAATAGAAGTCAAGTACGTAGACAAGTGTTCAATATATACATACAATGTACAATGCAGAGTAGAAAAGTAACTGAGTTACAATACAATATACTATACAGTACAATGCAGAAATGGGATGAGGTACAATTTACAGTAAGGTGTAATGAGGTATGGGTTGTAGTGCAAATTCTTTGCCAATAAATATAAAGTGTGTTTAGGTGTTCTAAAGTGGGTGCTGCAGTCAGTTGTTTGTTTAAAGTGAGTGTGTGCGTGTGGATGTGTGTGCTGTGAGTGCATTTGATGGTTGTTACATAGTGTTATTGTCATTTGTATGTGTGTAATGTGTAACTAGTACAGTGGAGGGGTGTCCAGTCCAGGGCCCAGAGAGTAGAGAGCTGTGTGAGTCGTCCCCGGACAGCTTATGTGAGAGGATGACCATCCTTGTTCAAAAGTTGAGCTCTTGCAGATTAGCCTGGCCCCACTTCTATCCAGAACAATATATAAGGGGACTGCACATTGTTTATTCACTGTGCTGTTTACCATGGCCTCTCATTCAATCATGATATTCATTGTTTTGGGAAATACAGGTCCTGCAGTTACCACTCTGATAATGGTTCTTGATATAGAGCAGTCACCTCAAGAGCTCAATCTTTGAGCTTGCATGATTGATTACTATAGAACCCTCAGGCTAGGGTTAATTAGGCCTAGAATATATCTGTTGTGTGGTCCAGGGTTGAGCATCTGGGGAAACAGAAAAACAATCAATACATTTTGGAACATTGTTACTACAATAGATAACGTTATTCATCATATTAACAGATTGCAGAATGGGTACAGTACAGTACAGCTCAATACACACAATTGTTAATGGGATGCAGACCAGAGAAAGACTTTCATCTTGTTTACATCAGGGTCCCCCATTTTCAATTCATCATAACATATTACATACATGACATACAGATAGACAGTAAACAACAGCACAGGGACCATCCAATATCAAACTATTGTTAAGGGGATGCAGACCAGAGAAAGACGTTTGTCTTGTTTACATTAGGGCCCCCCATTTGTAATTCATAGTGACAACAGCATCTAAAACAATATATTTATATGTATATTTATATATTGGAAGAGTATATTTATGAGACAGTATATTTTGTACATATGTAACTGTTGTGACAACGTCTTGTGACAAACAGTACTGTATTTACAAATCTGGTATGTCATAAATAGATGTAGCAGTACAACGTCACAGGCAACAACACATACCGCTATACCATAGTGTAACACACAGCAAGAATGTGAAACAAGTTACTATTATTAGTATTGGGTTAGAGTTGTTTGATTTACACTAACGTAATGTTAAATTGCTATCTGAGAAAGTTAAAATGCTAACGTAACGTTAGTCTGTGAGCTGGCTACAATATTTTCCAATGTGTAATCGGAAGTCAAAACGGACTGCATATAAACAGCTGATGACTCATAACTTCCTATCACGTTTGAATAATGCTGTAGAGTTAAGTAAAAATGCATTTCAATAGTAATGTATATGAGTATTGAGAGCTTACCGATGCAGAGCTAAATCCAGTGTTGTCAACAGACGAGTCGCAAATTTACTTCCTAGTTTCCGGAGCTTGAGGAATGTCATTGGGAGAAATCAAGTCACCTGACGTTGTAACGCGTTTTGATTGGTTCCGCAGCAACGCCCCTTTTCACAAACGTAGGTAGTTTTTATCTTATCAACACATTAATTTTCATAAAGATATGACCCAAAAACCGTTGCCAACAAACGGAAATGTGTTATTATAGTATATTATGTAGTTCATATTACAATAACATATACTCTGTAAAACCAGATCAATCATTTCATTAACGGAAGCCTCTAGAGACCTTCGGCCCACCGTCTATAGGCTCTTAACAATAACTTACTTACTGGTACCCAAACAACGTGACCCCGATTCCACATTCATGCACGAATCCATTTCAAAACGTTAGAAAAACACTCCGTTTCCAGATTCCTCAATCATCCAATGTCTGGAAGTGGACCCATGGTCCATCCATTCGACCTTAACACATTGGGCGCCAATAACGTCGTACAACGTGTTTCAAGGTCATGCTAATTCTGCCAAACCACGGCGTACAACGTTATTGATACCATATTTCATTTTTTTGCCATGGTATTCATAATTCCCTCACCCAGCCTCGGCTGATACAGTGGGAGCCTGCACAACTCTGCAACGCTTCAATACTGCCGCCTGGTGGATGATCGGGCGAGTTACAACCGGAAATGGATCTCTGGTGATCTCCGTGCATCTGGGAAATGCGTCCGGCACTCACATATTGTTGCGGGACTCTAGACACACATCCATGTATATGGATCGCTCCCATAACTCAGTAATCGATGATTTGAGCATTTATTATTATTATACAAACCGGAAATGGATCTAGTAGATCGCCGTCAAATAAGTGGGATCCTTTTTCCTCCAGTCTCATCGGCGAACGGTAAGAGGACAGTAACGTTAGTTTCAGCGTGTTTGTTTATTATTATTAATGCAAACTGCTCTGATCAATATATCACCCATACTACATAAAGCATTTACTGACGATCACGGAATTATAAACGACCCCCCCCCGTTCATCCGCGCATGATGAGTCATAACGTTTAGGATCATGTACAGTTGAAATTTTTAATATAGCTTGTATCGGCAACAAACGGCAGTTGATAATCTATATATGCGTTTATGCCTATAACTCACGTTCTAGGAATTACTGCAGAAAACGATAAAAACAGATTTATATTCTAGACAGTATTTTCGTATGAATCTATGAATGAAAAAGTATAACGATAGATAATCGATGTTGAATGGGCCATAGTAATGTCAATTTAGCAATACAATTTAAAAAGTTATAGCCCTGCAAAGAAGGTGAACATCTCCATAGGCTTAGAGTGGTGGCAGAGAGTGGTATGAGACGGGCAAACTCCGTGGCAGTTAATGTGTTAATAAACGGACGGCCACCGGCCCATAACCACATTCTATAGAAGAATGAGTATTTATTTGTCGTGCAGATTAATACACACATGCGAGACGAAAGACCCAAAGGAACACGCGCATGGCTCTGCTGAGCTCGCCTCTGACTGAGAGAGGGAAAGACAGACTGCCCTGCCCTGCCCTCTGCTGGCATGTGCTATGCACTACAAGCAACACATCTGTGATTTGGCGCACAGTCTGTGACGTCACAGTATTGAAAAGCATACCGACGGGGTTTCGAAATACCCTGGTATACCGTAATACCGTCATACCGCCCAAGCCTAGCCACTTACTGTAGTCTATTAGTGTGATTGCAAAGCGAAGTACCCTGACCTTTTGAAGAGAGCAGTGTGGTCTGGGGACTGTGATCTGTGTGTAGTGTGAAGTGTCTCCCCCACAGGTATGTCCTCCACTTTTCCGTTGCCCACACACAGCCCAGCGCCTCTTATTCTACAGTAGAATATTTTCTCTCTGCCTGGGACAGCGTGCAGGAGCTGTGACCTGTGCTGTCGAGAGCGGGAAGACTGGACCGGCTCTACAGCACTCTCCAGCTGTCCATGAAGCATGACCTTTCCCTCAGACACCACAGTTTAAATCTGACCAGCGATCACCACAGCCTTGGTCAGTGTCAGTAGGACTTCCAGTAGTAGTCACTCCCTGATGCTCCCTGAGTTTTTTTTCCCGACCAACTGGTCCAGAATAATTTCCTCTTCCATTACCCCAAACTCACAAGTTGTAACAAACTCTTTTAGAGAGGCAACGTACTGGTCAGTGCTCTGGTCATTGCGTTGGCTACGTGGGGCGAAAACGGTAGCGCTCAGCCACTACATTGATTTTGTGTAAAGAAATTCTTAATAGCTTCTAAAGCTGTTATATACTTATCATCTGCAACCTTCATTGTATATAAAAGTCTCTGTCCTTCTGCCCAGAGAACTGTGCATTTTACAAATCAACAGAGGCAATCCAATGTGTACGATTTAAGGAGTTGTTTGTAAGGGAGTTGGCCATGTAAAAAGTACCCAGCAATTATACGTAAGTGAAAGTATGGGTACCGTCTCAAAATCGTACTCAAGTAAAAGTCAGAGTATCTGGCTAAAAACACACTTGAGTAAAAGTAAAAAAGTTTCTATTTTTAAATGTACTTTAAACTTTTTTTCTGACCGTCTATTCTTCTGATAGCAGGTGTTTAATCAAAGATCCCCACTTTCTAGTCTTGCACAAGGACCAATCAGCATGGGTATGGGTGGGTTCATTTTCCATTGATGGGGATTTGATTGGCTGTTTTTAGTGCTGCCGCAGGATTAATAACGTTAACGTTAGTTCGACCAGAGAAACAAATCTACTAATTAAAATAGTTGGACCTGTGAGATTTGTACTTTGTACTTTATAGGTCTGCATTTTAAATGTAAGGAGTAAAAAGTATGTTTTTTTTCTCTGAAATCTAATTGAGTAGAAGTCAAGTATACAAACCTAATAATACTCGAGTAAAGTACAAATCCCCAAAAACAGTACTTAAGTATTGTAACGAAGTACAAGTACTTTACACCCCTGAGTAGGGTTGGGGGAAAGAATGTATACAGCGATATGTCCAACAATATTATATCAATACACTGATGCCAAGTATCGATAATCTAAACAATTTAAAATGTTGCTTGACAATCTATCGCGATATTACAATATTGTGACTGTTTTAATATTTTATTGTGGGGCCTCTGGTTATTCCCATCCCCATCTTCCCTCAACTGCGGTATAGTGGGCTCTATGGGTCCTGCTGGTCTCTGACAGGGACAAGTTACAGGTTGAAAAAACCCTCAGCTCTGAACTCGGCAGAATCTGCACCTGGCTCGCTGATAACAAACTATCATTACACCTGGGTAAAACAGAGTCTATTCTCTTTGGATCAAATAGCAAACTCAATAAGACCACTCTGTTACAGTGGGTGACAATATTGTCACAAGGAAAGATGAAATTACCTACCTGGGTTCCATCCTAGAGGCTAATCTTTCCTGTGACAAAATGGCATCCAATGTAATAAAAAAAGGTCAACCAACGAACTCGATTCTTGTACCGGATCTCCTCTCTGGTAAACAAGAATACCCTGAAGACTCTGGCAGGAGCACTCATTCAAGGGTACTACGACTATGCTTGCACCTCATGGTACCAAAGCACCTCAAAGGCACTAAAAAACAAAGGGAATGCCTGCACCATTAGCGTAGCTTAGCTTCATCACTGGAAGTGGGTCAGACCTTTACCCTGAAGTTCCCTACAGTCCCCTACAGTCACGAAATACACTCCAAATACAACTTCAAAACGTTCCTGTAAACATGTTGTGACCTGTGTATTTACCACGTGGAGAAATAAAAAATAATTGAATTTGACATTTACGTTTTCTAAGCAAATATACTCTGAACTATTTTTTGCCGAACCTCTCCTCTCTGGGCTCAGTGATTTCACGTCACCTAGTGCTACTTTCTAACGTGAGGCCAGTGTTTGTTTACATTTTCATTTCATTCAAAGGATCCAAACCGATTGAAGTTTATGGATACCATGACTGTGGTAAGTTTTAAGGGGCTAGCGTTACACAATACATGAGTTATAATAATACCACAAGTGTGGATTCACTAGCCGTGCATCGCAGTCATAAAAGGGGCTAACTAGGTCGATAGTCCAGCATCGTTGTGACTGTTCTATTCATCAATCTCACAATATTCGCTAACGTTAGACAGATGGAATACAGCCTTCCATCTAAAAACATAAATTAACTTATATTTATAAGTATATATATAATTATTATTACCACAGTCATGGTATCCATAAACTTAAATCGGTTCGGATCCTTTGAATGAAATGAAAATGTAAACAAACACTGGCCTCACGTTAGAAAGTAGCACTGGTGACGTGAAATCACTGAGCCCAAAGAGGAGTGGTTCGGCAAAAGAAAATTCAGAGTATTTTGCTTAGAAAACGGAAATGTCGAATTCAATTATTTTTTATTTCTCCATGTGGTAAATACACAGGTCACAACATGTTTACAGGAACGTTTTGGAGTTGTATTTGGAGTGTATTTCGTGACTGTAGGGAACTTCAGGGTAAAGGTCTGACCCACTTCCAGTGATGAAGCTAAGCTACACTAACGGTCTAATGCATGCAGAGAGACAAAAAAGGTATGTATCTTCTTGTCTAACTCCAGGGAAGATGATAAATAAGCTAATTTCCCAAAATGTTGGAGTTTTCCTTTAACAATTGTGTGTATTGAGCTGTACTGTATTGTACCCATTCTGCAATCTGTTAATACAATTTTCAATCAACGATGGTGCAGGCAATCAATAGACCACCGCAACACTTCCGGGATAGACCACCGCAACACTTCCGGGATTCTGAAATCGGGGAGGAGATAGCGGGGGGAGCATATGAATGAATGTGGATGAGAGCCGTGATGTAAGTGGTTGCAGCTACGGCTGTGGGGGTGCTAGAGACATGATCGAATAGACTTTTATGTGCCTGAGTTTCCTTAACACGGCGCGACCCATTCCTAATCGATCAGAACTAAATCGGCCGAGATCAAGTCCCTTTTCCAGCACCTACTCCCCATACACATGCGCAGATACTCAACGGAGTCTGGACGACGCGAGATGACGCACAAATTAATGTGGACTGTTCCATCAGAGGGGGGAGCTTCGGTGGTAGTGTGAGTGGCTACAGACCACTGCACTTAAATATAAACATTAGTCTACCTGGAGACTCAATGAGGTAATTGTAGATGTCGCCATAAGACGCGTCTGGCCATTTAGTGGGATAATTTTTTCATTATCCTGTTCGGCTGAAAGGACACTGGCCACCGAAGCTCCCCCCTCTGATGGAACAGTCCACATTCATTCGTGCATCATCTCGCGTCGTCCAGACTCCGTTGACAATCTGCGCATGTGTATGGGGAGTAGGTGCTGGAAAAGGGACTTGATCTCGGGCCGATTTAGTTCTGATCGATTAGGAATGGGTCGCGCCGTGTTCAGGAAACTCAGGCGGATAAAAGTCTATTCGATCATGTCTCTAGCACCCCCACACGTAGCCTATGTTTGCGGAGACGCTCTCTGATTGGCCACTGAAGTTTCTGGTCGTGTGACATGTGCGGCCAATCGTGTGACGCCTGTTTCTTTCACCGGTTAAGCTTAGGCACTCTTTCGAAGTTGGTTAAGGTTAGAGTTTGTCTTAGAGCAGGGCGATAGAACACCAGCCCTGATTCCAAACTCTAACCTTAACCAACTTCGAAAGAGTCTGTTGAAGTCAGAGATTCTGTGTAGGATTGTTAGTAACTGTCTAACTGCACATATGGCTGTTTACATTAGTAACTGTTTAGTTGCATATATATATCTGTTTCCACTAGAGGGCGCTCTAGGCGGAGCCACTCAGGTACACCATCTTGTGGCGAGTATAAAAGGAAATGTATCTTCCCACTTCCTTCTCTCCCCCAATAGGCGTGTTCGAGATTGGCTAGGCGGACGCAGATCTGCGCAGGTTTTACTACGGCCTCGCCAAGCGTGTTGCATGACGGTTAGAATGTTGTCCGACTTGCTCTGAAAATCTGACGAGACGAGGCGCGGAACTCTCGCGGGAGCGAGCCACGCACAGCCTTCAGAGCGAGGCTCCACAGTACCTCTCACCCAGCTGCTCCCGGCTGGGAAGCGACTTGCTATGGTCGCGCAAAGCGCCTATTGGCTCAGAAAAGTTGTCAGTCACCAGCCACATGACAGCCAGGGAGTTATGAGACGTTTGATTGATTGATTGAAAACTTTATTACAGTACGGGTCCCGCGTACCCGTCTATCAGATATATTTATTATTATTGGATACAGGAGTTTGGGTACCAAGAGCTTCCTCAAATAACGTTATGCGTTATCATCATGATAAACTTCAAGCTGTCAGACACACACATACACACATGCGTCGTCTGTTTTGCCTCAATACTGTATATATAATTATGTTTTACCTCACAGTATACATATATATATTGATGCAAAACAGAATTATTCAGCAGTGTGTTGTGTGTGCGTGCGGCCAGGAGCGCACAACAAGATGGTATACATTATGGTATATGAATAGTATATTCCACTATTAGCAGTATATGGTGTGCTGTACATTTGAATCTGATCTAATATTGCACACGGCCATCGCATTATAATGAGCTGGACAGGTGTGTAATGTGTGTGTGGTGACGTGAAAGCGTATCTGCCATGCGATACAGAGACTCTCGTGAAATCGGAAGTGTCCGACGTTTTGACTCCTCCCCCGGCTGCACTCGGCTACTCTCGTCTATTTTCGAGGCGAGCCTAATTCAATCTCGAACACGCCTAATGTCCAGGCATGCATTCTTCATGGGATGAGGGTGCACTACGTGCAAGCCCAGATAAGTACTCGCTATTTGCATATCAATAGCTCCGGTCGTCAGGTGTGTTAAATACGTTCTCAGATACATTCACACCTAACTTGTTGTGAATGACATGTGTGACATTCCATTCATAGAGGCAATTAGGCACTGTCTGTAGTCTGTGCTCAAGCGAGGGGACATTTATGCGCATTCGCGGGAGCGCGCGTGCACATGGCGCCATTAGGTGCGTGCAATCCCAGTTGATTTCAGGAACGCACCACTGCTAATGTCTCTCAGTGAGAGAAGACTTGTGTTACTGCTGCTTACCATGTGAATAAAAGGAGTCACGCCAGTTCAGGCTCAAGATAGAAACCATGCCTCTTGACCACATTATTGTCGCCCTATAGTTGAATTCTGCTAACAAAGTCACCTAAGCTTAACCAGTGATAAACTAGGCGTTAGGTAGTTTGCATGCTGTTCGAGGCGGAAGTGGGCAAAGACACAGGCGTCACGCGATTGGGCGCACATGTCACATGACCAGAAGTCAGTGGCCAATCAGAGAGCGTCTCCGCAAACATAGGCTACGAAAAAAATCACGCGGTCTGAACGTAGTAATCAGAATCCCCCCCCCCCTCACTCGTCATCATACAATAACCAATCACAACCCGGTATCATTTGCCACCAGGAAGACACACGTGTTGTTGTTTTGACTTGCTGGTGGCTGTTTAGCTCTTGTGGGGATTAACGTTATTGTCCAAAAGAATCAATGGGAGATTTTGCTGCAATGAATTCCCCCCCGGCGAAGAGAATCTATTCTGATTTACCCGTTTGGATTGTTGAAGATCACCACGATGTAAGTAAGAACACGGTTCTTGCTGCACAATGGTTAGCACACATTAGCTAGTAGCAACTAGCAAGCTAACGGTAGTAGTGGTTGCAAAAAAGGCACAGTAAGCTAATGACGCTAAGGTATCAAATGAAAACACCCGTCAATCATAAATGTGCAAGTTGTTGTAACCGCACCTGGCTCAGTGGCTCATCAGGACGCTCCCATGTGATCGGTGCTGCTGTGTTGCCTTCCCTACCCAATGTGGCCCGTGTGAATCTCAACATGACATGGAAAAGTGTCATATTTGACGTTTTATGCTATAACTTCTAAAGTAATTTGATACAGAACTTCTAAGTCAGCTAAATGGCTAAATGTAAATGTAAAGAGCTGACCGTCAGTCACATCTATTCATTATTGAGTGAGTGCATTAGAAGGCCCGGGGAGTGAATCCCCCCAACAAATACTATGGCTGTATATGGGATATCAGCCATTCTAGTATTAAGTTGCCCTGGGCCTTTGGCCAATCTCAATTAATAATGTGTAGCCACTGGTTACTGTAGTTCTACTGTATGGTACAACTCTCGACTACGCCACCCCTTTCGTTTTTAGAATGGAGCAAAGGGGAGCACCAAATAGCTTAGTTTCAACTGAAAACCCCAGTTTCATTAAGAACCGTGTATTTGCTATTATCCAACATGTACATAAATGAACAGTTTGAGTAATACAAACGTTTTTGGTTTTTGTAGTCGGTCACTTCTTTCACTCTGTACAGAACAGTGTTGGCCCTTATGATCTTCTGTACACAGGTGGAGGAGGTACTTTCTCAAATAATATTGATCCAAAATACATCAATCAAGTGTATACTGTCGAATGCATATTCCCCTGGAGAATGAGCACACAAACATGCTTGTCTGGCCTTTCCACAGCAGCCATTATGTCTTATAGGATAAACACATGTGTAATTAATAACATTAATTATGGTCCCATTCTAAAATTAGGTGTGTCACAACCATTCCAGTGAGACGGCGTGCATAATACCCTGTCACACTAAAATGGAATGGGACCATGATTAATATTTAATTACACCTGGGTTTACCCTGTGATGACATCTCAAACTGGCTACTGTATAAAGGGCCTATTTGGATGGACGTTTAACACTGTTGTCTCTGTGCAGCTACAGTACTGTATGTCTTCTGTGAGGACTGAGGAGGGAATGCTAAACAGTCTCAGCGTAGGTCTTTACCGTGCTCCTTCCTTTCAGCAATAGCTCTCAAAAGGAGCCTTGAGGTTGAGTTGTACAATCCAAGCTTACTTCTAAAAAATACCAAAAGTATTATGCTTTGAATCAGCTTCTGTGCAACATACAGTAATCGTCATTCCTGCCAGTTTGCCTCTTCACAATGAATGTTCCAGGAAGCCAGCATTTCTCGGATATACCAACTTATGGTTTCATACTGATGAATAACAAGTAATTATCCGTTTGAATCTGTAAATAGCTGATGATCGGTTAATATAATAGTTGCGATAAAACTGTCAGAGTTTTAATATCTGAGAAGTGTGCACGCTTCCCAGAACACTTATTGTGAAGAGGTGAAAGGCGAAGGGGCCGAAAGCTAACAGCTAGCACACCAGGGAGATGAAAAGTAAGTACTTTACACCATAAAACTTATGGCATTTTGTTTTAGAATTAAGGCCTCTGCATGCTACAGAAACTGCAAAGCAACTGCAACACAACATCGACAAAGCAACGGTGTTGCAGACACTCGATCTGCCTTTATGCTTCTGCAACATCGACGTGCAGCCTATGCAACATTGTACCCCGGATGTGCTAGGTTCCCTAGATAGATGAAACTTCCCTTCTCGACCAACCCATTGATAACAAGCAGAAAAATAAGCATCATTTTTACTTCCGGGCGGGGGGTTTCAAAATAAAAGAGCGACGTCTAAAAGCACCGTAAATACGCTTATTTTTGTACAATATCTAACGTTAACACGAACCTAAACTAATGTAAAGTTAGTTTAGGTTCGTGTTAACGTTAGATAATGTACAAAATAAACGTATTTACTAGGGATGCACGATAATTATCGGGCCGATAATTATCGGGCCGATATCAGCAATTATGACGTCATCCCGATAAACCCGATAACGTTATTAATAGCTCCGATAATATAATATATTTTTTGGTAAAAGAAAATGCTGTGTGGGTGAATTGGAATGAAGTGCGTTTGTTTTGACTGTAGGCTCATCCCGTTTTGCCAGTACTGTGGTACGACTGACAGCGTGTGGTTTAAGAACAGGGCGTTTTACACAAATCGAGCACTCCCTTTCTTGGCTGTGACGTAGGCACGTAAGTTTCTGAATCAGCGCTGACGTCAAAAACAAAGATGGCCGCGTCGGTACTCGGAATTTCAGAGGAAAAAGATCGCTTGCTATTTGTAATAAATGCAATGGAGAAGTTCCACAAGGAGGGAAAAGGGCAACAACTTGTAATACATCCAGCCTGACGGGTCACCTGCGGCATCACCACCGCTACGATGGTGTGTTATTGTGTTAACTTAGAAGCCTACGACGACGCGAGGAGCTAAGCAAAGCTAGCCCCTTCCATGGCTGTGATGCAACCCTCGGTTGAACGCAGTCACTTATTGCTCCATAGTAGCCAGGTTAATTTGCACCACCAAGGACTGCTTAAAAGCTAGCGGCTTGAGCCCTTGGGTCATTTCTGTCAAACTTCTTTAATTTAGCAAACGACTCGTCAATAGCTGGCTTTGGATTCACAGCAGCTTCTAGCTTCTAGCTTCTAGGTTCTAGCTTCTAGCTTCTAGCTTGTTGCAGGTGACTTGTTGTGGTGGTGATGTGTCCACTCAAAGCCTTTTTTTCAAGGCTCCGCTTTGAAAAAAGAAGAACAAAAAGCTTCGAGCGTCTTAGGTTGGATGTATTATAAGTTGTTGACGGATTGTGAATTTTCATTTGGAAAAATAAATATGGTCACTTTATCAGTCAATACTGTTGTCTTGGCTTTTGTTTCTGTTGTCTGGTTAGGTCACATTTAAGTTGGTGTTAAGTTATTGTCCTGGGAAGTCTTTTTATGTATTATTATTGTATTGTGATATGTTTTGTTTCATGTTGAAAAAAACAATTTGATAAAAAAAATAATATATACATTAAGAAAAAAGATTATAATACAATAAATATCGGTTATCGATATCGGTTATCGGCCTGAGGAGCATAAAGTTATCGATATCGGTATCGGTGTCAAAAAATCAATATCGTGCATCCCTAGTATTTACGGTGCTTTTAGACGTCGCTCTTTTATTTTGAAATCCCCCGACCGGAAGTATTTGTGATGTATTCTGCTTGTGTAACTTCTGTGTTTGTTGATGTCT
This sequence comes from Notolepis coatsorum, assembly GCF_963971535.1. Lineage (NCBI taxonomy): Eukaryota > Metazoa > Chordata > Actinopteri > Aulopiformes > Paralepididae > Notolepis > Notolepis coatsorum. The sequence goes on from NC_140177.1 coordinate 100,221,135, forward strand.
GTAGAATAGATCGTTGGTGAACAACTAACTTTAGGTTAGTTTTAACGTTAGCTAGCAGCAGGGATGGACGCCTTTGTGCAAATGCAGGCAGCTACAGGCACTCGAGGTCGAGGAAGAGCTGCTGAATTTAATCGGCAGGAGAGAGAGCTCGTCAAAGCCGGATATATCCCTGTGGTTGTAGGCACGAAAATGCAGCCCGAACTACCTGTTATATTAAATTAATTGATTGCTGTTTAACTTGTCCCTGTGTCCAGTCCTTTTGATTAGCCCCACCGTTCATTGTAAACAATGATGCATGTAATTATATTAACGTTACTGTGTTGTTGTAGTAGCTATGTTAATAAATTCTGAATAGCATCAACGCTAGCTGGCTGGCTACAACAATGGAGGATGCTGGTATTCTAATATTATTCTATGACAGCCCCGCCCCCATTCGCTAACCAACCAGTCACTGCTACGCAACATCAACGCAAGGTTGTTCAGATTCGATTTTGGGGAGAGGTACGCAACATCCTCACAACACACTCTACAAGACCCTCTACAACATGTTGCGTTGAAGTCGTGCTGATGTTGTGTTGCAGTTGCGTTGCAGTCTCTGTAGCATGCAGAGGCCTTAGGCTGTAACTGTACGAAGCTCCTTTCGAGTACAGTAGCTGCAGCCTGCAAGGAAAGAGCACGGCGGAGAAGACATATAGGCTGAGATTCAGTTAGCATTCCGTCCGCATGGAAGACATGGCTGTGTAGAGACTAGAGACAACTGTGTAGGAGTCCATCAGAATTCCTCAATAGTTACACACAGGGGAGGAAATTAGGCCATTTTACTCGCCAAATGCGAGTATTCTTTATGTTTGGCGAGTGATTCATGAAGAGCAAAACACATCAGTGGATGAAAATAATTGCATGTAGAGTAGTTGCTTTTGGATATCAGTGCGGTCTGACATGGGGGCGAACTACAGCACGCGACGCGTCTCCTTCGAGTTGGATGAGAGAATGACAAGTGGGCGTGAGGCTAACGATTCCACTCACTCAAGTCAACCAGCATTAGCCGGCTAGCTACCTAGCATGTAACAAGCTACCATAACGCGCGTTCAACATAGTGGACGACTATACCGAGCGGCTTTGCTTAAATGCAGCCGAGTGACATTTTATTATTACCGTGTTTCCCCCCATATCACCACTCGCCCATATGCCCTTCACAACGGTGATGTTGTCATACTTGTCATTCAGAATACACCTGCTGAACCCCTAGCGTTGACATGAGATTCGATTCCAATGTATTGTCATCATACAGCACAAGTACAGTACAACCAGAATACGTTTGGCATCCAACCAGAGTGCAAATGTAACAAGTCAAGTTTTGTTTTATTTAGCTATTACATTACAGTGAAATGCTTGGTTCTTTCACTGCCCAGCCCAGTCCAGCCCAACCCAGTCCAGCCCAACCCAGTCCAACCTAGACCAGCCCAACTTTCCCTGCCCAACCCAGTCCAGCCCAGCATCTTTCACTGCCCAGTTCAGCCCAACCCAGTCCAGAATAGTTCCCTCTTTCAATTTAATGTAATATGTATATCCTAATATTTTGAAGAGTAGAGACGGTGTGATTAATATGTTTTATGCTAATATTGTGAAGAGTAGAGACCCTTATTAATGTTTTATGGTAATAAATATTTGAAAGAGTAGAGACACGGTGTGATTTATTACTATGATTGAAAATCAATTTAGACGAAGACATACAAAGAAGTAATTATCACAATTAGCGATTTATTTATGCCTGGTAAAAAAAAATCATATACTGTACTCGCCAGTTGGCTGGTAAGCCAAAAAATGTGTTTCCTCCCCTGTCTGGATTTGGGGCTGTTGGGGAACCAGAGTTGTCAAGGCAACCCTTTTTTCTTGTCCTCATATTGGTCTATGGCCTATTACGCTTTTTTTTGGAGGAGACCCACATTTTTTGAATCGCCTAAATATTCGTATGACCCAAAATTAATTTGTCAGATTATTGTGTAGGCATTTCTTCTCCAACGTGTGAGGGTTTTTTGGCTGGCTTCATTATATGATACTTCCAGAGAGTAGCCCGCCGGTCCGGAGACCGTGCTCACCGTGTGTCCTTCTCTCCTGCGCCAGGCCGTGTCTCCCATCTACCGTGCCATAGCGTCCAGACATCTCCCCATGAAGGACGTGAAGATGGTCCATCTAGACTCCCACCCTGACCTCCTCATCCCGGTCAACATGGCCGCAGACACTGTCTTCAACAAGGCTGCGCTGCTCAAGTAGGTTTAGGACTACACAGAGGTTTTTAACACATTCGGGGCCATTGGTATTAGACAGGCCCCACTCTATGAGTCCAGCTTTTCATTACAAGTTTTCACTGTGCGTGAGGTTGTTTGTAGAGCTAAATCTATATTTTATATTATTGCTATGTGTCCATTGTCATTGTCAATTGACAGTATAAACCTTCCCTTCAATATGCCATAAAGAAATAATTTTTTCATCAATACGTTCCCGTTTTATAGCGTTGTGAATATGAACTTTATATCGGAATGGTCTGGGGTAATTCCTGCAAAGCTAGTTATAGGGCGCTAAGCTAATAACTAAATCGATTGGCGTTTCGGCCCTACACAAGCTAGAGTTAAAAATCAAAATGCATATGATCGGTATCATGTTCCACCATGAATGCATGAAAGGGGGGGGGGGGCGGGGGAAGTCGTTTCTGATGATTGATTACCAATAACGGCATTCGTTATTGCAACATCATACGCCGACCGGGTGGATGGCTATGAGAACAAAGCCCGATCAGGCTGAAATTGACGTCAAATCGCTCTTACCTGTGGCCGGTTGGATTCCAAAAATAATTTCCCAGTTATTTGATCGCCATCTGGTAGATCGATATGTCCATTGGCTGATGCTATATTCCTTTACTGCATACTGAATTCGGCGTCGCAAAAAGTATTCCAGGCGATCTGGTGAAGCCATAGCTTTAGGCTAACAGAAAAGCTAACCCGGAGCGAAAAAAAAGTGACACCCGGTCTGCAACAGGGGAAACTGCATTCTCGAGACAGCGCCAATACCTGGATCTGGCCGGTACTGCACTTTCGGAGTCCCAATATGCCTTTTCCAGCCAAAATACAGCTCTGTGACATTGACTAGGACAGGGCTGTACAGTGCGACATATATATCGCACGTGCTACAGCAACAGCGGTCTGTGCGATGAATGGATTTACTTCAGTAGCACTGGTGCGATAGGCATTCGGTTCATATTGATACTCTTATTTTGAAAATCCTGTCACAGGTCTCATTTCCGCCTAAGCGCAGTTCCAGTCATGATATATCTGGGCTCCGGCAGTTAGCAACAGTCAGGTTCATATGATACTCTTATTTTGAAAAAACCCATAGCAACTCCGTGATGTCATATCCGCCCCAGACCGTGCTTCTGCCTTCTGCTCTCAGCCGAGCGGAGCGGAGCTGCACAGCAGACTGCGGCTATTTTGCGATCCGAAATAAGTCTGTGGTGTTTTTTTTTCTCACAACGGGTCAAATGCATCTAACACGCTTTGCATCGTCGCCATTCCTTTATGCCCACATCGCCCGAAATGAACGTTACATTAGCATAAGCTAACAAGCTAATCCTGATCAGAGGCAGAGCCATAGAGAATTAGAGACGGTGTGGGCTGGGGAAAGGGTGTGTGTGTGTGTGTCGAGAGGAGTGGAAGTTTGAAGACAGACTAGACTACAATATGATGCGGGGGTGGTGAGTTGAAACAGTGTGAATGAATGAAAACTTTATTTAACAGATTGCAGAATGGGTACAATACAGTACGGCTCAATACACACAATTGTTAAGGGGATGCAGACCAGAGAAAGACCATATATACGCGGTTGGCCAGGAATGTGTTAAAGGCAGTGGTGCAGTCGCGGTCACACCCGGTTACACGCCGTGTTACCAGATCACTGAGGCAGAAGTACGCGCGATCGCGCACGGATGTGTACTCGCGTGTACGCGCACACAAAAATGCGCTGTATCCATTCGTTGTGACTAAGTACCCGGCCACCGTTTTACATAACAAAAAGCGCAGGTAGACTAAGTGTCTGGGTGTTGGCTATCTGAATGCATCTCCCCCTTCATTCTGTGTGACACAGGCAGTGGAGGTGAATACTAATGTGGCTCGGAATTCGTGATGGGGGTCTACCTGCTTATGATATTGAATCAAGCGTCTGTGCTGCGCGCCAGCTTTCCACGCGCACATTCACACAAATAGAGAGCAAGAAGAGCTTGTATGATAGAAAGATTGCACTTGCGTATATGCGCTTGTGTGTGCGTGTGTGTGTATAAATCAGTTATGTGCGCATGCACGTACCCGCGCGTGCACGTGGCGTGGCGTGTTACCAGTTCCCACTTCCCATATTAGGACTGCACCACTGGTTAAAGGCCCAGTTAGTGATTAAAATGAAAACAAATAGATACCCCCCCCCCACCACCACCACCACCACCAACGGAAATAAGAGATAAAAATGGAGACATGTTTCCGTGCTCTAGTTGATTTGACTCAGCTCCTACAACACTCAGGTAAATATGAGTTTGTAATTGCTCTTGCTGTTTTTGGTGACTGTAAAAGATTTGTTTATCTTGGTGATGTTTGTAAACACAGGAGTGAAACAGATCTGTGTTCCGACTTACAATGGGGTCCTCGCATGGCTATGGCGCGTATTCCTCTCATAGCCCATTTACCAAGCTGACATTTTTGTATTTTGTATTTATTGGTTTAAAATACAGAGACAGTGCATATTAAGGAACATTTCACTGTAAATATGCCAGTTTAGCCAAGTTGGCTAATTTTCAACTGTAGTCTCTGGGGCAGGTGACATGAGCACTACACTAATTAAAACATAGTACAATAATTAAAACACAGTAGGAATCAGTATAGGTTACAATACACTAAAATACATACAAATAAATACATTAAAATACATTACAATACATCACAACCCCTCAGTTAAAATGGTCGCACACTTGACCATCTCTCAACCATGATTTTAAGTTAGTTTTAAATGAAATGTAACTTTGATACTCCCTGAGCCGTGTTGGCAGACTGTTCCAGGTGTGGCTGCTCTCACGGAAAAGGCTGCCTGACTAAAAGCAGACCTCCTGTTTGGGACTACACAGTCCCCTCTGACTACAGACCTGGTATATCTGTCAGCAGATGCTTTCTGTTTTATGAAAGTACAGAGGGGGGGAGGAGCCAAGCCATGTAGCCAGGATTTTATAGGTAAGGCAGGCATCTTTGAATTTGACGAGATTGTCCCAGCTCAGTAGGTTCTGGTTTGCTATGCTATAACAATGGTGGTGGCTGTTTGTTTTCCTGTCCAGAACTTTCACAGCCTGATGGTAAACTACCTGTACAGATCGTAGTGTTGTACAGGAGGCTTGTGTCCAGCTAGTCAGACAGTTAAGTGTGACATAATAATGGCATTAAAATACAGTGCTGCTGCTTTTGTTGACAGAGAGTTTCTGATGTGACAGAAGTTTGATAAGTGAAACTTTGCGTTGTTTACTACCGATTTTATTTGTTTTTTTAAATGTAAGATTGGAGTCTATTTTTATCCCAAGGTATCTATATTCGGATACAACTGTCAACCTTTCTCCTCTGACATAGACATCAGGTGAGACAGTATTCATCAGCCTCTTTGTAAAAAACATGCAAACAGTTTTTTTGGTGTTTAAATGCAGACATGAGGTAGTCAACCATTCAGTGACCGATGTCATTACCGCTGTTGTTTGCAGCTTGCTGCTTGGTTTCTGCATGGACATAAATGACCGTATCATCTGCATACATCTGGATGTCAGACTTATTGCATACAGCTGGAAGATCATTAATGTATAAACTAATGTTTACATAATGGACATAATACTAGGGATGAGCATTTGAAGTTATATCAATATTTGAATATCAAAATAATGTATTTAATCAGTTAACCAAACAACCCTTTAAATAGAATAATAATTGTCTGCAGCACACTCATAATGTAACCTTCGCTCTCACTAAACAAATGATCACAATTGCAACTGTTTTCCATTTATCATTCAAATAAATAAAGGAAACCGGATACAATTTGTTTATAATTTTCCTTATAATTTAGCCTAAATTAGTGCAGTTAACATAAACAAAACCATCCACTATAGTGCAATCCTTACCTCATTTCAATCAGTTTTATATTCAAATAACTGTGCCAATCCTTAGTACAGATTGTGTGTGTGTGTGTGTGTGTGTGTGTGTGTGTGTGTGTGTGTGTGTGTGTGTGTGTGTGTGTGTGTGTGTGTGTGTGTGTGTGTGTGTGTGTGTGTGTGTGTGTGTGTGTGTGTGTGTGTGTGTGTGTGTGTGTGTGTGTGTGTGTGTGTGTGTGTGTGTGTGTGTGTGTGTGTGTGTGTGTGTGTGTGTGTGTGTGTGTGTGTGTGTGTGTGTGTGTGTTACCTCTCAACAGTGAGCTGAGTATAGAGAACTGGATCATGCCCATGGTATATGCTGGCCATGTGTCTGCAGTGGCCTGGCTCCATCCTTACTGGGCCCAGCAGATCAGAGAAGGAGAACATAACATGGCTGTAGGAAGAGATGCATCCACCACCACTATCAGGTACTACACACACATTAAATTATTTATGTATTTGTTGTTGTTGTTATTTCATATTCACCAACAGACGGTACTATATCAACAAAAACAAGAGCCTAGAAATCTTTCTTGATGCATCATTAGTTTTCCCCATCTGCTGTTAAACATAATTTCATATTTCAACATTGTCTTGACCACGGTAAACCTCAGTGTCTTTTTTTCTCTCTAGAAATTTGAAATTAAATGAAAGGTATCAATCCATTCCTTGAGGAACCATATAAGTCAGTTTAAAGTTTGCAAATTGGAGTGTTCCATTCATAGTTGAAGAGTAAAGTGGCAGTACTTGTGAGGATGCTAGTGTTGTTTTGTTTGCCGCTTCCCACAAGAGCTAGCCTCCCTGCTGCCTCCTTACTGGATTCCTTCATCTCCGCTCTATTCTGCTTCTTTGAGGTATTTCCCTGGATAACCTCACAGCTGTCCCGTGCGGTTAGTCCTTGTTGACTGGGACCGCTGCCTCCTCTAGTCCTCAAGCCCCCTGTCAGCTAGACAAACAACTTCAGCCTTATTACATCCTCCCCGGCTGACATGACTCTGAAAAACTCCACCTCGCAGCTACTGAAACTCAACCACTTCACCATTCCTCTGTGCATCTCTCTACCATCAAAACACTTGGAATCCTACATCGTCCCCGTTCCATCCACAGAGCTTCCCGTAGAAAGTGTGTTTACTCCTGGTCTGCCTCCACTCACTCCATCCCTTCCCTCTGGTCAGCTGAGCTCATCTCCGCAGTCCCATTACGTCATCACAACAACCAACACGTGTGATCTCCCTGCCTCCGCCCCCTTGCCAAAGCACCCCTTCCTGTCCAAATCCAACCACATCGAAAATATGCTCTGTTAAATACCCGAACCCTTAACACTTTGAGAGCCACTCACGGCTAATCTCGTGTTTATGATAGTTACGTTGAAAGCCACTTACGAGATTTCTCGGAATTATATATATATATATATTTTTTTAGCAATCTGAAATCCTATTGCATCACGTGAGCCTACGGCGATCAGATGTGAAAAAAGCGCCCCCTATCGTCTCCCAGATGGTAAATCACCCTTTTGGAATGGACTCAATGAAAATGGATGGGGGAAAAAAAATATTCCAGTCCACATTTTCCAGTCCACTGATGCAGCCGGGGTTACCAGAGTTCATTCTGGATCCTCTGAGCCCCGCGGATCATGAGTTCTACTGTATACACGTTAGATCTATACACTTATCGATTTTTTCGAATGGTGATCAGGAATTGGAATATACCATTTGGATACCATCTGATGTCAGGTAAGGAATCTATATTATCAGTGTTAGGATAATCAGACTCGTTTTCGAGGAGATATAAGCTTTTTTGTGATATGTGCTCTATCGGTTTCACTGTAAAATCCATGAGGAAATGAAAGCGGCTATTATCAGCGCGCGGCTCGAACGTGCGTGCGTGCACGTATACTATTGATCATCTAGCGTTTATTTGAAAACGATTCATAAATAGGCCGACAAATATCAACGTTCTGGAATATTCCAGTAAAAGGCGATTATCACAGAATGGGCTGTTTTTCACCTGAAAACGGGCGCTTTTCAAAATGCTCTCAAACGGAAATGAAGCGATAAAAAACCAATCTGCCTTGACAACACTGACTGGAAAATGATTCTTTGATAAGCGACGGGCAGATTAGACACATAGCCATAATTTCAAACATAGATTAGGCGATATTAATGTTAACATTGGCACCGATGGTGGCATTCAAGCACTAAGTCGTGCGCCCCCTGGTGGCATTGAAAGTGTTAACAGCAAGGGTCTCATACTCAATGAATTCATAACTGACTCATCTGGACTTTCTCTGCATCACTGAAACATGGCAAAAAAAAAAACCTATTTTACCCCCCATTTTAGATGGGCTATCAAAACTAAATCCTGACACACAGACACGGACACAACCAGGGCAGGAAGCTAACTTTTTCATCCACTGGTGGTCTAACTAGGTTGCAGGTATATTCCAAAATCCATCGTCCGTTTTCACCATTGAGTAGATTAGTGTAACCAGCCAAATGGAAATATTTACCACCATTTTGTTGTTGGCCAGTGTTAATATTAACCCACTTCACTCTCCATATCCTGCCTTCCTATCTTCCCTCTCCCTGGCCCTCGATTCCTATCTCCACCCCCCCCACCACCACCTCTCTCTTTCTTTCTCTCCCTCTCTCTCTCTCCCCCCTCTCTTTCTTCCCAGGGTGACAAGTACAGATGACTACTTCCTCAGTGACGGCCTCTATGTTGCTGAAGACCAGCTGGAGAACGCCAAACCTCTGAGACTGGATGTGGTCAAAGTCAACCCTCTAAGGCCTGGCCACAGAAGAGTGAGGATGGGTAAGGAGAGAGATGGGGAGAGCTGGATGTTCCCAAAGTGGGGTTATTTCATACACTGCAAGTTAACCCAATGAGAGAATAGATAGGATATGATGCTGCTAGGAGTGCAGGCAATCACATTTATTACACAACAGCTACATCCTCTTAGTTGCTCTCACATTGGTTGAGCATGGGTGAGTCACGCCCCACAATTGTTGAAGTTGACATAATATATGTCAACTTCTTATACGTCAACTTCTTATAATATAAGAAGTTGACGTATAAGAAGTTTACATATATATGTATTGACGAGTAAGATGGAAAGAAAAGCAATGGAATTCTTGAGAGTGAGATGAGAATATGATAGTGAGGCGAAGTTGCATATAATGTTGTTGTGCCTTCAGACAGGAAGAAGGAGAGGGACACAGGCAGATGTGGAGCCAAGAAGCCCAGGGCAGAGTGCCATGGGGCTGGGGAGGACGGCCACTATCAGCCCCTCTCTCCCTCCCAGCCTGGAGGTAGTACCAAGGTGACTAAACATATTCTCGTTTAAACTTAAAACATATTATTACCATTAAACGTGTTTTGACTTTGGATAAGAGCAATTGCTAAATGCCTAACATGTAAATGACCTGGTCTTGTTTTCTGCCCCCTAGGGTAATGACGGCACTACTTGCACCGACAGATTTGGAACAGCAGAGGGCAGCAAAGACTCGGCGAACAATGGCAATGTCCGTAGGACAACAGAAGGGGAAGAACAGGCTTGTGGACAGAGTGGTTTCGAGACTGGTGGTGATAATGATGAAGGATCGACCAACTATGTCATAAACAAGTTACTTGCGGTTGTCAATGAGACAGAACCGTACATCTTGGACATAGACCTGGATTTCTTCTCCTGTAAGAATCCTTTCAAGGAGTTGTACACACAGGTATACATCACACATTCATTCTTTTATGAAAGATGTATGTGAACTGCAGCCACTGCAGATCAAAATTGTGTGTCAAAGTGTGTTTATTTAAAAAAATATTCATCGAAAGGAGATGTCAAGTTAGTATCATAATACATGAAGCTTTCAAATATATACAAATTCATGAGGCCAGTCACACTCCTATGCAGAGCGGTCTCTACGCCTGTACGTCACAGCCTGCTAAACACCTCCGTCTCTATGCCTGTATGTTACAGCCTGCTAAACACCTCCGTCTCTATGCCTGTATGTTACAGCCTGCTAAACACCTCTGTCTCTATGCCTGTACGTCACAGCCTGCCAAACACCTCTGTCTTTACGCCTGTACGTCACAGCCTGCTAAACACCTCTGTCTCTACGCCTGTACGTCACAGCCTGCTAAACACCTCTGTCTCTACACCTGTACGTCACGGCCTGCTAAACACCTCTGTCTCTACGCCTGTCTGTCACAGCCTGCTAAACACTTCTGTCTCTACGCCTGTACGTCACAGCCTGCTAAACATCTCTGTCTCTACGCCTGTACGTCACAGCCTGCTAAACACCTCTGTCTCTACGCCTGTATGTCACAGCCTGCTAAACACCTCTGTCTCTACGCCTGTACGTCACAGCCTGCTAAACACCTCTTGTCTCTACGCCTGTACGTCGCAGCCTGCTAAACATCTCTGTCTCTACGCCTGTACGTCACAGCCTGCTAAACACCTCTGTCTCTACGCCTGTACGTCACAGCCTGTTAAACACCTCTGTATCTACGCGTGTACGTCACAGCCTGCTAAACACCTCTGTCCATGAGAGCAAACATTTATACGAAATCGGGACATCTGCAACAAAGTTAGTTTGAAAGAAAATGTGGCTCTAAAACAGTGATTTAGTTATCAGGAAAGAAAACGGACTATACTGCTATCTATTTCCTGCGTAAGGAAGCCATATCTTTGTGCCTGCATTCATCGTCGTTTCCATGGACAGTGAAAAAACAAGGTTGCACAGATGCAGAGAATCTTTATTTAACTTTTTTTAACACATTTTCAATTTTTATTTATAAAAGAGACAAGAAAATATGGGGGGGAACAATACTATTATATAATTTATTCAATAATGTTAAGGGAAAATAATATTAATAAAGGTAGCACCGGTTAGTTTACTTCTTGTTTGCTGTTCGCTATCCATTCCAGACTCCTGTGTTGTGGTGTTCTGATCACATTCCTAATCTGTAGATATTGTTGTTTTTTCCCCAGGAGGAGTACGCCATTCTCCAGGAGCTGTACAATTTCAGAAGGCCAGGTCCTAACCCTGATGAGGTAAGACACATTCAGGACAATTACTGTGTTCATCTCGTGTTTCTAAGCAACAAAGATGCTGTTAGCTTACCGATTTGATCTTTCAACCTATGTGCTTGTGACACTTGTTAGATGTCGGGGTCCAGCTCGTTGATTATCTCAACTTGATTGTCTCTCCGTTGTGTTTGTTTCTCAAATAAGGCCTTGTCTGCCGGTGGGCAATCTGGTATTCCCCACTGAGCTCGGACAGCCCCTGATACTTCCAGGAGCAAAATGAAGATAGCGTACATGGTCAAGTTCAATGTATAACAGAAAGAAGTTTATTGGATTAACAGAGGATTCTAACAGGAAGAACTACGGATAGAAAATCACTTGGTGCAAACAGGAAATATAATATTAAATTAACAAAGATCACGCGTCCAATCACAAGGCCTCTTCTCCTCTCTCTCTCCTGCGACAAATAACTGGCCCTGATGAAAGAGAAGACATTCCTTTTCTTTGCATTCCTTATCTCTTAACTCATTCAGAGCCATGCCTTTATGACCATATTAGGGCTAGCGTGCCAACACTGAAGTCAATGGGAGGACGGGGAAATTTGCGAACGCTTAAACTATATCTTAAATTATGGCTATGGGTCTAATACACCCGTCGCTTATCAATGACTTGCTTGCAGTCAACATGTACGAAACGGATTGTTTTTTCATTGGCACATTTCCGTTTTATACCGTTTTGAATACGAGTATAGTTTTGGAGATGTCTAGTAATTCCAGAGAAATTCCACGATAATAGCTCTTTAGTGGAATACACAAAACACGTTGTCATTTTTCGGCTGATTTATGAATAGTTTTCAAATAAACGCTAGATTATCGATAGTATATGTGTTAGGGGTGTAATGGTACACAAAATCCACGGTACGGTATGTACCTCGGTTTTGAAGTCACGGTTCAACATGTGGTTAACATACCGTTGTATTCGTTCGGTACACTACACAGCCGTTCGGTACGGTACGGTACACACTGAAACTTGTTCGGTACGGATATGCGTAGCTTTACACCCCTAATATGTGTACTTATGCATGCTAGAGAAGCGGGCTGAAAAATCAATTATCCATGCCGTGGTCAGCGCTAACGTTACGCACACACACACACTGCGATGATGGAGAAAAAAACATCTGATTAACCCAAGACTGGTAAAATAGAGTCCTTACCTCACATCAGATGTTCTGCAAAAAGATTAATCCAATTCCTGATCGCCATTCCAAATATTGATTGCGTTTATTGATCCAACGTTATAGCACCAAAACACATAATCGACGCTGCTCCGAGCCTCCCCAGTGAATGTGGTAACAGCTACTGCTTGCCCGAGAAGGGAAACCCCGGGACCGTAGTTTTTTTCTGATGCACAGTCCCACCCAATCCAATCCAATGATGTGCAATACCATCCGGGTGACGATAGGCGGCGGTATTTGCCCTTTTCGAGCTCAGACCCATTCCCAATGACAACGTCAGGCTGGATGGATGAAAAATTTATGGATATTGCTAATAAAAGAAATAACGATTAAAACCAGAGTTTTCTCGGGTCTTGGCACTCAACGCATGGCGAGTTAACTGAATGGGTTAAGGAGTGCAAGTCATATTAAGATGTACCAGTTGTTCCACGTGAATCTGTCAAGGTTGTCTTTCTACCAGACTCTAGGGTCCAGCTAATAATAATAATAATAATAATAATAATAATAATAATAATAATAATAATAATAATAATAATAATAATTCATTACATAAATAGCGCTTTTCTAGACAGTCAAAGCGCTCCCCACAATCTAGGGTGGAAATTGCCTCCTTCACCATTACTGGTTGCCCTGGGCAACCTGACCCATGCCCTACAAAGAGGGCCCCCGGAGAATAAAACGGAGTTTGAAAACACCCAGAGAATGTCTGCTGTAGAGACAAAGAAAAGGTGGCACGGTATAATTAAATACCATGATTGAATCACGGAGAAAAAACCCACAATTATTCACACTGTACCTAGAAAGGCATATATTAGCCTTCAAAGTAGGGCTGGGATTTATCAAATTTCAATTTGGGCTTCCCATCATCATGAAAACAAGGTTATTGTGCCTCATGCTCTCATTTTGGCTTGAGCTGTAAATGCAGCGCACCCTTCCTTCACAGCAGTGTGCTCCCCACCCTAAGCCCAAACAGTACTTTCATCTCATGTTGTGAGAGGGAGGGGGAGCCATGGCGCGTTTCTCCAGTTATTTTGAAACGTCTTTGGTCATTTGTAGAAAAGGACAGAAAGGCAGCCTTTGGCTGAGAAGAAAGGTAAAATACATTCAGTCGTCATCATATGATGTTAAATCAATGAATAATCGTGTTTAATAATTGTGATTTCAATATCAATCAAAATAATTGTGGTTATGATTTTTGCCCTACTTCAAAGTATTTCATTTTTAATGAAAAACTCCACGCCCCTTCTATTTAAGATGAGATAAGATATTCCTTTATTGATCCCCTTGGGGAAATTTGGGCTTCATAGCAGCATGGGGGAGGAAAGGTACAGGTATGGGCGGGGTAGTAGAAGAAAGCCAATAGAATTAAATCTGAATATGAGAATATTTTCTCTGAAGAATATGATAAAAATAAATTGTAGACAATATAATTAACTCTGAATATAAAGATGTACTTAAAATACCAGCTCCTTGGTCTTGCTGATGTTGAGTTGGAGGTGGTTGCTGTCGCTCCACTCTACAAAGCTCTCCACCAGGGCTCTTTACTCGTCCTCATTCTTGTCTGTGATATAACTTATGATGGAGGAGTCGTCTGTGAACTTCTGTAGGTGGCACCCACTCGGGTTGTGGCAGAAGTCTGAGGTGTAGAGGGTGAACAGGAAGGATGACTGCACAGTTCAGTATCAGTGATCCAGGCCACCAGGCCATGCTCCAGTCGCATCACAGTGAGCTTCTCCGTTAGCCGCAAAGGCTGGATAGTACGGGTGGGAATCACCAGAGGCCTCACGATACGATATTATCACGATACTTAAGTCACAATACGATAGTATTGCGATTCAAAATATATTGCGATATGCTGAGTATTGCGATATTAATATTGCGATATATTGCGATTTATTACCTTTGTTCAACTGCAAAGTAAAACTGTCAACATGTTTTATCTAATAAAATAAAGTTTTCAGTCGATAATTTTTATTGCAGCAAATGGGATTTCAACACTGTAATCTATGTTGCATGTACCTGACAAACTGAACTGTTTGTAATACAGTCATATTCCAACTTAACTGAATGCACACGTGTGTGTGTGTGGACTACTGTACTATTACAGGTATTGAAATGAACAATGCAACTTCCTTATATATAAAAAATAAATAAAAATGCTTTAAAAAAAAAATTATAATAAAATATCGATACTTGCTGTCCTTGTATCGATACAGTATCGCCACGCAAAGTATCGCGATACTACTACGTATCGATATTTTACCCCACCACTACTGGATAGTGTTGAAGGTAGGGGTGTAAAGGTACACGTATCCGTACCGAACCGAACCGTTTCAGTGTGTACCATACCGTACCGAACGGCTGTGTAGTGTACCGAACGAATACAACGGTATGTTAACAGGGATTAAAGAGGTCCATCTTGAGACGGATTTCCGTCAATTTGATTCAGAGTCGTGACTGATTTTCCGTCAATTGGCTACCTGGTATAATATGATTTGTAGACTGGGAACAACATAAGCAAGCGCCAATGGCGGGCAGATTTTAGGTTTGGCGAGTGACAATGAGACGTCTGTCCGCCGCATGGCGGTTAACAAAATAGTAATGTAAAATAATAAAAACTGCAGTGTGTTTTGGTCTTACGACAGTCGCTTTTTTTGCAGCCCCAATCTCTCCTCGCGCGTCAATCTCTACTTGTTTACCGACGTCACATCCACCACCTGCTTGCACTGTAACATTACGCACGCCTGCTATACCGATTAGCTAATGTTAGCTTATTAACGTTAAATGGAAGGAGTAAGCCGGCCGCTAAAAAGAAAACCCACCGCGGTTTTCTCAGATGAAAAGGATGAGCGGGACCACCTAACAAAAAGTTTCGAGAGGAGTGGAAGTTTGAAGATAGCGGTGTTTCAAGAGACTGGCTAGGCTACTGGGGGCTGTAGTGGTGAGTTGTTAACTTGTTCCGTGTGCCGCAACTATGTCAAAAAGGACATCACACAGGTGTATCTTTCTGGATCTGGTAGATCCAGTAGCAGAAACGCATTCACATCATTAGGCTACTCAGAAAACACATGTGCACAAATCCTGCATTAGACCTACTTTAGCGGACAAAACCCAAACAAAACGTATTTCTCACACGTTGATCTACCTCTGATACTCATCGGAGCCCATATGAGCGTGGAAACTTGAATGAATGAATGAAAAACTTTATTTAACAGATTGCAGAATGGGTACAATACAGTACGGCTCAATACACACAATTGTTAAGGGGATGCAGACCAGAGAAAGACGTTTGTCTTGTTTACATCAGGGTCCCCCATTTTCAATTCATAGTGGCATTTATGACATACACAACATACATGACATGACATTTATGACAGGGACATACATGACATACAGATACAGGTATATAGTACTGTTACATTTGTCACATATACGATATGCAAATATACAGTACTGTTACCCAGAGATCCTAACAGTAATATATACATATGATGAGGAGGATACTGTACATTAGGAGGGGGTGGGTGGGTGGTAAAAAATATATACATACGGTGGGGAGGAGACTGTCCATTGGGGGGGGGTTGGACATTTACGGTGGCCAGTTTCGAATTGCAGCCTCCCGTAGGTGCTCTTTGAGAGCAGTTTTGAATGTGGGTAGGGAATAGGATTAAAAAAAGAATACGGCAGTGGGTAGGGTGTTCCACATTCACAATTTAGTCTCTTGTTTGTATGATAACAAGCCTTTTAGTTCATGGTGCAAAAAACTAAAAAAGCCAGGTGTGTGTTTTTGCAACGTATGCCACAGGAAATTACAGTGTGGCAGTAATGGGAAAAGGGTGAATGCAAGGGTATCCACAAGACTTGCATTTGCGCTCTCCAGCACACAGCCTCCCTGCCTGGCGCGACAACCACAACAGTAGGGTCTATAGTCACAGTCAGGACAGTAGGCTCTACAAGTAGGCTCCCTTAACACTTTCAGTGCCGGCCATTTAACATTGGAAACCCCGTTGAATGCCAGCACCCACTTCAATGATAACGTTAAAAACGCATAATCTATGTTTTAATCGATGTGTCTAATCTGCCCGTCGCTTATAAATGACTTGTTTGCAGTCAACATTGTCGAAACGGATTGTTTTTTAATGGGTTCATATCCTCTTATAGCATTTCGAAAAGCTATCGTTTTCTCGAAAATTTCAGGAAAATAGAAAGATTCCGTCATAAACGGCATTTATTGGAATATTCTCGAATACACTAGACGCGTTGTCATTTGTCGGCCTATTTATGAATCGTTTTCAAATAAACACTAGATTATTGATAGTATATGTGTACTTATGCACGCTATAGAAGTGAGCTGAGAAATCGATTATCTTATTTCCTCAACAGCACACACACACACACACACATATACACGTACGGGACACGCTGTTATCTCAGTGAAAACAGCTCTGATTATCCTAAAACTGGTAACAGACTCCTTACCTTAGATCAGATGTTCTCCAAAAAGATTATTCCAATTCCTGATTGCCATTCCAAATATCGATCGCGTTTATTGATTGATTATTTGCTGCTGTAAATATATATTCCAGGCTGCTTTCCATCTCGCGATCACTTCCCTCTTCATCAGACGGCTCGCCAGCATAGTGGAGCCAGTAGGCTCCCCCCCCCCACACATCCACCAGTCTAATCGAATGGCCTGCAGTTACACAGGGATAGACGATAGAGGGCGGTATTTTCCCATCGGAGCTCCTAGAGCGGCTGCTGTACCAACGGGAGACTCGGTTGATGAAATATGAATTCAGATCGCTAATGAAAGAAAAAACGACAATTAGCGTTGTCGGCACTCAACAGGGGGCATGAAATAACGACATAACATGTCTGTGGCACTCAAAGGGTTAAAACGCTAACGCTATTTAAATAAAAAAAAAATACAGTGGAGGTTCGAATAAGAATATGGCTTGGCCTGAAAAAAAGTTCAGTCAGGAGATATTTTTTTGCTTTAATCCCTGTGTTAACCACTAACGACCGCCCACCGGGGGCTGTTTTTTTCACAATCTAATATATCTAATAAGTCGATTATTAATTTCAATATAGAATATTCATTGACGGGGGCGGCTGCGTAGCGCAGTGGAGAATGCACTCGCCTACCACCGCAGAGGTACCTCCGGCTTGGTCAGTCGTCCCTACTAACACAATTGGCAGTGTTAGCGGGTGGGAAGCCGGTGGGGTATGTGCAGGGGAGGAAATTAGGCCTCTTTACTCGCCAAATGCGAGTATTTTTTACGTTTGGCGAGTGATTCATGAAGAGCACTCGCCAGTCTGGCGAGTACTAGTAATTACAAAACAAAACAAATCATTCTGCAATCTGCTGATTCGCTCACTGGCACAAGCCGAAATCTGACTCCCCCCTTGATTCTTCCCATTTGTGCCTCATAATAATCCGACCATAACCAATGAACATCATCGTTGTACAGATGCGCTCTAAGCTCCTCCAATGAACACTCGTTTTCTAGAAGATGTCGCGCATCTAGGGGAAGTGGACAGATCACTGCGCGCAGACCTACAAACTCCTGTCACCGGCTTGACAACGTAGACACACTTAGACAAAAACACATTGTGGATGAAAATAATTGCATGTAGAGTCGTCACTTTCGGATATCAGTGCGGTCTGACATGGGGACGAACAACAGCACACGACGTTCTCCTTCGAGTCGGATGAGAATGACAAGTGGACGTGAGGCTAACCAGCATTAGCCGGCTAGCTACCTAGCATCAAGCTACCATAACGCGCATTCAACATAGTGGACTATACTGAGCGGCTTTGCTTAAATGCAGCCGAGTGACATTTTATTATTACCGGGTTTCCCCCATATCACCACTCGCCCATATGCCCTTCACAACGGTGATGTTGTCATACACTTGGCATTCAGAATACACCTGCTGAACCCCTAGCGTTGTCAACTTGTCATGAGATTCGGTTCCAATGTATTGTCATCATACAGCACAAGTACAGTACAACCCGAATACGTTTGGTATCCAACCAGAGTGCAAATGTAACAAGTCAAGTTCAAGTTGTTTTATTTAGCTATTACATTACAGTGAAATGCTTGGTTCTTTCACTGCCCAGCCCAGTCCAACCTAGACCAGCCCAAACCAGTCCAACGGCCCAACCTAGACCAGTCCAACCTAGACCAGCCCAACCCAGTCCAACCTAGACCAGCCCAACCCAGTCCAACCTAGACCAGCCCAACCCAACCTAGACCAACCCAGTCCAACCTAGACCAGCCCAGTCCAGCCCAGCATCTTTCACTGCCTAGTTCAGCCCAACCCAGCCCAGCATCTTTCACTGCCTAGTTCAGCCCAACCCAGCCCAGCATCTTTCACTGCCTAGTTCAGCTCAACCCAGTCCAGCCCAGCATCTTTCACGGCCCAGTTCAGCCCAACCCAGTCCAGCCCAGCATCTTTCACGGCCCAGTTCAGCCCAACCCAGTCCAGCCCAGCATCTTTCACGGCCCAGTTCAGCCCAACCCAGTCCAGAATAGTTCCCTCTTTCATGTTAATATGTGATATCCTAATATTTTGAAGAGTAGAGACAGTGATTAATATATGTTGTATGCTAATATTGTGGAGAGTAGAGACACTTATTAATGTTTTATGCTAATAAATATTTTAAAGAGTAGAGACACGGTGTGATTATTATTACTATGATTGAAAATCAATTTAGACGAAGACATACAAAGAAGTAATTATCACAATTAGCTATTTATTTTTGGCTGGTAAAAAATCAGTTTGGCTGGTAAAAAAAATCATCTACTCGCCAGTTGGCTGGTAAGCCAAAAAGTTAGTTTCCTCCCCTGGGTATGTGTAGAGCCATATGAAATCCGTTTTATTTTTTTCCAAATTCCATTTTATTTTTTTCCAAATTCCGTTTTTTCCGTTTTAATATTTCAGAATTCTGTATTTTGCTTTGTACGCTCATTTTACCATCAGAAATAGTGTCTTAATAAGTGGGAATGAATAAATGTCCACAATTTAATAAGATATAACAGTCCATTTAATAGGGCTGTCTTAAATACTTCGAAGCTTCGTTCGATGGGCATGGGATTCGAATATGAAAATAAAATTCGATTATAAAAAAAAATAAAAAGGTATATATATTTTTGCAAAATCAACTCTGCCTCTCTTTGTTAACTACAACAAGCAATGCTGTTTGTTATTTAAGATGAGGTCGGACTCTGCACTGACAGATTTGTGTTCATTGTGCTGCTTTTATGAAGCCTCAAATGACTGCTTACAATATTTCATGAAAGCAAAGTGTTTTGTTTGTCTAAGATTTAAAAGGGTTTAGTGTTGTCACGATACTGGAATTTCGACTTCGATACGATACCTTGAAAAGTATCGATACTTCGATACCATTTCGATACCAAAAAAAAAAAAAAATTATAATTTTTTTTTTTTTTTTTTTAACAAATTTTGCTTTTGTTGCTGGTTGATTCTCCTCAGCTTCTCTCTGGTA
>NC_140177.1:100241306-100320721 GCF_963971535.1 Notolepis coatsorum
CTCTCTTCCTCCTCCCCCTCACAGCCGGGCAGCGCAGCCCTGTCTTCAGTTTGTAAACAACGCTATTATTAGCTAACGTTAGCTGTCGTTCCTCCGTTAGCTTAATGCTAGCTAGCTGGCCACCCATTACTTCATGGAAACGGAGTAACGTCAAGCCGAGCCCACTACACCAGTACACGCATGAACTCGACACAACTACCCCGTTTCCAACGAGGAGGCTGCAGCAGCTTCAAGCTTGTGTCTGTTGCTCTGAGCGAGGAGGAGGAGGAGGCGGAAGGGCGCTCTGGCAGCGCGTCTGTCTGTCAACAACTTGCGGGAGCAAGCTGGTACCGATACTGCAGAAAGTATCGGTACTTCGGGAAATGAGTATTGTGAAGCCGTTTTAAATATTCAGTATCGATATGTATCGATACTTCGATATTTTTGACAACACTAAAAGGGTTTAAACTTTACAGCACTGACAAAGTTGAACAAAGTGCTGTACAAGTCCCACAACATAAAAAAAAAAAGTAAAAAAAAAAAAAAAAAAATTATAATTGATTCCATTTCTATTGCTCAATTCCGCGATTCCGTCCGCGATTCCGTGATCGCAGATTCCATATGGCTCTAGGTATGTGTCCTGGTCGTTGTAAACTGCGGTTCCTACTGGTCGGCCAGGGCGCCTGTTCAGCAGGGAGGGGATCGGGGGGAAATAGCATGAACCTTCGCATGCGTTACATTCCCCCAGTGAGACTCCTCGCTGTCAGGTGAAAAGAAGCGACTGGCTGACTCCACATGTATCGGAGGAGGTATGTGGTAGTCTTCTCCCTCCCTAGGCCGACAGTGGGGCAATGCGCGCAACGACCACGAAGGGAATTGGCATAACGACTAAATTGGGATGGGAGAAAAATACAGAAAAAGTGAGAATAAAAAAATAAAAGAATATTCGTTGACAAGTACAATTAGTTACACACTACACCACCCCTGAGTAGAACATGGAAAGCCAAACTTTCCCCCACTGTACCGAAAACCCGTACCGAACCTTGACTTCAAAACCGAGGTACGTACCATACCGTGGTTTTTGTGTACCGTTACACCCCTAGTTGAAGGCGCTGGAGATGTCCAAGAACATGTTTCTCACTGAGCTGTGCAGCCTCTCCAGGTGCATGTAGTCTCTGTGGAGCATGTAGACCAGGGCATCCTCCACCACGATGTGTGCCTGGTATGCAAACTGCAGGCGATCAAAGGAGTCGCGCACCAGGGGCTTGAGGTCTTGCAGGACCAGCCTATCAAAGGTCTTTGTGGTGTCAGAGCGACTGGCCTGTATTTGTGGATACAGATACAGATACAGATATCCTTCTGTTGGGATGAAATGCTGCACTAAAGCACACCATTGAATGGTTGACTGTACATGGTCTTAATTTTTTAACACAGTGAAGTTAGTTTGGTGCTGGAATGCTTATATATTCTTATTCAATGTTATTTGTATGTGGTTGAGTGTACACTGTCATTCCACACGATCGAACATCTTACACAGAGATGTATTTAATTTATTTAGTTCGTTTTTTTAAATAAATATCAGTGCTTCTAATGTGCTTTGAGTAGTCACTTAGCAACACCAGTGGTCATTACTGCTGCTTCTCAAGCATCTGTTTAGCACTGCAGGCTAAACAAGGCATGCCCTGTGGACACAACAACAGTAGTAAACAAAGAACATATCCTCATTAACTACCACTAGCTGTGTGTGTGTGTGTGTGTGTGTGTGTGTGTGTGTGTGTGTGTGTGTGTGTGTGTGTGTGTGTGTGTGTGTGTGTGTGTGTGTGTGTGTGTGTGTGTGTGTGTGTGTGTGTGTGTGTGTGTGTGTGTGTGTGTGTGTGTGTGTGTGTGTGTGTGTGTGTGTGTGTGTGTGTGTGTGTGTGTGTGTGTGTGTGTGTGTGTGTGTGTGTGTGTGTGTGTGTGTGTGTGTGTGTGTGTGTGTGTGTGTGTGTGTGTGTGTGTGTGTGTGTGTGTGTGTGTGTCCAGTAAGACATTGTTAATGCAGTACAGTCCTAAAAGCATACGATGCCTTTTTAATATTTGAGTTATATGTATAATGTATGTGATTTCATCTGCAAATTCAAATATAGCACAATGTGTCTCCAGGAGGACACTGTTAATGCATTAGAGGTGTCCTAAAACCATTATTGAACCTAACTATTTGAATTCTAAATTAATATATACCGTTTGTGATGTGTGTGTCCAGGAGGGGCTGAGTGAGTGTGTAGAGCATCGTGTGCGTCAGCTGGAGGATCTGGAAGCAGCGTTTGGTGACCTGCTGGAGGATGATGGAGAGGACACGGTCACACGCTGGGCCACTAACCCTGGGTACAGACTGTGTGTGTTTGTAGTTAGTGAGGGGACTGTGTGTTTGTAGTTAGTGAGGGGACTGTGTGTTTGTAGTTAGTGAGGGGACTGTGTGTGTAGTTACATAGTGAGGGGACTGTGTGTGTAGTTAGTGAGGGGACTGTGTGTGTTTGTAGTTAGTGAGGGGACTGTGTTTGTAGTTAGTGATGGGACTGTGTGTGTAGTTAGTGAGGGGACTCTGTGTTTGTAGTTAGTGAGGGGAGGTTTGATGCTGGTAATAACAACACCAGCCCACAAGCCACGGCAATGGGGGGGGGGGGGGGTCTGCTGCTGATGGAGACTCAGTGTTCAGGGTAACAGAGCATGAGGTGAGGCGGACCTTTAAAAAAGTGAATATCAGGAAGGCAGCAGGACCGGACGGCATCCCCGGCCGCGTCCTAAAAGTCTGTGCCGACCAACTGGCCCCGGTATTCACCGACATATTTAACCTGTCCTTAGAACAGGCTGTCATCCCCACCTGCCTGAAGAAGTCCACTATTATCCCTGTACCCAAAAAATCCAAGCCTGCTTGCCTCAACGACTACCGCCCTGTAGCTCTCACCTCCATAGCCATGAAGTGCTTTGAGAAGCTAGTAAAGGGCTACATCTGCTCCTCCCTCCCCATCAACATGGACCCCCTGCAATTTGCATATCGCCCCAACAGGTCCACGGAGGACGCCATAGCCCATGTGCTGCACACAGCAGCATCACACCTGGACAAGAGGAAGGGGAACTATGTGAGAATGCTATTCATCGACTACAGCTCGGCATTCAATACCATAGTCTCCTCCAAACTCATAGCCAAGCTCAGGGACCTGGGCTTGAACTATGACCTCTGCCAGTGGGTCTTGGACTTCCTGACGGGCAGACCCCAGGTGGTGAGAGCAGGCAACTGCACCTCCTCATCCATCACCCTCAACATAGGGGCCCCCCAGGGCTGTGTTCTGAGTCCCCTTCTCTACTCCCTGTACACACATGACTAGGGCTGCACGATTTTGGGAAATAATCGAATTGCGATTATTCTGACAGATATTGCGATTGCGATTTGCGATGCGATTATAACATATTTAAAAAAAGAAATTACAAGAAGAATGTTGCTGCTTTCTGTAGTCGGGTCCCAACTGCAAAATTACTGTATTACCCTGTATTATACACTTTTACTATCATGTAGACTATTCTGCTTTGTGTTTACATGTGATGTATTGTATACATGCACATTTATTATGTTCTTGTGTGATGTATCGCACATTTTATTGCTGTGTGATGTATTGCAAATGTTATTGCTGTCATCTTGGCCAGGTCTACCTTGCAAAGGAGATCTTGTATCTCAATGGGACTTCCTGGTTAAATAATTTTTTTTTTTTTTTTTTTTTTTTTTTTTTAATATTATAATTGCAGGCTTGGCGATTTGATAATTGCATCATTCCAAATCGCGATTTCGATTAAAAAACGATTAATCGTGCAGCCCTACACATGACTGTGTGGCTCAGCGGAGTAGCAACACAATCATCAAATTTGCTGACGACACAGTGGTGGTGGGCCTGATCTCTGCAAACGACGAGAGGGCCTACCTGGAAGAGGTCAAGGTCCTGGCGGGATGGTGCCAGGAAAACAGCCTCTCCCTGAACGTCAGCAAAACAAAGGAGATGATTGTGGACTTCAGGAGGTCGGGGGTCAAGGACTACAGCCCCCTCAGCATCGACGGGGCACCGGTTGAGAGAGTGAACAGCTTTAAGTACCTCGGAGCCTACATATCCGAGGACTTGACATGGACCACACACATTGACAGTGTTGTGAAGAAGGCACGACAACGCCTCTACTTCCTCAGGCGCCTAAGGAAGTTCCAAGTCAGTCAGAAGATCCTTAAGAACTTCTACTCATGTACAATAGAGAGCATCCTGACTGGCAACAACACCTCCTGGTTTGGGAATAGCACTGCACAAGACCGAAGCAGACTACAAAGAGTGACACGTTCAGCCGAACGCACAATTGGAGGGGGGCTCCCCACCCTCCAGAACATTTACAACAAGCGGTGCAGGGGCAAGGCTAAGAGAATCATTAAGGACTCCAGTCACCCGAACAACTGCCTCTTTGAACTGCTGCGGTCAGGCAAGCGATACCGGAGTCTCAAGGCGAGCACAGAAAGACTCAGAAGAAGCTTCTATCCCCAGGCCATCAGGCTGCTCAACGAACAATGAACACTACACAACAACCATCAAACGCACATAGCACACACATCCACACGCACACACTCACTTTAAACAAACACACTGTAGCACCCACTCCCCACACTTTATAGCACACACTCACTTTAAACAAACACACTGTAGCACCCACTCCCCACACTTTATATTTATTGATAAAGGATTGCACTACAACTCGTACACCTTACTGTAAATTGTACCTAGGGGACTGTCTGTGTAGTTAGTGAGGGGACTGTGTGTTTGTAATTAGTGAGGGGACTGTGTGTTTGTAGTTAGTGAGGGGACTGTGTGTTTGTAGTTAGTGAGTGGACTGTGTGTGTGTAGTTAGTGAGGGGACTGTGTGTTTGTAATTAGTGAAGGGACTGTGTGTTTGTAGTTAGTGAGGGGACTGTGTGTTTGTAGTTGGTGAGGGGACGGTTTGTAGTTAATGAGGGGACTGTGTGTTTGTAGTTAGTGAGGGGACTGTGTGTGTAGTTAGTGAGGGGACTGTATTTTTTGTGTGTATCGTAAGGGGACTGTATTTGTGTAGGGGTGTGTGTGAGTGTTTGTAGTTTGTAAGGGAACTGTGCTTTGTGTGTGGTATCCATCTTCTTGTCTGACTCTGGAGAAAGGGGTAAGTGCATTTCCCATAATGTTGGCATGTTCCTTTAAGGCTAGAGTAAGCATTTAGGGAAATAATGTAAGTCTTCTATGGCATGTCCTGACAGGAATGAAAGTGTGTGTGTTTGTGTTAACTGTTTGTGTGTATACTGTATATGTGTAGGTAGTCTCTTTTGTATTAACTGTTTGTGTGTAATTGTGTAGGTAGTCTCCTTCATATTAACTGTTTGTATGTATATGTGTAGGTATTCTCCTTCTTATTAACTGTTGTTTATGTGTATATGTGTAGGTAGTCTCTCACTAGGTTTAACGATAGGTTATAACTATAACCAAGTTCTGTGAGTAATGGTGACGCTCGGCGTCACTCTCTGCACTGTACCTTGCTCGTGCACTGAATAAAAAAAATCCACAATGTACCTTTACATCCCAACATCCGTCTGGCCACACCCCTATCAGCTCACCTACATAAGCAGGGGTGGGGCCACATACTCGCCTCCTTCCCAAGCTTTCACCACAAGGTGAGATCATAGGCCGCAGTGGCGTCGGACGCCGAGCGTCACCATTACTCACAGAACTTGGTTATAGTTATAACCTATCGTTCTGTTTCGTAATGGCTCTCGCTCGGCGTCACTCTCTGCACAAGGGAGGCCGAGCGAGAGCCATCGGCCGACAAATGTACCCCGCTGAGGCCCCCCGCAACCATCAGATCAGGGAGGACCGAGCCCCCCCGACCCCCCCCTAATGGAGGGCACCCCCCCTATTGGAGGATCACGGGAGGGCGACGGATCCGAGTGCGAAGAGGCACTCAAGCAACTCAACGCACAGGGTGAGCTAGGGCTGGGCGATATGACCAAAAACGTTATCGCGATAAAATTATAAAATGATTTTCATATAACTCGATATCGATAATTATCGTCGATATAATGTCTGTCAAGTTTAATTAACTTTTTATGCCCGGCGCCGATGGACGGGCTATTAATAGACTTATTTTTCTGCTGTGAATGTCTCGAGTTGATGTCGTCATCAGTCCGCGCACGTTAGCCAGAGCGAGCAGTACTGTGTATCCCATGACAATGTACTAGTAAATATCCCTAAAATACTCTGTTCCGCCACAATACATTGCAACGACGTCCACCGTATAACACACACTACTCTAACCGTGGCATCAGAATTCTCGCCACACACATACTCGGCACGTAAATATATAAAAACAGCGCAGTGCAAGCTAGTTAACCTAGCCAGCTTCGTTTACAAGCGATGTATTCCATGACAATGTACTAGTAAATATCCCTAAAATACTCTGTTCCGCCACAATACATTGCAACGACGTCCACCGTATATCACACACTACTATAACCGTGGCATCAGAATTCTCGCCACACACATACTCGGCACGTAAATATATAAAAACAGCGCCGTGCAAGCTAGTTAACCTAGCCAGCTTCGTTTACAAGCGATGTATTCCATGACAATGTACTAGTAAATATCCCTAAAATACTCTGTTCCGCCACAATACATTGCAACGACGTCCACCGTATATCACACACTACTATAACCGTGGCATCAGAATTCTCGCCACACACATACTCGGCACGTAAATATATTAAATAGCGCCGTGCAAGCTAAGTATCCTAGCAGCCTTGAGTCCTGAGCTGTGGTGCGTAAGGACGTCATCACGTAACGTTGGTTGTTAGTGAGTGTGCTGAGCCGAGGCTGAACGGAGCCAAACTTGGAAAATCGATATATCGAAACTTTGCGACCACGTTTCATGTTTATTTCGAGGAAATAATTTATCGCGATATTTATCGTTATCGTTTTATCGCCCAGCCCTAGGGTGAGCAGACCGTGGCCTGACCCCACGACTACACACACGCACAACCCGCATGCCACCCGGGAACGAACGGAAGGAACAACCTCGTTACTGCCCCCAGAATCACAGGGTCAAGAGCAAACCCAACCCCGTGGCAAGGCCGTAGCAGCAGGAAGACCCAGACCCACTGAAGGGACTGGATCCCCTGGAAAACGGGGGCCCGGAGAGGTCAATGACGCCAGGCATCAAGACCCCACCAGGCGGTCACTTAGTGACACCGCCCCCCACATCGCCAGCGTATTCGGATAAGGCCCCTCCAAGAGCGGGCCCTTTCCCCCCAATAGCACACCGCCTGGCACACTGACCCTGCAGAACAGGCAGTCAGCATGGCTGTAAGCACACAAAAAAGGTTAACCAACGGAAGCAGGCAGTGCACCGGGGAAAACCAGGCAACAGGCTGTAACCTGAGCCTGGAGCACTGCGGACGAGACAGGCGCCAAAGGAGTCAGCTGAGAACAGCCCCCCCGGCAGAAGGGGCGTATGCTGGCGTTGTTGCATGACCAAGCCTCCATTTAAAAAAAAACCCACCCAGAGGGGTTGAGGCAGAGAAGGCTGACATGATTGGCAGACGTCATGAACGTGCAGGGGCACCCTCAACCGGGTAACCCGGGAGTTGACACTGCTCCAACACACCAGGGAATCAACCACCTTGTCGTTACCCAATGCGGTGGTTGTTCCTATAACCCCTCAAGAAAAAAACTCCAAAACACACCTGCGGATACACACTGGCTATACCGCAGTACAAGTGTTTCAGTTTTCAAAAAAGGGTTATTCCAGACCTACGGGTCGACGAACATTACTTCGGACCGGGCCCGGCGGCACGGGAAGCACAGGGTTACCAGAGGAGGTCCAAGACCACCCCAACAGCCCCCTCTTCGCCACGCGTGAGAGAGGAGCGAAAAGAATGGAGAACCAGCCCTAAGCACACCGCACTTGGTATTCCCAGGCGGTCTCCCTACCAAGTACTAACCAGGACCGAACCTGCGTAGCGGCCGAGATCTGACGAGATCGGGCGTGTACAGGTTGGCATGGCCGTAAGCCATTACGGTAGTGCAGAGTACAATATGTACCCAACAACGGTCTCCATAGCGCCTAACCCTGTGACACCCGGACCGACCTGGCATTTTTCCCCCCGAAAAAAGCACAAGTCCCTCAGGGTACCAGAACAGCAGATCCGCATCCCTGGCGGACAACGTGTTAACTGACCTGGACCAGCGTGACCAGGCCAGTCCCGTGTCCTAACCACGCCGACCTGCCCACTCCAGGAGAGGGGGTAGGTATGCGTGTCGATCTAAAACATGAAAAGAGGGCGCCACCCAGACGGTCCTCAATTAGACCGTGCTTAGTGGCCCACCCCAAGGGCGTGAGACCCCTCTACCTATGTTCAGATCTATTCCGTCAACATCCCCCAGATATGAACGAGAATTCATCGAGACAACCTAGTAAACTGGCGCTCGGAAGAGACAAAACTCCATCCCAGTTGCCCTATAAAAACGCTGTTTTAACAAGCAACCAAGGCGCACTTAGCTCCTGTGTGACCCTGAACAGAAACACACCGAGCCAGCACTATATATGCGTCGAGACCCAAACACATCAATGGATAGTCTATCAAGACACCAAACATTGTTCCTCCAAGTCGCCTGGGAGAACGACACGGAGCCGTCGTGCTTCATGTACCTTCCTCTTTTTATTCAAAAAAGAAAGAACACAGACTGACATGAATCCCTCGTGACGCAGGCTGAGGGTAAAAATTGTTAACATTTTTACATCCCACCACCCTCCCATAGGGAGGAGACGGAAATCCCCAGAGAGACTTCCCACGCGAGCTGTATAGATTGAAAAGAATTTATTGCAACATTGAGCTATGTAATATTTGGATTAGGGCTCTCCGAGGAGGAGGCACTGAACCAATACACTCAATAATCGAATTGAATCGAATACACACACAATAGAGCAGAACTCCTTTTCGAAGTTCTACTCATCTTGACAATCTGAGGAGGAGGCTCTGAACTCTGAGGAGGCTCCCTCACAGGGAAGGAGAGTCCTAACTCACAGACGGCCCGAGTAGGAGCTTCGTGAGGAGGAGCCCTGACCACTCCCTGAAACAGATCCATCATATGGACCTGAACAGCACACAGAAGTCTTAAAGGGGTTATGCACTGCTATTCCTAGCACTATTTGGGCAACTTTACACACTTCCTGTGAGTCTATGTAACACATCTGTAATTTTTATTCCAAAAATAATCATTGTTTTATATTTCTAATCTTGTACTCAAAACCAGCATTTTTCAGCCTCATGAAAGCAGGCTATTATTGGCTTGGCTCCAACCATACTAGCAGAATGCTTTGAGTGACAGCCACCCACCAAATAGCTCCGCCCATCTCCCCGTCAGAGATTAGGTTTCAGGTTACATACAAATATGGTATGTCATAAATATAGAGATGTAGCAGTACTGTCTATCTATATATATGTTACCACTATTTGTAAAAGCCACAACCACGTTACCATATTTGTAATAATGTAAATCATTGTGTCGTTGTACATATTGTGTATACACCGTTAGAAGCTAACATAGCTTAGCTTGGTAGCTATTGTGCTAACAACATATCCCGACGTCCGGCTCGCTGGCCGGCATGCACGCCCGACACAAAATGGTTCTCTCCTCTCTGTACACCCCCGTCCCCACGGGTACCCTGCCGGGGAGCCCATGGACGCGACAACGGCGGCAGCCGTAGGGTGCTCGAGCCCGCCGTAACGCTAGTGGTACACAATAGCTATGAGCTAACTAACGCTACGGCCGCCGCTGTTGTCGCGTCCACAAGCTCCCCGGCAGGACACCCGCGAGAACGGGGGCACACAAGGAGGAGAGAACCACCCCAAATCGAGCACTCATGCCGGCCGACAAGCCGGACACCGCGGTTGTTGTTAGCACAATAGTAGCCCACTGTGATGCACCGAGTGGGCCACCATTGATCAACATGCAGCGATGTGTAGCTTGCATGATGCGTGTGCAGTGCTTTGCCACACAGGTCTGAGAAGAGGACCTGCACATGATAGCAACCGGGAGCGTCGCGGAGCATTCAGCCTGCTGGCTACCTAGATCCACTTCAACCAGCCGAGCGTCGGGAGCTCCAGCAGCTTGTCGATGTGCTAATAGCCTGGAGCCAGCTACCGTTAGCTTGCAGAGGCTATTAGCACACCGACAAGCTGTGTAGCCAGCAGGCTGAATGCTCCGCGACGCTGGTTGAAGTGGATCTAGGTAGCCAGCAGGCTGAATGCTCAACGACGCTCCCGGTTGCTAACGCCGGCCCCGGCTGGTGCTAAGTAGCTAGCGATCGCTCCCGAGTCCCGAGAGCTAACGCCGGTCTGTCTGTCGAAGACCGAGGGAACCGCATCAGGCTTCAGCTGATTAGTGATCTTCTGGACAAGCCTTCCACCCTGCAGGTAGCAAGAATGGAGGCGGGCATTACTAAAACCACAGAGCCAATCACATCACTGTGCGCTATAAACAGCGCCCTGTGACGTGCACCAGGTCGTCAAATCAACATGACCTGATTTACTAGAGGCAAAGAGGGGATGGGCTGTAGCTGAGGAATTCGCCAATATAGTATTTAGGCCCAAAAACTAGTGCTGTCAGGCGATTAAAAAAATTAATCTAATTAATTACAGGATTTGTAATTAATTAATCGCATTTTAATCGCATAACCATTTTATGCCTGATATTCTATATTCTATAATCATATTTCAAATTGCATGTGTCCGGATGGCAGAATTCAGTACAGTATCTACAAAACTTTCTGTTTAATCATCTTCCATCTATTAATTTGCTTAGATTTTTCAGGTCTGGTCAATTTGAGCATAGTGTTATTCACAGTCAAAGATAAAAAAAAAATTTATTGATATTCTCATTTGGTTCATTACAATTTACTCAAGCCTAGTAACAGACACAGTATTTCGGACACTGGGAATACATTCCCTGAGATCCATAGATGTCCCTAGAATCAGATACCAAGAACATGCAAATGGACCATATAAAAAAAAGTCTGTAATGTGTATTCTACGTTCTTATGGAATGAATGAGATAAAAAAAAGTTATTTAAAAAATAAAAAAAAAAAAAATCTTTTTTTTTGTAATTCATTTTGAGTTAATTTTCATAACGCGATAATTTGCTGTGTAATTAATTAATCTAATTAACGCGATAAACTGACAGCCCTACCAAAAACACATTGATACGAACTCCTATTACTATAATACAATGCTAGAGACTGAAAAATGACATTTATAATGCATAGCACCTTTAACAGAGACGCGCACAGTGACGTACTCCATGGCGGGGGAATTCCTGCGGTGCACACGCCCAATCTTCCAGGGCAACGTTCGAACAGCAACGTGACAGGAACCTTGAAGGACAGGAGGTTTTAACCCCTGACCAATCAGAAAATGGGAGGAAAGGATTACCAGTACACCCCTTTACGACCCCACACCCATGATACGATGTAATGACAAAAAAGAGTGACACAGTCATAGTCAGCTACATGAAGCGTCTAACAGCTTCACACAGCGCATGTGCTAACCTGCTATCTGATTTTTACTAAGGAACACAGAATAGAGAGGGCCCCCTTAAGAGCCCCGGTACCAGACTTACACATGTGCTTCTGTGGCCAACCCAACCCAGTTGTAGATCACAAGATACACACAACCCTTTACCACCACAAAAAATGGCAATACACTCTACAGAGGAACGCCGTTTTTCCATAATGAGAGAATACACAATTCTCGATTAGTATCGGCCACAGGCCTTGCTAAGCACACACGAAAAGTGACCAAACAATCTTTTCTTTTAGGAAAATACAGTTCCTCAAGCAGTTTTAGCACAACCCCAGCAATCAAGCTAAGGGTTACATCGTATCCCACCACACAGTGACACAATATATTGTAACAACATGTCTGAGAGGAGGGTGAGGAAGTCCCCAGGGAACCGGGGGGAAAACACCCCTCCTATCTTACCCTTAATACGGCCAGTTGAACAGGTAAACCTGTTAATTTGTGAACACACTGTTCATTGTCATTACAGGCTGAGAAAAGAATTCATTCTTCACTCATATGTCACTAAGCATAGCTTTATAGGTTAGTTTAACCCCCTTAGTTGTGAGTACACGGTACATGAACACACATGATGTTTCTCAACACAACAAACCAGATCATTTTCACATCTGTAACAAACAACCCGATTTGCATGGAGAAGCTAATACCAGTGACAAGACAATTCACACATAACTCGCGTCGTATCCTAAATGTAGTGCAGCAACACTCGTTTTGGAAAACATCGTTATTTACAAAACATTTAGAAGGGAAAGAAATAAGAAGTGTTCAAGGTCTGGTCAGGACCTTTCCTACCGTGAGCGCAGATCAAGCGAACTGCAGTCTCTAACAAGGCACCGATAGTAAACACAGCATCTGTGTTGACGACACGGGCAGCGTCGCTGCCCATCCCGCCGCTACGGTTCTCCTTGTTGACGCAGTCCTCGCCGGCCGGCTCCGGGTAGGTTCGACTAACATCCTCTGTCAAAGATGACGTCGTAGTCAGAGTGTTTCAAGGCATGTTATAGTCATAGCAATGTTCCACAGTGTAGCATCAAGCTAACAGCCGCTCTCGGCCGATAGCAGCAAGCTAACGTTTCCTAGCCTAGTGACACAACGGGCTAGCGCCGCAGCTAACAGCTGACTGGCTAACAGGTAGGCCACAACTAGCACGCAAGCTAAGCAGCTATCACCTGAACTTGTACATAACGATATAACAAGCGACACTCAGACAGGCCGCCGTTCTGAAACCCTCCTCACCTTTTAAGAGAGAAGAGAAACGAGATGTCAACACCATTTTACCATACATCCGGCGGAGCCAGCACAAGTCCCATCTGGGCTGTAGCCAACTTGAACATGGATCTTCTGATAACGAACATCCATGCCCACATTTCCTCGTTTAGGGTATACTCTCATTTGCATATGAAAGATGGGGCGTATACGGTGACAGAGAAGTAACCACTCGTCCAGAGAATCCTGGGATCACCAGTTACTGGTCGTGGCCCACTAGTTGACTATAATGGGCTTCAAACCAAGATCCTCCGCCGTCGCCTAAAAAGGCTGAACAAAGGACCCTAATCTGGGTCCGGTTTTCGTAACATTGTCAGCTAGCCCCCATAGCACTAACAGACAAGTGGTGCTCGCAAGCACACATTACTCACCAAACCTGGAACCCACAGCTTCTCACAACAGCGGTGCGTCCTACAGTCCAGCTGTGTTGCTGGAGGGTCTTACCCCATTCAGCCGCAGCAAGGAGGATTGTAGTTGGGAGGCATGTCAGCGGCGTGAACTCCTAATACGAAAAAAACGGTGGAGGTGTAGAATGATCATCTTCCAGACACTCCAGTAACGAAGACAATATCGCCGTATTTTCTCGAAAATAGTGAGAGAAAATAAAGATATGATGTCAACGTATCTCTTGTTTTCCAACTTTCTTCTACCTAACAACCTCGTCAAGTGGGGATCTACCGAAGGCACTTCCTTGTGGTGAAAGCGAAGAAGGAGGCGAGTATGTGGCCCCACCCCTGCTTATGTAGGTGAGCTGATAGGGGTGTGGCCAGACGGATGTTGGGATGTAAAGGTACATTGTGGAATTTTTTTATTCAGTGCGCGTGCACGAGCGAGGTACAGTGCAGAGAGTGACGCCGAGCGAGAGCCATTACGAAACTGAACCAATTTTTCTTTCTTTCTTTCAGAATGGCTTCCCTGGTTCGACTGGTGTCCAGCCTGAAGAGTAGGAACCAGTCTCCAGATTATGAAATGGTAAGTACACTGGAAACACAGCATCCAATTAGTGGACATAAAACACACTCATCATCACATTCATCTTCATCATCTTCATCATCACAGTCATCATTGTCATCGTCGTTGTTGACGGTGTCGGTTAAAATATTTCCAATAAATGAAGAAAAGCACAGATGTACAAACGTGTAGAAAAGTTAGGTGCTTCACAGAAAAGTACTGGAAACATTTCTTGTCCGCACACTAGACTATGCTGCTGTATATTGCGTATATATCAATAATCTACTATATGGTATTCCCTCCAAACGCCAATATGCCAAGAACTCTGCTGCCTGTGTGTTAACACACACACACACACACACACACACACACACACACACCCTCCAGAGAACACATCACCCCTGTCACCCCCGGTTGAGCGACACAATCCAGTTCAAACTTGTCATCACCTACAAAGCTCTCCATAACATGGCCCTCCTCCTACCTTTCATCACTCCCTCAACAGCACTCTCACACATTCACCCTCACATCAACCAATGCTAACCTCACCCTAACCCAACCTGGAGAGAGGTCCTCTGGAACTCTGTCCCCACTCACATCACTTACTCAGATTCACTCCTCTCCTTCCAGAAAAGCACTCAAAACACACCCATTCAATTCTGTTTATAGTCTAGTCTAGCACACATGAAGCCAGACGAGAGTGCAGGAGGGCTGAACGACAGTGGAAAAAGGACAAGCTGCAGGTGTCTTTCGACATTCTGAGGGACAGCTGGTGTAGATATCAGCAAACTGTTAAGGCTGAAAAAACAGCATTTTTCTGATATCATTTTAAACAACTGCCACAAGCCTCGTGTTCTTTTTAAAACGATTAATCATATTCTTGATGTCCCCCAGCCTGTTTGTCTTGAAGCTTTCACTGAAACATGTGAGCTTTTTATTCAGTTTTAGAGCTAGCACGTCCATCCCTACATGTTACCATTCCACTACTGTCACCTGCCCTGCCACCTTTAGCCAGTTTGAGCCTGTGTCCCTTGCTCAGCTAGAGGAAATCATTACCCATATGAAGCCCTCAGGCTCCCCCCTAGACGTCCTTCCCCCTCACCTCGTCAAAGAGGTCAGCAGGGTCATAGGACCAAATGTCCTAACAATCATGAATAACAGCCTTGTGGGTGATATACCTGTACATTTTAAACATGCTGTGGTGCAACCGCTTATTAAAAAGCCTAACTCTGTCCTCTCTAATTTCAGGCCTATCTCCAAGCTCCCGTTTGTATCCAACATTTTGGAAAAATTGTACTTGTCCAATTAATGTCTTTCCTTGACACACATGGCATTCTGGAGGTCTTCCAATCCTGTTTTAGAGCACTGCACAGTACTGAGACTGCACTTTTAAGAGTTTTTAATGATATCCTTCTGGCCACTAACTCTGGTGACTCCCTTATCCTCGTACTTTTAGATCTCACTGCTGCCTTCGACACAGTGGATCACAATATTCTGCTCTCCCGTCTGGAGCACTGGGTTGGCATTAAAGGCCAAGCCCTGGAGTTTTTTAGATGTTATTTGTCTGAGAGAAGCTTTTCTGTTAGCCTGGGCGACGCTGTATCCTCCACAGCACCTCTCCCCTGCGGGGTTCCCCAGGACTCAATTCTCGGGCCAATTTTATTCGTGTTGTATCTGCTCCCCTTAGGGCCTATACTTCGAAAGCATGGCGTCTCCTTTCACTGCTACACAGATGACTTACATGCCATTAAAAAAAACACTAGCAACCCGGTAAAACCACTATTAGCATGCCTTGACGATGTTAAGGCATGGCTGGCATCAAACTGTCTGTCTCAATGACAGTAAAACAGAGGTCATGGTGTTTGGTCCCAGCATTGGGCATGTGTCTCCTCCTGGTGACTTGGGCCCTCTTGGGCTTTTTGTGAAGCCAACAGTCACCAACCTAGGTGTAAAATTTGATTGTGACCTAAAGTTGGACAAACGGATCAATGCTGTGGTGGGAAAGAGTTTTTTCCAACTTCGGAGGCTGTCCAAGGTCAAACCTTTTTTATCCCGTTCCGTTTTTGAAACGGTTATCCATGCTTTTATGACCTCTCGCCTTGATTACTGCAATGCCCTGTACGTTGGCGTCAGTCAGGCCTCCCTCTCTCGTTTGCAGTTGGTACAGAACGCCGCTGCCCGTCTGCTGACGGGAACACGAAAGCGGGAGCACATTTCCCCTGTGCTGGCTGCCCTCCATTGGCTTCCTGTGCGTTTTAGGATTGATTTTAAGGTTTTACTGTTTGCTTTTAAAGGGGAACTATTTGACTATTTCTTTCACTGTTTGGGCACTTTTACACAATTCCTGTGAGTTTATGGAACACCTCTGTAATTTTTTATTTTTTTTTAATTCATTGTTTTGTATTTCTAATCAAGTCCTCAAAAACAGCATTTTTCTACCTCAAGATCTTAAGCCGTTTTGAGCTGACTGTGTGGAGTGGGTGTGAGTCTCAGCACATGGGGCCACATTATTATGCAGCTGAGTCTCTCTGACATCACAAATCATCACATTTTCAGATGACTCAGTTCAGTGAGGTTGAATATTGTGAGAGGAGAATTGGAAGAATGCGCCAATATGAGAATTAGAGACATAGATCATATTAATATAAGTCCACATAGCTAGGAAACAATGCTAAACACTGAAAAATGCCATTTATAAGATAGTTCCCCTTTTAAATGTTTGAACGGCTTGGCACCGGGTTACCTCTCGGACCTACTGGAACCCTATGTTCCCCCAAGGTCCCTCAGGTCCTCTGACCAGCTCCTCTTGGCCGTTCCAGACTCCAGGCTGAAGCTTAGGGGGGACCGTGCTTTTGCAGTGGCAGCCCCAAAGCTCTGGAATGAGCTGCCACTGCATGTTAGGCAGGCTCCCACTCTGCAGGTGTTTAAATCACGCCTCAAAATAAATGTATTTGCTCTGGCTTTTGTTTTTTAAACCGTCTTTGAGAGACTGGCCTTTTTTTATGTGACACATTGTACTGCTTTTATTGTGTGCTTTTATTCAATTGTTTTATGTTTTATCTTATCTTATGTTATGTACAGCACTTTGGTCAACTTTGTTGTTTTAAATGTGCTTTATAAATAAAGTGGATTGGATTGGATTGGATAGTCATATCTTATTTGTTTGAATTAGGGCTTGTGTCCATAGTGGACGTTTTATGAGTTGTCAGCTCCTTTCTGTCATTAATTTCTATGCTGGAGACGCGACAAGCGCGCTCCTTTTCCCAGCCTGGCGTTTTAGTGCTCTCGGCAGCAGCGTTTTTGGGCGGAGCGCTCTCGGCGCATAAAGTTCAAACTAGTTCAACTTTTGGAAAGGAGCGCGCTCATCAAGGTAATCAACATCGAGGAAGTGGAGCAGCCGCGGTAGTCGCGAGACTCAGGAAAACGCTCTGAGCTTTTTTTTTCTTTTTTCAAAGCGGTCCGCCTTGAAAAAAACGTCCGCTATGGACACAAGCCCTTATGCTTCAAATGTCTATTTTCCTATGGTCCTTTTTCTTACTTTTGTTTTTCATTTTAATGAACTGTATTGATCTGTTCCTGCTGGCCATTGATTGGACCATGAAGAAGACAACAGAAGGAGCCAGAAACGGCATCCAGTGGACACTGATGCACCAGCTTGAAGACCTCGATTTTGCAGATGACCTAGCTCTCTTATCACACAGTCACCAGCAAATGCAACAAAAGACCAACAAACTAAAGGAAACAGCCTCAACTCTAGGAATGAAGATCAATAGGGTAAAAACCAAGATTATGAAGATCAACACAAAGTGCCAGCAAAACATTGAACTAGAGGGAGAGGCCATCGAAGAAACTAACTCCTTTACCTACCTTGGGAGCATAGTAGATACAGCGGGTGGCACAGAAGAAGACATCAGAGTGCAAATCGGAAAAGCAAGAACGGCATACAACCTACTTGGTCGAGTATGGAGGTCTCGCGAAATAAAAACCAACACAAAGCTGAGGATCTTTAACTCCAATGTTAAATCAGTCCTCCTGTATGGCGCCGAGACCTGGAAGACAACTGTAGGGCTGAATCAGAAAGTACAGTCCTTCATAAATTCCTGCCTCCGCCGCATTCTAAGAGTGAGATGGCCAAATGTCATTACAAATCTGGACCTGTGGGAGCGCACAAAACAACTACCCCCGCCAGAAGAAATAAAGAAGAGAAAGTGGATGTGGATAGGCCATACCCTGAGAAAGGAAGACACAAACATCACCCGGCAAGCCCTACGATGGAACCCACCTGGAAAGAGGAAACGTGGCAGGCCTCGAAACACCTGGCGCCGTTCTTGGGAAGGGGAAATGAAAGAGGCTGGACTGGGATGGCACAACATCGTTCGGGAGGCCAAAAACCGCGCAACATGGAAAGAAATCGTCAGTGGCCTATGCTCCGCAGGGAGTGCAAAGGCTTAAGTCTAGTAAGTCAAGTATTGATCTGTAAAGGGTCTGTTACTTGAAAAGCGCTTCTTAAATCAAATGTATTATTATTATGATGAAGATGTTTCAATTATCCACACCTTCATCCACCATAATATTTATGATCTTTGTCTGTTGACGGTCTGAGGAACAAAAACGTCAGTTTTAACCACTTATAAAGTTGATTTATTATCCGAGAGAGAGTCATGCTTCGTTCCTCATGGATTCCCTGAGTGCTTGATGAGAAATGTACATTCAAATGCCATGTAGATAACTGCAAGTAAACTGCAACAGAAGGTTGGCTTTCTGTACAGAAACGAAACCTATTTTCCTATGCTTAGCAGAATGAGGTTCTGTTTTGGATTATGGAGATGTAGTTTATAGACATGCTGCTGCTTACTCTAAAACCTTTGGATTCTGTATATCATTCTGCCCTTAGATGTATCACTGGTGACAGTTATGGTACCATTTATTGTATCCTGTATGATAAGGTTGGATGGTCCTCTCTGGCAGAGAGACGTGACTTGCATTAGTATCTGTTTCTGTATGAAGCCATTATGGATGATCTTTCACCCTACACCACTTCATTACTGGACTGGAACTCTGGACCTTATCATACTCGCTCTGGTGATTGGCTTACGCTTAACTCTTTAATTGCCAGACCCGAGATATCTCTGGTTAACTCTCCATGCGTTGGACGCCAGAACCCGAGATATCTTGGATTTTCGTCGTTTTTTTCTTTTATTCGCTTAAAGTCCCTAGAATCTCCACTGAATTAGGGAAATCTGCTTTTAGCTATTGTTCAATAAAATTATTGGGCCATTGTCATGTACGAAGGTCAAACGACCGCACCTGAAGAGTATCTGGAGTAGGCTGTACATGAACAGAAACAGCCTCTCTCAGTAAATGTTTTCAAAATAGTCCCGGGCAGGTAGGTAATAACAAACACAAGACGTTTTCAAATGGTAAACTAAGGTTTTATTCAAATGTGGGGGTTTCAACCCACTGCCTTTTCCCAAAGGGAAAAGGGGATGTCGTCGGTGGGGATTTCAACCCACAACAATTAACAAACGGGGAGATATAAGGGGAGAACAAACAAGGGAAGTATAATAGTAAACAAGTCTGGACAAACACAAAGAACCACCACTCTAACCATGCTCCGGTTTAGGATGAACACCAATCCACCTCCTCTCACAGGGAGTGTGGGATGAACCACCGCTCTAACCGTACATCTCACGGCTTAGGATGAATCTAGGAAGCCAACAAGATCTACATACATATACTTAAACATACAAGCTCACCTTCTTAAACATAGAAACACCACTCTACCCATGTGCAGGATGAATCCAAGGTGGCCAACGATATATACATCTCCCACAAACATGTAAACATAATGGCAACCTCACTCTACTCAAAGACTGAGCAATTGACTGAGAATGAGGCGCCGAGATGTGTGTGTGCTGTCAGGTATTTGGCTACCCATCCCTCTTGAGCTGATTGCCAATCAGCTGTCATCCATTAGCAATCAGCACTCTTCAGTAGGGATGGGCAGCACCTGACAGGGAGAGAAGAGACGGCATTAGCTCTCATGTTCACACACACACATCATATACAAAACAACACATTAAATATACTAACCTGATGTTCAGAAGGTGTCATAAATACAGTAATAATGGTAATGACCAACCCACGTACCCAAGGTACGTCACACCTCCCCCCATAAGAGCGAACCTGTAGGGTTAGCAAAACATTATTACTTATTACCCAACATCCGATTAGTACCACCCACCAGGAAAAACCAAAACAACAACAACCTCTACTTTGACAGGCCGCACTGCTGATAACGTCCTGTCAACAGGAGACAACAAACTGGAACTTCCTGGAAAAACAAATAAACACAAAAAATCATCTCATCACGCTCAACAGGACAGCACACAGGGAAAATCTTCTCTCCTGTTGCGTCACAAAAATAACATGGTCAGGATAAAAAATGATGCCACTCAAATTAGAACCTTGGTACCGGCCGGAACAATGACTTTCCTCAGAGGTATCGCCTCCGGGAAACGGGTGGAACCACATATAATTGTCAATATGTAATGATTTTCCGCCCTTGTTTTAGGCACATGACAGACACATGTTCAAAAAGTTCCCCCATGTCCGGAATGGAGCGCAGGGGAGCCGGATGCACCCCCTGATTTGGCGTCCCCACTAGTAAAGGTTTTAGCAATACCTAAATTAGCAGACCACACACGGTCAACGTGCCACCATGTACATGTAATGTCCACATACCATCGGCAACACCATTTGACGCTTTGTATTCCAGTCTTCTCCAGACTGCAAGCCTGTCACACCTGGCCTAGCTACCCAGGTGCGCATCAACACTCCCTTTTCTATCAAA
The DNA here is from genome assembly GCF_963971535.1 of Notolepis coatsorum. Taxonomy (NCBI): domain Eukaryota; kingdom Metazoa; phylum Chordata; class Actinopteri; order Aulopiformes; family Paralepididae; genus Notolepis; species Notolepis coatsorum. The sequence goes on from NC_140177.1 coordinate 100,262,019, forward strand.
AAGGTGTGTTTCCTACTATCAGCAGTACTGGCTACTGCCGCGAAACAGCTTGTGAGTGAAGAATCATTCCGCTGGGCATCAATCAACGCCTGACGTGCCAGTGGCAAGGGCACGTCAGGGAACTTTGACTCCACCCGCGTCCTCTGAACACCACTCACACTCTCCCCCATCGCGCCACTAGATGGCCACCTGTCCTGTGCCTTGGTGACAACACAAGCAGAAAAACATTGGGGTGATTATTTAATCAATACATCAGAACATAAGTCAGTTAATGGAGCGTTTTCAACCTCCAACACAGGGATCACACTCTCCCCAGCCAGTCTGGACCAAACACAAAGAACCACCACTCTAACCATGCCGCTCCAGTTTAGGATGAACACCAATCCACCTCCTATCACATGGAGTGTGGGATGAACCACCGCTCTAACCGTACAGCTCACGGCTTAGGATGAAATCTAGGAAGGCCAACAGGCGACCGGAAAAAACAACCTGTGATAAGATCTGACTGTACATGCACCTTATGTAACGGCATGCGCATACACCTCATTTCTATACCTCTTACCATCGCACTAGACTGACAGTAAGAGTTTTCATTTAGCGGCAAGACATCAGCCAGGATGCACTCTGTACTCTGTACTCTGTACTTTGCACCCCGCAGAATATAGTTATGAAAGAAAATATACTCCCGTAGCAACACACAATACTACACGAATCAGACTTCAATAAGCCCCACAAAATAGCCACTCACCTATGGTACTCAATAATGTCCCTGTGCAACACTCAACAGCCACATTATGCAGTATGACAACCTGACCAATTCGATTCAATATCCACATCTAACATTCACGAAAACAATAAATGTTGGTTCTAACCACCTAATTAGGATCACACTTGGTAACACTAACTACCCCGTCTAAACTACTTCCCTAGCGGAATGAAGGCTACATATATCTTCAGTCGCTTACCGATTTCATTGCGCACTCCACCGGAATAGACGACGCGTGCCCCCCTCCCCCTAACAAGCAGGTGATCCACCCTTTACCTATGTGGAAAGAAATAGAATGGTTAAGAGCATAACTTACAACAGTCAAGTGTGCAGCACGGAAAAATGGATAATAATAATATAACTTACCAAATGAACAAAACGCCACCTACCTGACACGCTCCAATCGACAAGTCCACATGTCACATAACAACAAGGAACTATACAATTGTGCAAACTAACGAGCCCCCATGTCATGTACGAAGGTCAAACGACCGCACCTGAAGAGTATCTGGAGTAGGCTGTACATGAACAGAAACAGCCTCTCTCAGTAAATGTTTTCAAAATAGTCCCGGGCAGGTAGGTAATAACAAACACAAGACGTTTTCAAATGGTAAACTAAGGTTTTATTCAAATGTGGGGGTTTCAACCCACTGCCTTTTCCCAAAGGGAAAAGGGGATGTCGTCGGTGGGGATTTCAACCCACAACAATTAACAAACAGGGAGATATAAGGGGAGAACAAACAAGGGAAGTATAATAGTAAACAAGTCTGGACAAACACAAAGAACCACCACTCTAACCATGCTCCGGTTTAGGATGAACACCAATCCACCTCCTCTCACAGGGAGTGTGGGATGAACCACCGCTCTAACCGTACATCTCACGGCTTAGGATGAATCTAGGAAGCCAACAAGATCTACATACATATACTTAAACATACAAGCTCACCTTCTTAAACATAGAAACACCACTACCCATGTGCAGGATGAATCCAAGGTGGCCAACGATATATACATCTCCCACAAACATGTAAACATAATGGCAACCTCACTCTACTCAAAGACTGAGCAATTGACTGAGAATGAGGCACCGAGATGTGTGTGTGCTGTCAGGTATTTGGCTACCCATCCCTCTTGAGCTGATTGCCAATCAGCTGTCATCCATTAGCAATCAGCACTCTTCAGTAGGGATGGGCAGCACCTGACAGGGAGAGAAGAGACAGCATTAGCTCTCATGTTCACACACACACACATCATATACAAAACAACACATTAAATATACTAACCTGATGTTCAGAAGGTGTCATAAATACAGTAATAATGGTAATGACCAACCCACGTACCCAAGGTACGTCACAGCCATACTATGTGGATAAACGTAAAATGTAATGTACCGACATACAAAGCATCAAACAGACCAGAATGGCCAGACAGGATTGAGACCAGGGGCTAAATCCCCCCCCCCCCTAGGTGCACCAGGCAGGATCCCCCCCCCCCCCCCACCAGACAGGGTCTCTCACTCTCTCTCTCTCTCTCTCTCTCCCCCCCCCACAGGTGCACCAGGCAGGGTTGACTTGCGACTACAGTGAGCTTCCTCACCACATCAGCTCTGAAGAGGAGATCGACCGGCTGGTCTCTGCTGTGGAGCTCATCCTGGAGGCGCTGCCCAAACCCACACTGGTTACTGTGTCAAGGTACTGTATGAGACCTTGGTTTATGTAAATAAACTCCTTTTTGATATGAATGGACGACTCGACGTAAGTTTTTTTTAATGCAATGGGAAGAAGAGATTATGTGTTTTAGCCAGTAAGCACGTGGGAGTGAGAATGCCACCGAACGATTGCCTCCAGGAGAGGCGAATGGAGGCCGATAACGATCTATGACCAGGCTGGGACACTGAAATCTTACAACACCCTAATGGGAGCTTCAATTCATTGCCTATGAGGAATAGGGAGGGATGGAGCCTGGCCATTTCCACTACGTTTGTTTATTAATCTAGCTACTAACTGAGGAGACTGAGAAATGTCAGATAAAGGAATATAGTGAGGGAGGATCGGTTACAATCGGTTACCCCCTTAACACATTGTCTGCCACGCAGTTTGCCCATCTTATACCACTCTCTGCCAGTGCTGTAACCCTATGGAGTCGCGTATCTATCGTTCCGGATGTGGGAATGTTATATTTTTCCATTCATACATTGTCGTGTTAGTACCGTCGTGAATATAAGTATGTTTTTAGAGTGTAGAGCAGTAATTCCTAGAATGCGAGTTATAGGCCCTGACTCATATTATACATAATCGATTGGCGTTTCGTTCCTATACACGCTATATTAAAAAATTCAAATGCATATGATTACATTATATACATTATGCTCCATCATGCGTGAAGGAAAGGGGGAGGGGGGGTCGTTTACGATTCCTTGATTGTCAGTAACGGCTTTCTTTAGTACGACATCATACGTTGATCAGATGGATTGCAAATGAAATAAATCGAGCTGGAATTAACGTTAGATTCCTCTTACCTGTGGCCGATGAGTCTGGAGAAAAATAATTCCAATTATTTGATTTCGATCTGCTAGATCCATTTTCCGTTTGTACGACGTAATAAACGCCGAAAGCATATTGATTCTTGCGTCTCGAAAGCGATCCAATGCACTCGAGGTGTTTGTCTGGATCCACGTAACAAGATAGCTCTGCCGGAACTTTTTCCCCGATGCACAGAGCGCCTCATCTGGTTTAGAGTGGAGTGCAACTCACCCGAAATCCGGTATTGAGGCGTTGCAATATCAGACAGAGTCCAGCTGGCACCCGGAGCCTTCCTGGATGAATTATGAATGCCAATAGCGAATAAAGGAAATAACGATCATAAAAACGAGTAAACTCGTTGTTGGCGTTATTAGATTGGCGGGCAATAACGAGTAAACACATTTTTGGCGCATGATGTGTTAACAACAGGGCATGCGTCCGCTCCAATCCTGTCGCATCTGTGAAAATAGCTGCTCCGTCAAATTTCTAATTTCCAAACACACATTTTTCACGCCTACTACTCAATGATTCCAAGTGCGCAAAAAGGTGTCTTCAACCACAATGTACCTTTTTTGGTTCACTTCCTATATTTGGGTCAGATCACTTTCTCACCACGAACCGAACCAGAGTTATTTTGTAACCGGACCCAGACCACCTCCAGATTGTTGGATTGCTGTGTGCACACACCTGCCCAAACGAACCACACCAAGAGGGTAAACGAACCAGGGTTTGATTCAACCAAACTACACAAGGCAGGTGTGAAAGAACCCAATATATTTTCATGGAAAAGGGTTTAAGCCCTGTATGCGTCTAATATCCATGCAGTTCATTTATATCCCAACAGCCTCTAATAAGGATATCATGCTTGCTTCCACACAGGCAGTGTAATCTCATGAGGTAAATGAGGTTTAGTGGATGCAGAGCACAGCGGACGTGACTGAGACAGCGGTGTCGCCGTTTGCTTCCTGGTGTTGTGTTTTCAAAAAGCCACATGTTTTTGATGGTGTGTGTGTGTGGTTAAAAAGGCTGGCTGGAGATAGTGTAGTGGTTAACCGTCTAAAGCCGAGTGTTGCGCCCACGCAACACTAGACATGTTTTGCAAAACATTAAATTCCTTTGGAATCGTTTGTGATAAAGACATGCTTTACATAATTATGAATTGCGAGATTCTCTTCTCTCCCTCAAAATTGAAGGTGTATCTCTCCATCGCCTACAGCAGGGTTCCCACGGTACCTGGAAAACATGGGATTCATTTTTTCATTTTCCAGGTATGGAAAGGCATGGAAACTGAGCAAAAGTGACCAATTACATGGAAATAGAAACTGTTGTCCTGGAAAATTTTATTGGATGATGTGTAATAAAATGTAACTATTGAGCACAGAATTAACATGAGTTTATAAAAACCCTTTACATGTGAACAGCTTTTACTGTAGATAGAAATGGATGATCCCATGTTGTAGAGCATGCTCTTGGCATCCTATATGGTATATTGGATGTTGGAATTTGATGCAGGCAACTTGGTGAGCCAAGGGAGCCTTGGCATCTACAGTGAAACTTGAGTGAAACTTCTTATGCAAGTTTATCCTCAAATGTAAGTAGCTGTGTTTTAACTGTGTGGTAAACCTGGGTTTATCAACGTTAGTTAGTAAGCAGTGCAATCTTGCTAACTAGCTAGCCAACGTTAGCTCTCATAACGAGCCAGTTAGCCAGCGCCAGGTACAGTAGCTAGCCAACGTTAGCTCTCATAACGAGCCAGTTAGCCAGCGCCAGGTACAGTAGCTAGCCAACGTTAGCTCTCATAACGAGCCAGTTAGCCAGCGCCAGGTACAGTAGCTACCAACGTTAGCTCTCATAACGAGGCAGTTAGCCAGCTCCAGGTACAGTAGCTACCAACGTTAGCTCTCATAACGAGCCAGTTAGCCAGCGCCAGGTACAGTATAAAGCATTCTCACTCGATGTCAACACAAACCACAAAGCAGAGTTCCAAGAATTTGTTTACAGCTGCAGACTTGATGAATTCTTCGGAAGATATCTCGGTGGCAAAGAAGAGTATGCAGAACTGTGGAACATCATGAAATGTCTCTTCACTCTGTCTCATGGACAAGCTGCAGTAGAAAGGGGGTACTCTGTTAACAAGGATATGCTTGTTGAAAACCTACAGGAGAAGACGCTAATAGCAATGCGCTTGGTCCACGATGCAATGGCTGGGCACACAGATGAAGCTCTTCCAAAAGACCTCAAGCAACACTGCAGAGGAGCAAGGACAATATATGAGATGTATCTGGAAGACCAGAAGAAGTTGAGAGAGCAAACCACCAAAGAGAAGAAAAGAAAGGAGCTCTGCCAGGAAATCCAGAAGGTGAAAACAAAGCGGCAAAAAGTAATGACTAGTGCTGAAACAATGGAGAAAGAAGCACATGAAATGGCAGTCATGGCAGAGAAGAAGCACGATTTTACACTGCTGTCAAAATCAAATGCCTATCGGAAAGGGGTTGCTGATAAAAAGGAAGAGATGGCAGCTCTAGACAAAGCCCTGAAAGAGCTGCAAGTGTCTGTCAATAAGTTAAAGCAATGAGGTATGCGCAATAGCCTTTATGGATGTATGAAAGACTCTAATATTTATTGGTCACATAAAGACAAATATAACACCATTTTAGGTTATGGAGATGACCAATTTTAACTCAAAATAATATTCTGTTTCCGATCTTCAGACTGTAGAGAGGAGGAGTAAGAGGAGTGGAAGAGGGGCATTGAGCATGGCCTCAGAGTTGCTTTGTCTACCATCACCCCATACTTTGAGACTCTTGTCAGGAGCAAACAACATCCCCAGTTATCCCATTAGTTCCCTGGGATGTTAAGCTAAGAAGTCTGCTAAGAAGGATATATTATTATTATTATTATTATTATTTTTTTATTTCATTGTGTTTTTAGCCCTTAGTTGCACTTTTGTTGCAACCCCTGTTATCCCATTAGTTCCCCCAAGGGAGGAGGAAGAGAAGAGGCTGCGAAGATGGAAGAGGAGGATGACAGAGGAAAAGGGAGAACAGTGGAGAGGAGTTGAGAAGAGTAGGAAGAGAAGACGGGAGCGGACACGAGGGGAGGTGTGGAGAGAAGAGGACAGGATGAGATAGGAGAGGAGTGGAAGAGAGAACATATATCAATCCCAGTGCTCATGTGTTCCAGTTCAATAAATTGTTGTTCATCTACAGCTTGTTGCATTATTTCATGCATTGATATTATCAATAAGACATAATCTCTAAGCATTTAGTAAGTAGTCGGGTGTCCTAGGGGGTTGTGTGTGTGAGGGGAGGGGGGGGCGCGGATGGGGGCGGAAAACTTCAGGGGCCTATAGATCATCACTTAATATGGTACCTGGAAAATCAGGAGGTAGTATGGAAAAAAATGTCAAGGCAAGCGTGGGAACCCTGTACAGGCTGGCTGGCAGTGCACGGAAGTAAGGCATAATCTTGAAATTGTCTAGATTGGTTGTTCTCTTCCGTGGGCATCTGCATCTAATCCGCTGTATCTATCTATTTCTATATCTGTCACTATAGCCAATGGAAAAGCTAGAAATGGTCACGTGGGCTGTTCGAACCAATACTCCATATGTGACTCTGCACGGTCTAGCCCGCCTTGTTAACACATTAACTGCCACGGAGTTTGATCATCTTATACCATTCTCTGCCAGCACTAAGTCTATGGAGATGTTCACCTTCTTTGCAGGGCTATAACTTATTAAATTGTATTGCTAAATTGACATTACTATGGCCCATTCAACATCGATTATCTATCGTTCAGGATGTAGGAACGTTTTACTTTTTCATTCACACATTCATACGAAAATACCATCTAGAATATATGTTTTTATCGTTTTCTGCAGTAATTCCTAGAACGTGAGATATAGGCATAAATTCATATATAGATTATCAAATGCCGTTTGATACCGATCCACGCTATATTAAAAATGTCAACTGTACATGGTCCTAAACGTTATGACTGATCATGCGCGGGTGAACGGGGGGGGGGGGGGGGTGGTTTATAATTCCGTGATCGTCGTTAAATGCTTTATGGAGTATGGGTGATATATAGATCAGAGCAGTTTGTATGGATAATAATAAACACTCACGCTGACGTCAGCCTCCTCTTACCGTTGGGCGATGAGACTGGAGCAAAAAGATCCCAGTTATTTGATGGGGATCGAGTAGATCCATTTCCGGTTTGTATAATACTCATACACGCCCAAATCATGTTGATTATTGAGTTATGGCAGCGATCCATATCCACGGTGTGTGGCTAGAGTCCCGCGACGATATGCGAGTGGCCGGACGGATTTAGGAGACGCACCGATATCCAACCGGCCATTTCCGGTTTGGCAACTCGCCGATCATCCACCATGGGGCAGTATTGAAGCGTTGCAGAGTTGTGCCGAGTCCCACTGCATCAGACAAGGCTCCATGAGGGAAATATGAATACCATGGCGAAAATATGATCACAATAACGTCGTACGCTGTGATCTGGCAGAATTAGCATGAACTTGAAACACGTCGTACAACGTGATTGGCGCAGGATGTGTTAAGGAGCTCACATTCTTCAGAAAATCCCAAAATGTTCAGAAATAGGTCGAAATTTAGATATTGGCGATTTTGAGTGCTTTGAAATGTTCTCTACGTGTTTCCTTATTTGCTAAACTTAATACGACTTGTAAATGTGTTAATTATTGTTATATTGTCCGACAGTATTATTTTCCTCGCTGTGTGAAAAAACTACAGTTGTGTCGGAGGGGACTGGGGAGTGGTTAAGTACTTTGTGTCTCGGGTGTCGGAGAGGAGACGCACAGAAATGACAGCTGGCACCAAAATCCATTCCGAGACAACGGGCCCAGTACTTTGTTGGCGGTGTGAAAATATGCAGAGAAACATTAATATCTTTGGAACCGTTTGTGTTCAATTGTATCTGAGTCGGGAGATTATCTTCTCTCTGTCCAAATTGAAAGTGTATCTCTCCGTCGCATAAAAGCTGGCTCAAGTTCAAGTTTCTTTAATAGTTGTCATACAGAAGTACAGAATACTTTTGTACAAAATGCTTCTTACTGTTGCGCTCCAGAGACTGTGCATGACAAGATAAGTATGAAATAAAAACATAGTAAAAATTAGAAGAAAAAAAAAAGAGGTCACAGTGTTCAGTTTAGACATATGTACAATGTTCGTAGACGTAGTTACCATACAATATACAATACTGTGCAGTGTACTAATATACAATACTATATAGTGCAAGGCATAAATGGACGAGGTGCAGTTTAGGTACAATTCACAGTAGGTGTACGAGTTGTAGTGCAAATCCTTTATCAATAAATATAAAGTGTAAGTGTGTTTGTGTGATCTAAAGTGTGGAGAGTGGGTGCTGCAGTGTGTTGTTTGTTTGAGTGAGTGTGTGTGTGCGTGTGGGTGTGTGTGCTGTGTGCATTTGATGGTTGTTGCATAGTGATTATTGTTCGTTTAGCGATTATTGTTCGTTTAGCAGCCTGATGGCCTGGGGATAGAAGCTCCTTCTGAGTCTTTCTGTGCTCGCCATAAGACTCCGGTATCGCTTGCCTGACGGCAGCAGTTCAAAGAGGCAGTTGTTCGGGTGGCTCGAGTCCTTAATAATTCTCTTAGCCTTCCCCTTGCACCGCTTGTTGTAAATGTTCTGGAGGGTGGGAAGCCCCCCTCTAATTGTGCGTTCGGCTGAACGTGTCACTCTTTGTAGTCTGCTACGGTCTTGTGCAGTGCTATTCCCAAACCAGGAGGTGATGTTGCCGGTCAGGATGCTCTCTATTGTACATGAGTAGAAGTTCCTAAGGATCTTCTGACTGACTTGGAACTTCCTTAGGCGCCTGAGGAAGTAGAGGCGTTGTCGTGCCTTCTTCACAACACTGTCAATGTGTGTGGTCCATGTCAAGTCCTCGGATATGTGGGCTCCGAGGTACTTGAAACTGTTCACTCTCTCAACTGGTGCCCCGTCGATGCTGAGGGGGCTGTAGTCCTTGACCCCCGACCTCCTGAAGTCCACAATCATCTCTTTTGTTTTGCTGACGTTCAGGGAGAGGCAGTTCTCCTGACACCACTGTGACAGGTTCTCTACCTCTTCCAGGTAGAGAAGTTGGCTGGTGATGAATGCGTCCAGGTGTTTTGTCTGAAGTCCCGCGAGCGTGGAGTGGATGAAGTCCTGCGCCACCACACTGCACTCGGCTGGATGCAAACAGTCAATACGAACACTATGTGTTCGCTCTCACGCTACATAATATAGCCTCAGACTTGGTGCCAATAGTTCAATATGAAGTATCATATTTTGCAATAAAACAAAATTTGAATATGAAATATAATTTCGCAATTTGTATAGATGTTCTTCTAATTGCATTGTGTATTTATTCTTCTGTGGAGTTTGCAGTTGTTGAAATGTGTTCGACTGTCGTGAAACATCCATTAATTATGACCCTAGAGGCGATAATAATGATGGTCCCTTTTTATCCCCCTGAGAATGGGCATTCTGCTGGCGAGACAGGTCAATATTACTATCTTTCAGAGCCTGTAGCAGGCTAAGGTAAGGGCGTAGCTGCATTGATCATCACAAAACGGAGATGAAACCGATCACTGTTGGCAGAAAACAACAGTGACTAAATCCATCACTTCCAAAAGTCCATCCTCTCTGAACAAATCTTGCGGAGACTGACTCAAACATTTAATAAAAAAATAATAATAATTAAAATCAGACATGGACAAGTCAACCAATCGATATAGCCATGCCCTAAGGGTTAGGCTTGTAGTCGTTATGGTTAAAGGGATAGTTTTAGATTTTTGGAACCCTAGCCCTGTTTGCTACTTGAAATGAACTGGACTTTGAAGAAGTCTTCATTTGTAGCACATTGCTACATCGTCATGTAGCGTACACACTACACACGTATAGGACACACACACGCATGGGTTTTTTTGGTTCGCCATTGAAATTTCCTCTCTGTGCTTGACCCATTCCGTCGTCCTTCAAAGGGCACCCGGTAGCAGACATGGGTTGCGGTGGCCGCTGTTACGACCCTGGCTCAAAGGGACGCAACCTATGTGCAAACCGACACCAAAACCCGTGTTTAACTAAAAATACTACTCTAACAATGAATTACTGGTACAAACTAAAGAACAAAGAATGAGAGAACGTGACAACTCTATGTTAACACACACTCCTCTAACCACAGACAGAGTGCATGTGTGTCTCAGAGACTGGTTTTACCTGCCAACAGGTAACCAATCAGCAGCAATTAGCTAATTAGCAGCTCTCACCTGCATGCCCAGTGACACAGGAGTAATCAAGCTCATGGTACATAACACCTCCCCCACAAATGGTTGCCCAAGAGGCAACCACTACACACCAAACCCGTAAACAAAACAAAACAACAAGAAATATCATGACCCATTAGTTGTCAGGGCCACTACCACAACAGCGATAACGGGCACCACAATCACCGGTACTATGACCGTGAGAGGGCGTCTGCCAGCACGTTGTCCCTCCCACGAATGTGGCGAATATCCAAGTTATACGCTTGGAGGAACAAACTCCATCGCATCAAACGATGGTTCGAGTTCACCATGCTGCAAAGAAAAACCAAAGGGTTATGGTCTGTATACACAACAAGGGGCAAACTGGATGATCCAACGTAAACATCAAAATGGTTCAAGGCAAGAACCAAAGCGAGCGCCTCCTTCTCTATAGTAGAGTAGTGCAGTTGATGCCTGTCAAACTTTTTAGAAAAGTAGCACACTGGATGCTCTACCTCTAATGCATCCTCTTGCAGGAGGACGGCTCCAGCACCGAGGTCACTAGCATCTACTGCTAACTTAACTGTTGACAGGTCTCAGTCCACACGAAAGGTACCTTAGGACTGAGCAGATTAGTCAGAGGGGCAGCAACAGAAGCAAAGTTCCTACAGAAACTCCTATAGTACCCTGCCATACCTAGGAAGCGCTTCAACTCCCGCCTGGTGCTGGGAGCAGGGAAGCCCACTATAGCCTCCACCTTAGCTGCAATGGGGCACACGTGCCCACGTCCAACCACCTTACCCAGGTAGGTAACCGTGGCCTGTCCAAACTCTCATTTAGCAAGGTTAACTGTCAAGTTAGCATCACCCAACCGCTTGAACACTTCCGCCAGATGCTCCACAATGCTGACCAAGAGGAACTGTGGATAACCAGGTCATCCAGGTATGCCTCACAGAACGCTACCCCTGCCAGGACCTTGTTCACTAGCCGCTGAAACGTCGCTGGGGCATTTCGCATGCCAAAGGCCATCACCGTATACTGGCAGAAACTCTCTGGTGTGACAAAAGCGGATATCTCACGTGCTCGCGGAGTAAGCGGAACCTGCCAGTATCCCTTTAGCAAATCCAATTTACTTACAAAGGCTGCTGAACCCACCCGATCGATACAGTCATCCATCCGAGGAAGAGGGTACGAGTCCGGCTTGGTTACTGCATTAACTTTACGGAAGTCAGTACAGAACCGATGAGTGCAGTCTGGCTTATCAACAAGCAGGCAGGGGGAGCTCCATGCACTAGAACTGGGCTCCGCAATGCCATGTCTCATCATATAGTCTACTTCCTTACTCAAGATCCGTCGTTTTTCCGGATTCACCCTGTATGCATGTTGCTTAATTGGCCCTGCACTACCAACATCAATGTCATGCTCGAGTACATTAGTACGACTAGGGACATCAGAAAACAAACGTATATGCTGTCTAAGTAGGCGCACAACATCCGTACGCTCAGGAAGTGGCAAGTACGACAGGTGGGAGTCCAAGTCGCCTAGTATCTGAGTGTTTGGCAACCTGCCCTGAGAAATCTCCTTTGACACAGAACAGTCGGCTACAATAGGAGATGCAGAAATCGTTAGAACAGCCACAGGCTTGACCTCTGACTGGTCAATCTGGGCCCTATCATTGTACGCCTTCAACATATTGACGTGACATAATCTACTCTTGCGCCTGCCGTCAGGAGTCTTAATCAAGTAGTCGACCTCACCAACTTTGCGCTCAATTGAGTATGGCCCACTGTATTTAGCCTGTAATGCAGAACCAAGAATAGGCGAGAGAACCAACACCTTGTCTCCCGGTGAGAACACCCTATGTCGGGCCCGCTTATCGTACCACACCTTCATTTTTCCTTGGGCTACCTTTAGGTTCTCTTTCGCTAATTCACATGCTCTACTAAGCTTAAGCCTGAAGTTACACACATAGTCCAGCAAATTAATAGAGGAAGGAGTCTGGTCAGCCAACCACTTTTCCTTCAGCAGTTTCAAAGGAGCCCTCACTGTGTGGCCGAACACCAGCTCAGCCGGGCTGAATCCAAGAGACTCCTGGGTTACCTCCCTAGCAGCAAATAGAAGCAAAGGGATTCCATCATCCCAGTCTTTTTCAAACTCCGTACAATATGCCTGCAGCATTGTTTTGATAGTCTGGTGGAATCTCTACAGCGCCCCCTGGGACTCTGGATGGTAGGCAGAGGAAGGGCAATGCTGGATAGACAACTGTTGGAGGACCTGAGCAAAGAGACGGGACATGAAATTAGACCCTTGATCTGACTGAATAACTTTTGGCAGGCCAAAAGTCGAAAAAAACCTAACCAGAGCCTTGGATATAGCTGGGGCTGTGATCTTGCGTAGAGGAATGGCTTCAAGGAAATGGGTCGCTGCACACATAATAGTCAAAAGGTACTGGTTCCCTGTCTTAGTTCGAGGGAGGGGACCAACACAGTCAAATGAGGATCCGCTCAAAAGGTTCCCCAACAGCAGGGATAGGATGCAGAGGAGCCTGAGGAATCTTCTGGTTCGGTTTACCAACAACCTGACACACATGGCACGAGCGGCAATATTGTGCCACATCTGACTTTAAACCAGGCCAACAAAAATGTCTTAGCACACGATCATAAGTCTTCCTGACTCCCATGTGACCAGCAAGATCATGATCATGTGCTAGATGCAGTATATCAGGACAATACACGGCTGGAACAACAATCTGAAACACACTGCCCCAGTCATCCAGACTGGACAGGTTAGGTGGTGTCCACTTTCTCATGAGCACGTCATTGCTAACAAAGTATCCTTGAGACGTATCTATCATTGCATCCTCTAAAACCGCCTCTTCAAAGAGGGACGACAAGGAGACATCCTTGTTTTGCTCTAGTACTAACTGCTCATGAGACGGTATCACCTTACCAAAACCCTCATCAGGGCCACTTTTCAACTCAACAAAGAACGTGTCACTAAGTGTCGTATCACAATCTGAGTTAACAACATCATGGGTGTCACATTTGACCTTTGACATTGCGCATGTTACAGAACACACAGGGAACACTCCTGGATGTTTCTGTGCCAGCTCATCAGGAACCTCAGAAACTACAGGGATGGGAATTACAACTGGAGTAGCCAGCACTTTGCCACCAACCAAATCGTTCCCTAGAATGAAGGACACACCCTTTATGGGGATGTGAGAACACACTCCTACAACAACATTGCCTGATACTAAGGGAGAGTTTAGCGAGACCTCATGCAAAGGGGTATTCACAAAGCCACCTCCAAAGCCCTGAACAATGGCACCGGAATGCAATGAAGAATCTTCCGAAAATGGCTAAATCCCATCCAGAATGAGAGACTGAAAAGCTCCTGTATCTCTCCATATTGTAATAGCCTGCTTTGACCCTAATGCACCAACCAGGGAAACAAATCCATTCATCATAAACGTTGAGGAGCCCTCTAGCTCCCTGTCTGCACCTTTGATACTTCGCACCCCACCCTCTAATGTCGGCATAGGTGTCCTGCCCATGGTTTCTACCAGAGCCACAGTTTTTACATTTTTCTGCTTAAGCACAGGGCACCCAGCAACGATATGACCAGGCTCCTTACAGTAAAAACATATAGCCCCCTCTGGGAATGCACTAGCAGAGCCACCTTGCCTAGGAGTCAAAGTAAACCGACCAGCAGACACAGGTGCCGGGAACCGGCTCCCCTGAAAAGGACGCCTACCCCTGGACTCAACACGGCCCTCCTCTACAAAGACAGATTTGTGTGTCAACACAAACTCATCAGCCAAGACAGCAGCGTCGCCTATCTTCAATACCTTACGCTCATTTAGATGCGTGGAAACGGTATCAGGAACACATCTTTTAAATTCCTCTAGGAGAATCAACTGTCTAAGCTGCTCTCTTGACTCTGCTTTCTGAGAAGTGCACCACCTGTCAAACAGGTTCTCCTTCTCTTTTCCAAATTCAGCATACGACTGTCCCTCCGACCTGCGATAGCCTCTAAAACGCTGACGATAGGCCTCAGGGACCAACTCATAAGCCCTCAATATGGAAGCTTTAACAAGCTCATAGTCAGCACTTTGTTCAAGGGACAGAGCAGTATAGGCTTATTGCGCCCTACCAACGAGAACACACTGCAGCAGCAGTGTCCAGGCTGTATCAGGCCACTTCAATGTGGTTGCCACCCGTTCAAAAAGGGGAAAATACCTTTCCACATCCTTCTCAACAAAAGGAGGCACCATCCTAATATTCCTGCCCACATCAAAACCGGAACGCGACTCTGAATGCAGAGCCCCCGCCTGCAAGGCAGCATGCTTAAATTCAAGCTCCTTCTGCGCACGCTCGTGCTCCAGCAACATGTGTTTCTCCTTAAGCTCACGCTCCTCTTTCCTCTCTCCTTAAAGGATAACTCCACTATTTTGGGAAATTAGCTTATTTAACATCTTCCCTGGAGTTAGACAAGAAGATGCATACCTTTTTTGTCTCTGTGCGTGCATTTTAGCTTTGGGAATAGATGCTCCGTTAGCATAGCTTAGCTTCATCACTGGAAGTGAGGCAGGACAGTAGCCTTACAGTGCCTTACAGTGTATTGCAAGGTCTGACATTGACCAAACTTGATATGCATGACCTTGGTGGGCTCTAGGTCAACTCCTGAAAAGGGGGTCAATGTCAGACCTTGCAATCAAAAGTTAGGGGCGCACTGAAATTATGGCAAGGGTTATTAGCCCCCTAACTTTTGATTGCAAAGTCTGACATTGACCCCCTTTTCAGGAGTTGACCTAGAGCCCACCAAGGTCATGCATATCAAGTTTGGTCAATGTCAGACCTTGCAATACACTGTAAGGCACTGTAAGGCTACCGTCCTGCCTCACTTCCAGTGATGAAGCTAAGCTATGCTAACGGAGCATCTATTCCCAAAGCTAAAATGCACGCACAGACAAAAAAGGTATGCATCTTCTTGTCTAACTCCAGGGAAGATGTTAAATAAGCAAATTTCCCAAAATAGTGGAGTTATCCTTTAAGCTCATGCTCACACTCCTCTCCTCTCCTCACGCTCTTGTAGCAGCTGCCTCTCCTTAAGCTCACGCTCATGCTCACGCTCCTCTCCTTAAGCTCACGCTCCTCTCTCCTCTCCTTAAACTCCAACTCTCTAATCCTCCATTCACCCTCCGCACCAGATAGTAGCGGAGACGCATCAGACAAAGTAGGCTCCTCCACCCTCGCCGCAAGCACCTGCTCCCTAACGAGCAAAACCCTCAAAGCACTCAAGGCAGTTGGTTTCAAACGTTTCTCACTGGCAGTAAGCTCTACCTTGTAGTGCACAGCAAGCTCCAGAAGCTGTTCTTTGGAAAACCTCTCCAACATGTCATGCGAAGGGTGATCAACAAAATCCTTAATGGAAGCCATCTTTACTGCACCAGCGCCACAACCTGCTCACTTTAGAGTCACCAAAAGCACCCCAGCATACACACAATTTACCTGAGAACCACCAAAGAACCACTGAAGAGCCACTAAAGAATCACCAAAGAACCACTGAAGAACCACGAAGAACCACTGAAGAACCACTAAAGAGCCACTGAATAAACACTACAGAACCACTGAAGAACCACTGAAGAACCATAAAGAATGCTAATGCCAATACCAATAACCATAAGGAGACGCGGTGGAAATGTGAGCTCTACCGAGCGCACCTTTCTAGTTTGCAAAATTAAATTAAAAACAACCACCCTGAAATAAATAGATGTGTCATATGCGCAGGAGGTCAGGTGCTAACAGGTAGGCTAACCAAACACTCAAAACAAACAAAATAAATACAACAAACAAATTCAAACAGGTGTCCCTTATAACCTGATACGACTACTTACGCTTCTACATCTAAACTGCAGTCAAAACGACCCACCACATGTCTACCCTAAGAAACACTAAATCAGGCCCTACCACCCTACCTGTGTTTTCTGGCCCCCTATCTTACCTACCCTTAAGCTAATGCCCTGTAGACCTAACCCTCTTCAACCACACCTGCTACCAGCCAAAGATCATATTGACCATCCACCCGTCAAGTATATGGTATGGT
This sequence comes from Notolepis coatsorum, assembly GCF_963971535.1. Lineage (NCBI taxonomy): Eukaryota > Metazoa > Chordata > Actinopteri > Aulopiformes > Paralepididae > Notolepis > Notolepis coatsorum. The sequence continues at coordinate 100,278,698 of NC_140177.1, forward strand.
ACAAGACAAGTAGATGGTGCTAATCACTTCTCTGACTGCCCCAGGAGTATGTGGTGCACAGGAAGCTAACAAACAACCAGAAAATAATGTCCCTACCTACATGTGGTGTGCACTAAACTATATATTTTAACAGCATTAAGTAGTCACATCAAATTACAAACAAATAAGGGCATACTCACCTGTTTGATGATCGGCTCAAGCCCCCACGTTACACAACATGTAACTAACACCACCCACACTATAGCACCACGACACACCATGCAAAAAAAAATAAACACCAAACAAATTCTAGGGGTATTTGTTTTCCAAATTCACTCCCAGACGAGCGCCCAACTGTTACGACCCTGGCTCAAAGGGACGCAACCTATGTGCAAACCGACACCAAAACCTGTGTTTAACTCAAAATACTACTCTAACAATGAATTACTGGTACAAACTAAAGAACAAATAATGAGAGAACGTGACAACTCTGTTAACACACACTCCTCTAACCACAGACCGAGTGCATGTGTGTCTCAGAGAGGTAACCAATTAGCTAATTAGCAGCCCTCACCTGCATGCCCAGTGACACAGGAGTAATCAAGCTCATGGTACATAACAGCCGCACCCGGTGGGACCAATCCAAGTGCTCCTGTCTGTCTTCGTCAGGGACGTGACAGCGTTGGCGATCTGTTCAGCATGCATTTCCATTGTTTTGTTTTTTTAAGGGGGAACCCCTTGCGAGCACGGGGAGAACATGTAAACTCTACACAGAAAGGCCCGGGAGATACCCCACCAGTTTTTTTTTTGTTAACTGGACTTTGAAGAAGTCTTTATTTGTAGCACATTGCTATTTACCAATGATGTTGATCGGTAGAGTCCTTTCTCAGCACAAGCCATGCTGTTCCTCATACTAGCTCTGGCTAGTTGTGGCCACAAACCAACACAAAGTCAATGGGTTCAATGTCCTGTCTGTACAAGCTGACTGAGGACAACTGAAACCTACTCACACAAAGTAGATTTCAGTAAGCTTCACCCCATTGTGAGGACAGGAGCTTGACCCCATTGACTTTACATTGCATTAACTATCCCGAGCTAGTATGAGGAACAGAATGGATTATGCTGAGAAGGCACCAATCAATATCGACATTGGTTCCAAAAATATCCCTTTAGGGTTAGGACCTGCAGATTGTTTCAACTTAACACTTTGGTTGCCTTGGGTTAAATTCATGATATACCATAGGTTGCCGGCTCTATTTGTCTATGGAGAAGTACCCCTTCTTTGCATGGCTATAACTTTTTAAATTCTATTGCTACATTGTCATTATTAGGGCCCATTCAAAGTCCTATGTATTGTTCATTGTGTAGCAACGTTAAACTTTTTCATTCACATATTCATAGTAAAGTATGGTCTAATGTATAAGTATGTTTTCATCTCTTTCTGCAGCTTTCTCCAGAGCCCCAAATGCATTATATTGATGATGCAATACAGTTTTATGGCAATCAGCGCGATATAAAAAATTCCAACTAGACGTACTTCTAGAAGTTACTACATGTCATCTGATGTTGACCGGATGGGCTAGGGGGCGTTTATAATTCCGTGGGCAGCGTTATACCAATCATCTAATGTGGGTCAAATGTTGATAATAGCAGTTAGTATCGAAGACGATAACGTTACACGCTGAAACTCACCCCAGTCTCCGCGCGCCGTTGGGCGATCATCGTAGAGTAGAAGTCTTATCATTATGGGATGTAAATTTACCCGGTCCATCTCCAGCTTGTATAATGGTATATACGTCCAAATCATGTTGTTTATCGAGTTATTGGCAATCGATCACTGTAGCGTGACGAGCCAGAGTCCCAGGACCTATAGCGAGTGCCCGGAAGTACTACGGACGTCTAGCACAACCTCTATGGCACATCCTGTTAAGCAATTGCGCCGATCGGCCACCAGATGGCGCTCCTGAACCGCCAGAGAGCTCAGTGGGTCCTGCTGGTGGATCTCAGGCCAGCGGAGGGGACATATGAATCCGATCGCAGATTTTTGAAATATTGATATAAGGACGCTGTACAGCGTCCTCCGGCAACTTGAGCATGGCCAGCAATGATGTCTAAACACGTTTCATGGCTGTCAAAGTGTTAACATAAACATAAATGGACCCATGTTTACTTCCTGTTGCAGTGTTTGCTAATATCAATAACCAGGCTGTTCCCTAGCAACATAATTCCATTGTAACCATCTATAGGGAATTAATGTAAGTCAATGCTCTGTGTGTGTGTGTGTTTGTTTTGCAGGTCCAGTCTGGACGAGTACTGTCCGGCAGAGCAGGTGAACTCCATCCAGAGCAGAATACTGGCCATCCTGGAGTCACTGTACGGACCACTGGACCTACACAAGGACTACCAGAACAGCTCCGAGCTGGAGGACAACACTATGTTACCACTCGATCCCCTACCACAGGCTTCCTGACACACACTCAGCCCTGAAACGGACTGGAGGCAGACCGAATGGCTGGGGAAGCCAGAGGCATTATCTTAGCACTGGAGCAAACAAAACCAAGCACAGTTAATTTTTTTGTATGTTGTCGTGGAGTCGCTATGAGTGAACCTGCCATTGTATATCCGTGGAGTCCGTGTGTCCGGTGTGCTGAGAAAATATGTCACGTGGATGTTATCCCTTCCCCTCTGTGCCGGCGGCGGTGAAGCAGGTGGCACTCAAGTGTGCGTTCTGCCTCCTGTCTGTATCAGGGCTCACACAGGCCCCACTTATATAATACCACAACCTGCTGTTGGTCCCCCAGGTCACAGACCCCTTAAAAAAGTGTTGTGTTGAAATGTTAATGGTCAATAAATGTCTTGGAGTGTTTTTCTTTTTCATATTTATTTGCTATATAGAAATGGAACATACAACAACATGATGTACAGGAGGAGATGCTGGACAAGAGAAATGCACAACATGTAGAAAACGACTGCTTACTGAACAAGATGCTCCTAGTTCATTTAAATTGGGGGTCTCAAACTCAATTTACCTGGGGGCCGCTGGAGGTAGAGTCTGGGTGAGGCTGGGCCGCATCAAATATTCCACAAAAAAGGGGTTTCAAGTATTCCAAAAAAAAGTACAACCGATCCAATCTTCTCAATCTTTAGCAATAACATTTCAGAACATGAACAGTTCTTCAGAACATAGGCTTCTCAGTGGTGTTAGTGGACTCATCCACAGCTATGGAAATGCACTGTGCATTTTTTTATTCGATCACAAAGCTGTTTAATCAAATCGCCAGCCAGTATTTCAGTTATTCTGGTTGCTGTGCTATCTGAGGGGGATTTGCTTTTGTTTGCCTTCAAACATGGTCTCCATCACTTCAGTCATACATTATTTTATTATGTATGCATCAGAGAGAGAGAATGGCTTCTTGTGTTTAGCCAACACCCATGAAACTGAGTGAGGACTTGGTTGCTTTTTCTCATTGTGACATAGATTTAACAATAATTCTGCTTGCAGCTTGATATGATGATTTCATTCCATTTATTTGTGGTTCTTAGCACTGAATTTTGAGGAAAGGTTGCATCAAAATAACTTGTTTCCTAGTGGCGTTTCAAATTGCCACTCTTCACAAGAACTACAGTTTCTTGGCATATTAGGCACATTTGTTTGGAGCTGGGAGGATGCACGCAGGGCCGCCTGGGAGAAATGCGAGGCCCTGTGTGAAATTTAAGCGCGATAATAGCGCTGCCCGAGGCTGGGCATGATACAGTCAACATATAGCAAGAGCGAGAGAGCTCCCGTTCTACAGTCAATATACAGTGTTATCGCTGCACAGACCCGGCAATGCCCCTGACCCTCCACCAGAGCAAGGCCAGAGATAGAGAGAGAGCATGTCTGTTTGTGTGTGTGTTAGAGAGAGAGCATGTATATGTGTTAGAAAGAGAGAGAAATATATAGAGAGAGAGCATGTCATTTTGTGTGTTAGAGAGAGATATAGAGCATATCTGTGTGTTAGAAAGAGAGAGAGGGCATGTGTGTTTGTGTGTTAGAGAGAGAGAGCATGTCTGTGTGTGTTAGAGAGAGAGCATGTATGAGAGAGATAAGCAAAGATGAGCCCCTAAAGGATATTCAACTTTTAATGGAAGAACAAAACGGAAGGAAAAGATAACTTCACAAAGGCAACATGAATATACATAGATCCAAAAGGACAAAGATCAACACTTAAATCCAAAGAGAAGAGGGTCTATACCAGAGAAAACAAAGTAGCAAGGAGCCAATGGCCGACATCAGATAAATAGGCTAACTGCAAATAGAGTAGCCAGGTACTGACACCAGGCCACGTGAATATTTTCGGCAACCAACTTGTGTTTAGCGTTTCTCTGATTGGCCACTACGCCCATGTGACCGCGGCAGCGCGAGAGAGCTGCAGCGCGGAAATAGGCTGTCTATTGCCTCGCCCTGCAGCGCGGAAATAGGCTGTCTATTGCCATTCTCTAAGACAAACTAACCTTAACCATAACCAACTCCGAAACATTGCCATTCTCTAAGACAAACTCTAACCTTAACCAGCTCCTTAACAGCGCCTAAACTTAACCCTTCTAACCATAACCAACTCCGAAACATTGCCATTCTCTAAGACAAACTCTAACCTTAATCAGCTCCTTAACAGCGCCTAAACTTAACCCTTCTAACCATAACCAACTCCGAAACAATGCCTAACCTTAACCAACTCCGAAACAATGCTTAAAGTTATGCCTAAACTTAACGGCGAAAGAATGCGAATGCACATTAAATAAAAATTTAAAATTGAAGGGAATCGAACTTGCCGGCAACGGGCCGTAGGATCCACAGCAATGCAGCGCTGCCAATTGAGCTAGTTCTGGATATTAAAAAAGGGGGGATTACTGCTACATAATGCTGCCGCGACGGAGCTCCGCCTCTGCTCTGCCGCTACGCTCTGCTGCTGCCGCGTCGCCGCGGGGGCGTGGCTAGACGCAAGTTGGGCGTGGCTAGACACAAGTTGGTTGCCTTTAATATTTAGGCCACCAGGCCACACACAGCTTTGGCCAACACTACCCAAGCTACACAAACGACCAAGACAATTCACACACGGCACATGTCGTATCTCCAAATGTTGTGAAGTAACATATGTTTTGCCTGGAAAAAAACATCGTTATTAACAAAACATTCGGGAGGGGAAGGAAGGAAGAGTGGGGTAATGTCCAATGGACATTTTACCTGCACCAAGGAACGCAGGGCGAAAGGCCGCAACACAGGTCTCCACGTTGACGAAAGGCCTCTCGCTGGCGGGACAAAAAGAAGCTATGGCCGGGGCCTTGTCATGGTGCAGGCCCGACTACATCTTCTGTCAAAGATGATGTCGTAGTCAGAGTGCCAGGGCCTGCTATTCTCACGGCTAATGTCAATGGTCGTAGCACAAGCTAACAGCTAACTCTAGGCTAACTGATAGCATCAAGCTAACGTTCCCAGCCGAGCGAAAACGAGCAGCTAACGTCGTAGCTAAACAGCTAACTGGCTAACAGTTAGCTCAACCCGGCTATCGCTAACCACTAGCTAACGCAGAAGCAAGCTATGCGGCTACCACTGAAAAACTGTACAACGTGAGAAAAGCAATACAGGCCAACACTTCAGACAGCCGCTGTGTTTTCCTCATCTCATCCGAAGAGGGAAGGGAAAAAGAAGGCAATACACGTCCCACTACAGAGTGGTGTTTTACCATAATAATAATAATAACTTTATTTGTATAGCACTTTTCATACAGAGGTTGCAGTTCAAAGTGCTTCACAACAGCAAAAAATACAGGCATAAGCGAGCATAAAAAGATAGACAGGTAGAATCACAGTGTTTCACATTAGGATCTAGCATCCCAATAGGCTCTCCGCTTACAGTTTTCAGTAACACAAATAGTAAAAATTGTTTAAAATGATTCAGTTTAAAAATAGTCAAAAAATTATAAAATAGAACGGACATAAAAAATACAGGCATGAGCGAGCATAGCAAGATATGGCAAATCACAGTGTTTCACATTAGGATCTAGCATCCTAATAAGCTCTCTATTCAGTAATACTCCTGTAATTCATGAACAAATAATCACAGTGTTTCACATTTGGATCTAGCAAATAATAAGAATAAAATGATTCAGTTTAAAAATAGTCATAAATAATCAGTGTTTCACATTTGGATCTAGCAAATAATAAGAATAGTTTAAAATGATTCAGTTTAAAAATAGTCATCAGTAAGAAGTAAAAAGTGCAATAACCGACACATGAATTTGATAGGCAGTGTAAAAGAGTAGGCAGGGTAAGAATAAATACAAGTTGTGTCAGGATATCCCTGATGTTTCCTCTTGCCACTAGGTGGTAGCAGATATCTATCAGTGAAATGCCTGAGCAAAGAGATAGGTTTTAAGCTGTCTTTTAAAGATGTCTAGCGAGTTGGCTTCCCTGATGTTTTGGGGTAGTTTGTTCCATAGTTTTGGGGCATAGTTGATAAAGGCTGCATTACCGATCCTCTTTTGACTGCTTCTGGGAGCCTCCAGTAGTCCAGCAGCTGATGATCGCAGTGTTCTTGCTGGTGTGTAATTTATTAGAGTGTTGGCGATGTAGCTAGGTCCCTGTCCATTTAGAGCTTTGTATGTAAGGAGAAGGACCTTAAAGTCAATTCTAAATGTTACAGGAAGCCAGTGTAAAGCGGCTAGGACTGGACTAATGTGCTCTCTCCTTTTGGTTCTAGTTAGCAGTCGGGCTGCAGAGTTTTGGATTAGCTGAAGCCTCTATGTGGTTTTCTTAGGGAGACCTGTGAAAAGTGCATTACAGTAGTCTAACCGGCTAGATATGAATGCATGAATTAGCTTCTCAGCATCGTTCTGATTAATAAATGGTCGTACTTTTGCTGTATTTCTGAGATGGAAGAACGATGTTTTCGTCACTTTGCTAATATGAGAATTGAAGTTCAGTTCTGAATCTATGATAACCCCAAGACTAGTGACCTCAGATTTGATCCAAGGGGTTAGTCCCCCAGGTTCTTTATTAATGTTTCTTTTTTAGTTTTGGAGCCGATAATTAGAATTTCAGTTTTGTTCTCGTTTAGTTTCAGGAAGTTCTTACTCATCCATTTATTTATTGCCAGTAAGCAGTCTGTAATGGAGCTAATCGCTGTATCATTTGGTTCAGCAGATATGTACAGTTGTGTATCATCCGCATAGCTATGGAAATCTACATTATGTTCTCTGATGATATCACCCAGCGGTAACATGTAAAGGGAGAAGAGTAAAGGACCTAAGCAACTCCCTTGTGCAACTCCATAGTTGTTGTCGTATATATCAGACATGTGATCTCCTAGTTTAACATAGAATTTCCTCCCTCTGATGTATGTTTTAAACCAGCCCAGCACATGGTCTGAGAAACCGACATGGTTTTCAAGACGATCGATTAGAATATCGTGATCGATTGTATCAAATGCTGCACTGAGATCTAACAGGATAAGGATGGAGATCTTATTCTCGTCAGAGTTTAGTCTGAGGTCACTGATTATTTTGGTGAGGGCAGTTTCAGTGCTATGATATTTTCTGAATCCTGACTGAAATTCTTCTAAGATGTTGTTTTCTTCAAGAAAGGAATTTATTTGAACTGAAACTATCTTTTCAAGTACTTTACTAATGAATGGTAGGTTGGATATTGGATGATAATTTGCCATTTCATTACTATCCAAGTTAGGTTTTTTCAGTAATGGCTTTACAACTGCTGTTTTAAAGGCATCCGGGAAAATACCAGTCCTAAGGGAAGTGTTTATGATATCTAGCACAGGGCTTGAAACACTATTAAATACCCGTTTGAAGAAAGCTGTAGGTATAGGGTCAATGTCTGAGGTGGAGGAGTTACATTCTGAGACAGTTTTGCAGAGTACATCTAATGTGATGCATGTGAAACTTCTCATGGTTACATTGCACGGTTTGCCGCAATCAACTTTATTTCCATCATGAGTAATGCTGGCCCTGATCAAGGTTATTTTGTTGTTAAAGAATAGTGCAAGTTCTTCACACTTAACCGTTGATGACTGAGGAGGTGTAGGGGCAGTGTTGAGTAGTACATTAATAGTGGAAAAGAGGATTCTGGAGTTTCCAGCATTTTCTGTAATGATTTTAAAGAAGTAATCTTTCCTTGCTAAGCGGATGGTTTTATTATAAGCAGTTAAAGCATCTTTGTATATATCACAGCATATGGTGGTTTTTGTTTTTCTCCATTTTCGCTCCGCTGCACGACATTTCCTTTTTTCTTTGTTGACCGTATTATAGTTTAACCAGGGCGAGGCTCTAGTTTTCTTCTTTTTCGTTTTTAATGGGGCGACAGAATATATAGATGACATTGCATCATTGAGATTTTCTACCATTTCATTTAGAGAGCTGTCATGATTGTGTGGTTCATGTAGTCTGATAAGATCAATGAACTTTGATTCAGCTTTGTCGTTTAGGAGCCTCTTTTTAACTATGATTTCTTTTTTTGTTTTAGTAAGGGTTATTTGAGTATCAAAAAATATACAGTGATGGTCGGAGAGAGGTAATTCAGTTATTGAGATATTTGTTATGCTTAGCCCAGTTGTTGTTATAACTAAGTCTAGTGTATTCCCAAGCCGGTGAGTTGCATTTGTTATATGCTGTATTAGGTCAAAGCTATCCAGTAGATTTTTTTGTTCCATAGTTTTGGAGTCTGTTTTCTTATTAAAATGGATGTTCAGGTCTCCATTTAGGATCACCTTATCATATCCGGTAACACATAGTGAGATCAGTTCAGAGAGCTCCTGTATAAATATTGGTGAGTGTCTAGGCGGGCGGTATATTGTGACAATAATAGTTGATTCTGTTTTTAGTTCAATGGCAAGATATTCCATTGACATGAACTCGCCTAGTTCTGTGATTCTAAACAAGAGTTTTGAGGAGAAGATTGCTGCAACTCCTCCGCCCCTTTTATTTTTTCTGGGTATTTGAAAAAAGTTATAGTCTGGTGGACAAGCTTCTATCATTATTGATGTAGCTGTGTCATTATTTAGCCATGTCTCTACTAGGCAGATGCAATCTAAGTTATTTTCTTTAATCAGATCATTTACTAAGAATGTTTTATTATTCAGTGATCTGACATTTAGGAAAGCTAATTTTATTTGTTGGACTTCTTTAGAGGAGGTCTGCTTTGGTTTGACCGTGATGGCCCTGAGGTTAATAGCAGGTAAACGCATTGGTGGCGTATATTTTTCACCATGCCATTGGCTAGTTATGATTACTTGTATGTTTTGAGAGATGGCATGGTAATTGTGCTATACTGTACCGTACTGACTGCACTGTGCTTTCGGGGACATTTGATCAGACGAGATGGCCTTGTGTGATATGGGGGACGGGGACGGGACGTCTTGTGCTGTACTTTGTGGTGAGATTGTGTCCTTCATGACTATCTCTCGTGCTGGTATGAGCTTAATATTCTTGGAGGCCATCAAGGCATGACGCATGTTTGCTGATAGGAGCTTTGAACCTAAGCGATTTGGGAAGAAGCCATTTCTTTGAAAACGTTCTGGGTTATTCCAGAAAACATTGAAGTTGTCAATGAATTTCAGGCCGTGTACGAGACATGCAGCCCCTAACCATGAATAAAAATTTAGGAGTCGACTGAATGCTTCCTGTCCTCTGCGAAAGCATGCAATTGGTCCACTGATGGACACATCAGTGTTTGTGTACACAGACTGATGTTTGTCTAGTGTGTTCATTAAACGTGTGAAATCGTCTTTCAAAGTCTCTGTGCCAGTCTTCTTTCGCAGGATGTCAAACGATCCAGAGTGAATGACAATTTTTGTTATTCCTGGTCTGATTAGTGTTGGAAGTTTTTCGGCTAGCTCTTTCACAGTTGTATTGTCTAGACAGATATTTTCTGTGTTTGCCATCTCCACATACCTTGTTATGGAATCTCCAATCAGTATGCAGTCTATTTTCTGTGTGAGGTTAGCATTTTTCTTTCCAACAGTTTTGGGGCCGTTTGTTTTTGGGCTAGGCCTAGTCTGCCGGTTCTTTCCACAGTCCTGTGGCCTTGGTGAAGCCTCGTTAGCCTTCTCAGTAGCCGGCATGTTAACGCTGGTCCCGTACCTTCGGCGTTGGCTACCGCGACGTTCTCGGCGCATGATAGTCTCTTCGCTGTTAGCCGTTCGCTCGGTCTGGGTCGTGTTTGCCAGCCGTGTCGCTAGTGGCTCTGTTTTCCTCGTCGTCTCGTCGTTAGCGTGTGCTTCGCTAGCATTAGCGTGAGCTCCGGCATGCCAGCTGTTTGCTTCGCTAGTGTTAGCGTGAGCTCCGGTATTCTTGCTATTAGCGTCGTTAGCGTGAGCTCCGTTATGCTCTTTGTTTTCTTCGTTTGCGTTGTTAGCTACGCTTCTATGTCTCTTTGCCTTGGGTGTTGATATGCGTGTTTCCGAGAGTAGGTTGAAACTATTTCCTGGCGGTACCGGGGGTGAGGTCCTGGATCGTTTATTTCTCCTTTTATCCTTGACGGTGATCCACTGCTTTGGTCTAGCTCCTTGGTTGTGCCAAGGACCGTCTTTTGGGTGGTGCTGTTCTGTAGTTACTAGCATAGGCCAGTTCTCAATCATGGTATTGTTGGCTATATTTGTAGTAGCTTCATAAATAGAGTCAATGAGTTGCTCGTCCTGCTGTATTTGGTACAGGGTAGAAACCCGAGCCTCCAGCTCTACAATCCTCTTTCTCATCTCCAAGCAATTAGTACATTCTGTGGGAGAGCCAAGTCCCGGCATCTTCCTTTATTTCTTTTCAGGTTAGGCTAAGCTGAAGCTAAGCTAGGTACTTAGCTGGTGGTGGTGGTGGTGGTGGTGGTGATGGTGGTGGTGGTGGTGGTGATGGTGGCGATGGTGGTGGTGGTGGTGGTGGGTCACTCACTTCACAACCGGGGTCTTTATGAAATATCATACAAGAGAGCTGTCCGTCGCTCTCTCCTAAACGGGGCAGCTTCCGTCGCCCCGGATATGTCCGTTTCTCTCCCCTACACGGGGCAGTTCCGTTGCCCTGGAGCTGTGCTATTACTCACACTGTCGTCTTCCGTCTCGTTAAAACTCAAAATAACAAGGAAAACCTTCCTCGTCTTTCATAAATATCCTTGCCTTCCGACATAGTCCTTTGTGTGTAGCTGATAAGACGGCTCGCTATTCCTCCCACGGAGAATCTTGCTACTCGTCCTTTCGACTGTGGTAAAAAATCTGAATAGATAAGAAGATTCACAGTTCTGGAGAAGTACCATAGGAATTGGGAGTTAACGTAGAGAGTAATTAAAGTTGAAAGGGCTGTAATAAATCATTATAATAGCGATAGGCAAAAGCAGCGGAGCGGAGCGACAGTAAAAGCAGCTTGCTTTGCTGAAGCAGGAAGTAGTAGCGGTGCCGGCAACAAATCCCTCGCGGACTATAGCCGACTTGAGCATGGAGATATTCTCATAATGAAACACCAAGCTCACCTCCCTCGCACCAGGTGCTGACACCAGGCCACACACAGTTAGCTACTACAACAGCTAGCCGGCCCGTTTGGCTCCCGAGAGAGAGAGATATATCCACGGCGGGAATAGAATAGAGTGCATTAAAAACTCACCAAACGTCCAAGAGGATGGAGACAACCGCGTGGAGTTGACGAAGTTCATCTGCCGAATGACCGTCCTCTTCATCTTGTCATAACAATGCTGCACGCGCTCTCTCTAGGTTAGCTAACGCTAGTTAGCCTTTAGCTAAGCTAGCTACTAGCCGACATCATCATGGCTATCCCGACTGAACCACACGTTAGCACTCAATATTATAACGTAGCTAAAGCTAACTAGCTGTCCCTGCCTTTAGCCGGGATGGCTAGCCTGACTGAACTGTCTAACATGCAACAACTTTCATCTTCAGTCCATCTGCCGAATGACCATCCTCTTCGTTTTGGCTGGCATAACTAAGCATAACCTCCAAAGCTGCACGCGCGAAATAGTCAAACGCAGCTGACGCACGCCGGCATACACATGATGTAACCCCTCCCTTCTTGAAACCAATCTGCAGAGCCCCAGAGCTCCAATAGAGAATAGTGCAGAGCCACAGAGCCAGGAACATTCTACAAACGTGTCTAATGTGAAATATATAAGCAAAACTAGATTTTAGGTCTGTGATGAAAAAGGGCCTCGCGGGAAGGGGGGCCTCGCTAAAAAAAATAATAAATAAACGTTTTTTTATTTTTATTTTTTATTTTTTGTGCGAGGCCCCCCTTCCCGCGAGGCCCTGTGCGACCGCACTGCTCGCACACCCCCTGAGGCGGCCCTGTATGCACGCATATTTTTCGGTCCATTCACCTTTGAATTGCAGCGATATTCACTGTCGACTTTTCTTTTACTGGCCATCTTTGAACATGCCACATTTATCTACTAGCTGCCTGCTGGCGAAACTAGGCTACTAGCTACATTTATCTCACAGAGATAAAACTGGGAACGAGGTTACTAGCTACAGTACCTGCAGATTAGACTACCTGTAGATCAGAGATGCGTTCCTCATGGGACGGGGTTGCACGCAGTGCAGCCAAAGTTGTGAGCAGAAGCGCATGCACGCGCGTGCACACAGGAATGCGCTGCACTCGCTAAGTACCCACCTGGCCTACTTTGCATATCAATAGCGCCGGTCGTCAGGTGTGTTAAATACGTTCTCAGATACATTCACACAGAACTTGTGAATGAAATGTGTTACATTCCATTCGTAGAGGCAATTAGGCACCGTCTTTAGTCTGTGCTTAAGCGAGGGAACATTTATGCGGGCGTGCACGTGGCGTCATTAGCGTGCGTGCAACCATAGTTGATATGAAGAACGCATCACTGCTGTAGATGCGCTGTCAACTCTCGCTCTGACTCGAACCGTTGAAAGAGGCGACACGCATTCCGTGAAGACCCGCCAAACTCTGCTTCTGATTCGCAGACTGTGGGTGGGGGGGGGGGGGGGGGCGCTGACGGGACACTGAATGTGATTGGACCAGAGTAGACAGACGCAGACAGTGGAGCAGTGCTTGCAGAGGAGATAGCGGATAATTTTGAGGATGCCTGCCATATGCACTGGATGACAGGATATATTTTCCTTCCACTTTACTTGGTATCACTCCAGAATCACGTTTCAACCAAGTCACTAACGTAATGTTGCTGTCATGAGCCTGCGCTGGTAGCCTACAAGTGATAAAATAAATAAAACTTCCAACTCGCGTAACGACTCGGCAAAAAGTTGCGCGTGGGCCGCACTAGGCCGGGCTGTCTTAAATACTTTGAAGCTTCGAAGCTTTGTTCGATGGGCATGGGATTCGAATATGAAAAGAAAATTCGATTATTAAAAAAATATATATGATTTTTATTTTTTTTGCAAAATCAACTCTGCCTCTCTTTGTTAACTACAACAAGCAATGCTGTTTGTAATTTATAATGCAGGATCGCCGATGCGATTAGTCTCTGCGCTTAACCCATCCCGTCGTGGAGATTGTGCTCGTCACCAATGCAAGAGGCTGCGGTCAGCATTGCCTTGGCTTGGGCTGATCGCTATACTAACTCGTTTGGCTGAGTTAGGGGGAGGGAAGCCGTGGGTGGGTCCTGGGCGTTGTGGACAGCGACCCCTACAGTTCGGTCGGGGCGCCTGCACAGCGAGGGTAGGATCTGGAGAAAGGTAGTGTGACCTTCCACACGTTACACTCTCCCGGTGAGAATCTGCGCTGCCGGCTGGCTGCACATGTGTCGGAGGAAAGCATGTGACAGTCTCCGGCCTCCCGGACCAACAGTAGGGGGGGGGGGGGGGGTGCGCAACAACTAGGAAGGGGGTTGGGAATTGGCATAACGACTAACAGTGGGATGGGAGAAAAATCTGAAAAAAGGAGGGGGGAAAAGATAATAATAAAAAAAACATCCCGTTGTCGGGAGCAGACGGGCGTCTGCGATGGCCGCGCCCAGGGACCAATCCAAGTGCTCCTGCCCGTCTTCGTCAAGGACGCCACAGCGTTAGCGATCTGTTGTTGTGCATGTTTTTCCTTTGGGTTTATCTTATCGGGGGGAAACCCTTGCGAGCACGGGGAGAACATGCAAACTCCACACAGAAAGGCCTGGGAGATACCCCACCTGGGTACCTGGCATCATGGAAACCTGGTCCCCAAGCGGGAATCGAACCCTGGACCTTCTTGCTGTGAGTGTTAACCACTACACCACCGTGCCGCACTTTGTTTTTGTTTGTTATTTAAGATGAGGTCGGACTCGGCACTGACAGATTTGTGTTCATTGTGCTGCTTTTATAAAGCCTCAAATGACAGCTTACAATATTTCATGAAAGCAAAGTGTTTTGTTTGTCTAAGATTTAAAAAGGTTTAAACTTTACAGCACTGACAAAGTTGAACAAAGTGCTGTACAAGTCCCACAACATAAAAAAATAAAATTAAGTAATAAATATTTAATTTTTTTTACTTTGCTGTCAAGTAGGGGGCCGCAAAATATCATCCAGCGGGCCGCAATTGGGCCGCGGGCCGTGAGTTTGAGACCCCTGATTTAAATGAACCAACAGTTTCTGCCTTTTTCAAGTTTGGTCTTCGAGGTCAAAAGGTTGGTTCTTTAAATCCACTGGAAGCATCTTATTCAGTGTGCAGACCTTTTCTATTTTTATACCATTGACATACTCTAATCAGCTCACTAGATGTGCACACTTCAATTCAAAATGATCTTAAGTATGATTTTATATAACAGTTGGTTCTGATCAAGCAATCAACATGACTTGTCTGATCTATACTTGATATCTCTGAAAAACTGTTCAGAGGTCAAAACACTCAAGGTCATGTGTTGTAGTAAAGATCACAGCTGTGGTGGCAGGCACCCTTTTCTGTCCAGTTTTACTATGAAAGTCGAAGGAGAAATTGGACAGGAATGTCGGGAGTAGAATAGAATAGAAATACTTTATTCATCCTGAGGGAAATTTGGCACTACTTAATCGCTCACAGTAAACGGTAGACATTTTGATGGACAAAACCAAAAGTCACGAATAAGAATAAAATACCGTCCGGGATATACATTTCCTATGTCACATTCTAATATAAAATATACAGTAAGTAAAGGGAATGATCAAGGATTTCACAGATAGTTTTCATCCAAAATACGCAAGAATCGATGCTCAAAACTGGCGGAATTAGAAACGCTCTACTCTACATTATTTACTTCTTTACAATATAACGACTCGGCTCAACTGGAATCTCAAGTTAATTTACTAAAAATAGAGATTAACGCCATTTACAGACAACAATCTGAAGTACAAATACGTAGCACAAGACAACAGCATTACTCTGAAGGTTCCAAACCAAGTCACCTACTAGCTACGCGATTAAGAGTTAACGCAAAATTTGCAGATATAACCTCCATTAAAGCACAACAAGGACTTGTAACAGACACCAAAGAAATAAACACGACATTCAAAGAATTCTACTCCAACTTGTATAAATCAGAAACGACCTTCGATCAAAACAAAATGGACACATATCTTAATCAGATTAACCTCTCCAAACTTTCAGAGGATGATGCTAAACAGTTAGAAACACCAATCACACTAGAGGAACTCAGGAAGGCCATATCCGAAATGCAAAGTGGTAGGGCTCCTGGAAGAGACGGTATCCCACCAGAAATGTACCTCTCATGTTGGGACATAATTGGACCCCTATTACTTAATATGATTTTATACTCAGTCAAGGAGGGGAACTTTCATAAGAACGACAATATTGCACTCATAACAGTCCTCCTTAAAAAAGACAAAGACCCCACCGAGTGTGGTAGTTACAGACCCTTAAGCGTCCTCGGAACCGATATCAAACTGTTCTCTAAGGTATTAGCCATCAGACTTCAAAAGCATATGACGTCTTTAGTTCATCCGGATCAAACTGGCTTCATAAGAAACCGTTTGATCACTGACAACATAAGACGATTACTATACATACTAGATGCCAGCAAGGACGACACCACACCCAAGGCGATGCTGTCCCTGGATGCAATGAAAGCTTTTGATAGGCTGGAATGGTCGTATCTATGTGCAGTATTAGAAAGGATGGGGTTAGGAAAAGGATTCATTGATATGATTAATGTAACTGAGGGGTACAATTCCCTGACTGTATTACTAGATATGATACTTACTACCACTACCTTTGTACTTAATATTCGGCCACCCAGTACACGGCATAAATATATTATCATAAACACTCTCACGTAGATGAAACGGATCCAACACAAATGTACGAAGTCGAAGTATGCGTTTATTACTACACAGCAATGGTGTGTAGAGCAAGCACGTAATCACTTAATTACATTTATGAATTGAAATAGTATGCACTTTTATGGCAAAGAGTATTCGTCGGTATATCAATAGAGAATGTCCAATCTCTGATGGCGCAGGTGGTAAATATACGACCTGGAATAGTTAAGGAATAACAGCAATGATACTTTAATGATTATATGACTGGATACACTAAGGGGGGGTTAATCCGGTCGCTTGTAAGCCGACAGGAGTAGGAGGGGGGGGGGGTAGAATCCGGCTGCCTCGTCCGGCCAAGGGTATCCCAGGTGAACCCACTGTAGTGCCGTTCAATGCGCCGGCGATCCTTGGACCACAGATGAAAGCAGGTGGACTCTTTGTGGGCCGGCTCTCTCCGGTCCACGGGGGAGAGACGTGAAGCGACCTCGTCTTGCAGAGCGTCTCCTCACCTTGCGTCCTCTCCAGGGGGGGGGGTTCCAACACACGGCAGTGTCGGGGGTCTTTATCCATGGAATAATCAAAGTATACAAAGCATAATCCGTGCCTGGGAAGGCGGGCTGTCGTCGGTAGAATAATCCGGTATACAGGTCCACTCGCTCGTCGGCTCTGGGGCTCCTCGGGTGCAGCTTCACATGGGGTCAACCACCCTGGGTAAGCAGCCAGTTCTCTGCCCGAAACGATGGGGTACTGACTACGGTAGTATTCTCACCGCACGAAGCACTATATATTAACAGACTATTATTAGCTTAATAGACTACGTCCAACTCGACGATATAGTGCCAAATATGACTATTCAAATATTAATATACACGATGTCTCAATACCGATGGTAGGCAAACTTGGCCTTACTCCCACACGTGGCGTCGCGGGGAGGCTTTACGTCTGTGACTCTATTGGAGGGTAAGAAACTGGACTGAAAAGAAAGTCCTACTTTAGTAGCGCAGTATATATACGCACTATGAACAAATAGTCCCATTAGTGGTGCGGTAGCCAGATTCCTACGCGGAACTAGGACTTGTTCGTACATGTGGAGCGGTACGTTTGAACTGGGTCTGAGGGGTATGGCAGCCTGGCACCAAGGTCTTGACCAATAGTAGAATGGAGACTATTATGGGATGTTCAGTAGGCTAGAATGGATATTCAATGCATATTGTACAAGGAATATACAAGGGATATCAGGGAATATTAGAGAATATACAAATACAATTAAATATATATATATAAATAAATATATATATTCGGTTTAATCTGGCCCTTCACAACAATTAAAGTATTATACAAAGACCCATCGGCCATGATTACAACAGGTATAATCACCTCCGGAATATTTCCGGTATCACGCTCTTCTAGACAGGGTTGCCCTCTTAGTCCCGGACTATTCGATTTATCACTAGAACCTTTAGCACAATATATAAGACAATCCCAACTCATAGAACCAATCGTAATCAAGGGCACACAACACAAAATTAGTCTATATGCGGACGACGTAATACTGTTCATGCAAAACCCTAACACCGCAATGCCTTATCTTCTCAAGTTGATTAATGACTTTGGCGACCTATCAGGATTTAAAATAAACTGGCCAAAGTCGGCTTTCCTTCCACTGAACGCCCCTGCAAAGAATACAAGTCTTCCAGAAGAAATACCAATGGTTAAACACTTTAGATGCTTGGGAGTTGAAGTATTCCCTACCATAAGCCAAACGGTGAAACACAATTACATAGAAATCCAAAATAAAATAAAATGCGACCTTGACAGGTGGTCAAAACTTAAAAACTCAATATAGGCACGGGTTTCAATAGTTAAGATGGATGTCTTACCTAGAATCAACTTCATCAGCTCAATGCTTCCGTTACCCCCTCCAGATGGTTACTGGAAAAAATTACACTCTTCCGCATATAAATTTATTTGGAATAACAAACCACCACGTATAAAAAGATCCACCGCACAGAGAAACAAAGCAGACGGAGGGATGGCAATCCCAAATTGTTTCCACTATTTTAAGGCGTACACTTTAAGACCACTGACAACCTGGTTTGAACCCCAAGCATCAGTATCCTGGAGAAATTTAGAAGTAAATATAGTAGCACCACAGAGACTGCAGGACATAGTATACACCAAAATATCAATTAAGCAATGCGAACTGAAATTTGGCCCCATAATTACACATGCGATCCGGATATGGCGTGAAACACAAAAAAAATATTCTAATCCACATAAATGGCATAATCATACTCCCTTATTCAATAACAATGCACTCCTGATTAGAAAACGACCTATAAGATTCCCTAGATGGGAAAAGCAAGGCATACATACATTAGGAGATGTTTTCAACAAACAGGGTATTTGTAGCTATGATGAAATAGAAAAAAAGTTTAATCTCACCGGTTCCACATATCTTTTTTACGCACAATTATTGTTATGTTTGAAGACTCACGGTGTTCCATTAAGGATACCAATTGCACACCACAGATACCACAAATTTTTCTATGAAAGAGAGACATCGAGAGGTTTTGTATCAGATTTTTATCATCAATTACTAACGGCTTCGTATGAAACCCTCCACCTAGACTCTGTTTGGAGGAGGGATATACCAGACCTAGAAAAAGATTTTGATTGGCAAGAAGCCTGGGCAAATGTTCGACTTGCATCAAGGAACCCGGACCATCAACAAATCAATCTTAACTATATTCATAGGACATACTTGACTCCTATAAGACTGAATAGAATGGGTCTTAAACAAGACTCCAAATGCTCCTTATGTACGAGGGGACATTTATGCACATGTATTGGGACTGCCCACCAGTTAAGATATTCTGGGAAGAAGTGACCCAGCAATTATCAAATCTCTTAATTCTGAATATACCTGTACACCCCTCTATATTACTGCTGAATGATGTTTTTGAATATGCAGTACCTATACAACAAAAGAGATTGGTTTTATCTGGTATTACAGTGGCTAAAAAACGGATAGCATCACGATGGTTTCAACCGGAAAAAATTTGCCGAAAGGTCTGGATTCTTACATATCTCGATGTGATTTATCTAGAAATATCTACCGCAAGAATTTTGGGTCTCAATGAATCCAAATTGACAAGGTGGTTAGAAGTGGTGGAGAGAATAAAAGCTAGCATTTAATGGTAGTGTTTGGTGAGGAGCGAAGGATAATGGATGGATTATCCATGGGGTGTCCAGGGCGGAGGGTGCGAGCAAGAGTATGTGTGTAGGGGAATAGATAGCAGGTATTAGGGGTATATCTTGTATAAGACATTTATCCAAACGATGAGTTAACTGATGTACATTGTTTTACAATGCTTGTATATCTAATTGTGTGTTGTCATGTTTGTTTATGTGTTTGTTTAAAAAATAATAAAAAAATTAAATAAAAAAAAATTAAATAAAAAAAAAAATAAAATATACAGTAAGTGTACATTTGTAAATGTGAAAGTCCAGGAAGGTAGTACTGTCACCCTGTGCTCAGTGATGCAGTGAGGCACATTGATGCATTATACAGTCTGATGGCTGTCCGAATGAAGGACTTCCTGTGCCTTTCAGTGCTACATCTAGGGAGTCTTAGTCTAGCACTGAACATGCTCCTTCTGTCAGCCAAGTCTGTGTATAGTCGGTGGGAGGGGTTGACCCTGATGGCGTGGAGCTTAGCAAGGCTACGCCACCGCTGCTAAAGATGAGAGGGTGATTAACACTTTGAATGCCATCCACGAGTTTTTTCGTGTTTACCCCCCGCGGGTTGAATGCCCACTCACAAGAATATTCGTTTTATTCGTTTTTTTATTTATTAGCGATCTGAAATCATATTGCATCAAGCGAGTCTATCGTTGGAGATCCAGGCACCCCCGGCGCTCAGATGTGAAAAAAGCGCCCCCTATCGTCTCCCAGATGGTAATTCACCCTTTTGGATTGAACTCAATGAAAATGAATGGGAAAAAGAAACCCGCACTCCACATTTTACTTCTCACTCATGCAACAGGCGTCCAGCTTCATGCTGGACTCACGGAGCAGTGGGGAATGTGTTATACAGTATCACGGTGGATCACTAAAAGGAGCGATTTTTTCGAATGGCGATCAGGAATTGGAATAATCCATTTGGATACCATCTGATCTCGGGTAAGGAATCTATGTTACAAGTCTAAGGATAATCAGATCCGTTTTCACGGATATATAAGCGTTTATGTGATTATGTGCAGGGCCGCCTCAGGGGGTGTGCGAGCAGTGCGGTCGCACAGGGCCTCGCGGGAAGGGGGGCCTCGCAAAAAAAAGAAAAAATAATTATTTATTATTATTTTTATTTCTTTTTTTCTTTTTATTTTTTGCGAGGCCCCCCTTCCCGCGAGGCCCTTTTTCATCACAGACCTAAAATCTAGTTTTGCTTATATGCTTATATATTTCACATTAGACACGTTTGTAGAATGTGTCTGACTTGTTCCTGGCTCTGCGGCTCTGCAGATACACTATTGGAGGCAGCTCTGAGGCTCTGCAGCAGAATTGGTTTCAATGAGGGGAGGGGTTACAGGTAAGGTAGCGTCTGACTATTTCGCGTGTGCAGCATTTGAGGTTATGCCAGCCAAGATGAAGAGGACATCGTTCGGCAGATGGACTGAAGATGAAAGTTGTTGCATGTTAGACAGTTCAGTCAGGCTAGCCATCCCGGCTAAAGACAGGGACAGCTAGTTAGCTTTAGCTACGTTATAATATTGAGTGCTAACGTGTGGTTCAGTCGGGATATAGCCATGATGATGTCGGCTAGTAGCTAGCTTAGCTAAAGGCTAACTAGCGTTAGCTAACCTAGAAA
Organism: Notolepis coatsorum; assembly: GCF_963971535.1. Lineage (NCBI taxonomy): Eukaryota > Metazoa > Chordata > Actinopteri > Aulopiformes > Paralepididae > Notolepis > Notolepis coatsorum. The sequence goes on from NC_140177.1 coordinate 100,299,796, forward strand.
GAGCACGTGCAGCATTGTTATGCCAAGATGAAGAGGACGGTCGTTCGGCAGATGAACTTCGTCAACTCCACGCGGTTGTCTCCATCCTCTTGGATGTTTGGTGAGTTTTTAATGCACTCTATTCTATTCCCGCCGTGGATATCTCTCTCTCTCTCTCTCTCTCTCTCTCTCTCTCTCTCTCTCGGGAGCCAAACGGGCCGACTAGCTGTTGTAGTAGTAGCTAACGGTGTGTGGCCTGGTGTCAGCACCTGGTGCGAGGGAGGTGAGCTTGGTGTTTCATTATGAGAATATCTCCATGCTCAAGTCGGCTATAGTCCGCGAGAGACTTGTTGCCGGCACCGCTATGGTAAACACCACTCTGTAGTGGGCCGTGTATTGCCTTCTTTTTCCCTTCTCTCTTCGTATGAGAAGAGGAAAACACAGCGGCTGTCTGAAGTGTTGGCCTGTATTGCTTTTCTCACTTTGTACAGTTTTTCAGTGGTAGCCGCATAGCTTGCTTCTGCGTTAGCTAATGGTTAGCGATAGCCGGGTTGAGCTAACTGTTAGCCAGTTAGCTGTTTAGCTACGACGTTAGCTGCTCGTTTTCACTCGGCTGGGAACGTTAGCTTGATGCTATCAGTTAGCCTAGAGTTAGCTGTTAGCTTGTGCTACGACCATTGACATTAGCCGTGAGAATAGCAGGCCCTGGCACTCTGACTACGACATCATCTTTGACAGAAGATGTAGTCGGGCCTGCACCATGACAAGGCTCCGGCCATATCTTCTTTTTGTCCCGCCAGCGAGAGGCCTTTCGTCAACGTGGAGACCTGTGTTGCGGCCTTTCGCCCTGCGTTCCTTGGTGCAGGTAAGATGTCCATTGGACATTACCCCACTCTTCCTTCCTTCCCCTCCCGAATGTTTTGTTAATAACGATGTTTTATTCCAGGCAAAACATATTTGCGTTTAAATCTCGCACAGGGCCTCGCATTTCTCCCAGGCGGCTGTTAGACTGTGCGCGCCGTCAGGAAATAGGAGCAGCGATTATCAGCGCACGGCATGAGCGTGCATGCATACACATATACTATCGATCATCTAGCGTTTATTTGAAAACGATTCATAAATAGGCCGACAAATGACAACGTTCTAGAATATTCCAGGAAAAGGCGATTATCAGGGAATCTCTTCTTTTTTCAGTGAAACAGAGTGCTTTTCAGAATGGTAGAACGATAAAAACACAATCTGCTTTGACAATGTTGACTGGAAAACGAGTCTTTGATAAGCAACGGGCAGATTAGACACATAATTTAAAACATAGATTAGGCGATATTAACGTTAACATTGAAGTGGCCCTGGGCATTCAAGGGACTAATAATGAATTAACCTTGGGCAGTCAAAGTGTTAAGATGACTTTTTGTCAATCTACACAATGCAATTGAAATGTGGCTTTTTGCATATTCCTCCTAGTTGCACTTAAAACATACATTTAGCTGACTCTTTTATCCAAAGCTTTTTACAACTGACAGCTAAGGGTAAGTAACATAGTTCGTCAAACAGTGTCGATCTTGAGTGCTACAGACTTGAGTGCATATTAACATAGTAGTTTTTGCATTATGCATAATGTATTTCATCATCAGAGAGTTCAGAGTGCCTGGTTGCCCACAGGGCAGTGTCCCTGGATCAGTTTGTTGTAGGTTCAGTGCCTTGCTCAGGACAGAGATAGTCCTGTTTTTTGGAACCCTACCCCTATTTGCTTCCTACTAGTGCACTGCAACCTTGCCCAGGCCCGATGGGGCCCGGCCCGGCCCGGCGGGTTCGGGCTGGGTAGGGCTTTTTTTTTAATAAATAATTCGGGCTCGGCCGGGCCCGGGCACCGCCCTTTTTTTTTTTTTTTTTTTTTTTTTTTATATAACTAGGGTTATAGGATAACCTTCGTTTTCCTTAAGATTCGTTTTCTCTTTTGCGCCAGAGAAACATTTGGATGTAATTACCGCAGCGCGCAGGGAGAACTCAGGGGACAAGTTCAACTCGATTGGTTGTGTTGGAATATAGTTCAAGTTCTTTAATAGTTGTCATACAGAAGTACAGAATACTTTCATACAAAATGCTTCTTACTGTTACGCTCCAGAGACTGTGCTAGACAAGATAGTATCAAATAACATAATAACATAATATAGCATGAATTTAGAAGAAGAAAATGAGGTCACAGTGTTCGGTATAGACATATGTACAATGTTCTGAGTTACCATATAATATACAATACACAATACTATGCAGTGTACTAATGTACAGTACTATCTAGTGCAAAGCAGAAATGGGATGAGGTACAATTTTAGGTACAATTTACAGTAAGGTGTACGAGTTGTAGTGCAATCCTTCATCCATAAATATAAAGTGTGGGGAGTGGGTGCTACAGTGTGTTTGTTTAAGGTGGGTGTGTGCTATAAAGTGTGTGGAGTGGGTGCTACAGTGTGTTTGTTTAAAGTGGGTGTGTGCGTGTGGATGTGTGTGCTATGTGCGTTTGGTGGTTGTTGTTGTGTAGTGTTCATTCATTGTTCGTTTAGCAGCCTGATGGCCTGGGGATAGAAGCTACTTCTGAGTCTTTCTGTGCTCGCCTTGAGACTCCTGTATCGCTTGCCTGACCGCAGCAGTTCGAAGAGGCAGTTGTTCGGGTGACTGGAGTCTTTAATGATTCTCTTAGCCTTGCCCTTGCAACGCTTGTAGTAAATGTTCTGGAGGGTGGGGAGCCCCCCTCCAATTGTGCGTTCGGCTGAACGTGTCACTCTTTGTAGTCTGCTTTGGTCTTTTGCAGTGCTATTCCCAAACCAGGAGGTGATGTTGCCGGTCAAGATGCTCTCTATTGTACATGAGTAGAAGTTCTTAAGGATCTTCTGGCTGACTTGGAACTTCCTTAGGCGCCTGAGGAAGTAGAGGCGTTGTCGTGCCTTCTTCACCACACTGTTAATGTGTGTGGTCCATGTCAAGTCCTCGGATATGTAGGCTCCGAGGTACTTGAAGCTGTTGACTCTCTCAACCGGTGCCCCGTCGATGCTGAGGGGGCTGTAGTCCTTGACCCCCGACCTCCTGAAGTCCACAATCATCTCCTTTGTTTTGCTGACGTTCAGGGAGAGGCTGTTTTCCTGGCACCATCCCGCCAGGACCTTGACCTCTTCCAGGTAGGCCCTCTCGTCGTTGGCAGAGATCAGGCCCACCACCACTGTGTCGTCAGCAAATTTGACGATTGTATTGCTACTCCGCTGAGCCACACAGTCGTGTGTGTACAGGGAGTAGAGGAGGGGACTCAGAACACAGCCCTGGGGGGCCCCTATGTTGAGGGTGATGGATGAGGAGGTGCAGTTGCCTGCTCTCACCACCTGGGGTCTGCCAGTCAGGAAGTCCAAGACCCACTGGCAGAGGTCATAGCCCAAGCCCAGGTCCCTGAGCTTGGCTATGAGTATGGAGGGGACTATGGTATTGAATGCCGAGCTGTAGTCGATGAATAGCATTCTCACATAGTTCCCCTGCCTCTTGTCCAGGTGTGATGCTGCTGTGTGCAGCACATGGGATATGGCGTCCTCCGTGGACCTGTTGGGGCGGTATGCAAATTGCAGGGGGTCCATGTTGATGGGGAGGGAGGAGCAGATGTAGCCCTTTACTAGCTTCTCAAAGCACTTCATGGCTATGGAGGTGAGAGCTACAGGGCGGTAGTCGTTGAGGCAAGCAGGCTTGGATTTTTTGGGTACAGGGATAATAGTGGACTTCTTCAGGCAGGTGGGGATGACAGCCTGTTCTAAGGACAGGTTAAATATGTCAGTGAATACTGGGGCCAGTTGGTCGGCACAGACTTTTAGGACGCGGCCGGGGATGCCGTCCGGACCTGCTGCCTTCCTGATATTCACTTTTTTAAAGGTCCGCCTCACCTCATGCTCTGTTACCCTGAACACTGCGCCTCCATCAGCAGCCGACCCCCCCCCCCCCATTGCCGAGGCTTGTGAGCTGGTGTTGTTATTACCAGCATCAAACCTCGCATAGAAGGTATTGAGGTCGTTTGCTAAGGAGATGTCACTGTTCAGTTTGAGGGAGGCGCCTTTGTAGTCTGTCATCGTTTTGAGCCCCTGCCACATAGCTCTAGAGTCAGCTTGTTCAAACTGGAGTTCAATTTTATCCCTGTAGCGCCGTTTGGCCTCTGACACTGTCCTCCTTACGTTGTGTCGCGCCACCTTGTGGTCATTCATGTTGCCTGCCACTAGGCCGTCATTGTATGCTTTGGTGCGCTCTCTCAGAGCTTCACGGACGGATTTGTCTACCCAGGGTTTTTGATTTGGGTAAACTTTCATTTTGGTAGTGGGGATTGTTTCTTTCACCCTAGTACAGACATAGTCCAGCACTGTCTCCGTGTAGGCATTAATGTTATCTGTGTCGCGGAACACAATCCAGTCTGTGTGGTGAAACACTGACCGGATCGTCTCTTCTGACGTCAGATCCCATTTCTGCACCTCTCGCGAGACTACGGGAGTACTTTTAATTCTCTGTCTGTACTTTGGTGAAAGGAAAATGGATGCGTGATCTGACTTGCCAAAGCCACTATCAGAATGAGCCTTGTAGCCACCTTTAAATTGCGTGTAACAGTGATCTAGGATGTTACCGCCTCTGGTGTTGCAAGTCACATGCTGATAGAAGTCGGGCAATACCTTTCTCAGATTGGCGCTATTGAAATCTCCCAGTACTAAAATGGCGGCGTTAACGTTAGCCACTTGTATTCTATTTACCTCGTCGTGTAGTCTGGAGAGCGCAACCTTGTTGCTGGCTTGCGGTGGAATATACACTCCGACCAGGACGATCGCCGTTAACTCCCTCGGGAGGAAGAAAGGACGACACTTGATGGTTATATATTCCAGTTCTGGGGAGCAGTGGTTGGATAATTCCTTCACGTTCGTTGGATCACTCCAATTTTTGTTAAACATGAAGGCAATACCTCCTCCACGTTGTTTACCGGACTCTGATGATGTCCGATCCTTTCGATGGATAAAGAAGTGATCCGCTGGTTGAATTGCGTGATCTGGAACCTCCGGTGTGAGCCATGTTTCGGTGAAGCAAAGGACATTGCAGTCCCTAACGTCTCTTTGATATTGAATCCTTGCTCGGATGTCATCCAGTTTATTGTCTATTGATTGTACATTGGCTAGCAATATACTGGGAAGTGGTGTACGGTGGCGTCTGGATCTCAGCCTGTTTCGGATCCCAGCCCTTTTTCCTCGTCGTCTTTTCCTGGGCTCTGGGAACAAAGGGTCTGGTCCTAATCTCCGGAGGATTTCTTCAGGCCATTGGTGTGGTTCGGAAAGCTGATCCAGCGAGTAATCCAGTTGGTAAGTTTCCCATAATCCAATGTCTATGAGTGACTGACGGTCATATACATTAAATGCACCAACAGTTGGTACGCACAAAACTCTAAAAACTATAAATATTAACAAAAGTAAACACAGTCTCGACGGAGCGAACAGAGAGGCAGCCGGTCGGGGCGGCGCCATCATCATCAGTTGGCGAACGTTTTAATTTGATCTTGGGATGTATGTCCGCGTTGCTGACGTCGTGGTGAGTGATGTTTATTATTTGCTGGGTCGCTACCTGTTTTGTTGTGCGTTTGTATAGTGACTGAGTAGGCTATTGTGTGTCGTGTGTGTGTGTCAAAGAAGATTCTATAGCCTTCAATACGTTTTACGAGGCTGATGTGTGAGTCAGTCTATAAGCGAGCACTGGGAGAGAAAAATTGAAAAATTCAGAAGTTTACATGCTGTCTCCTACCTCACTGAAATATATTCTCAGTGTATGTGCACATTGTACACAATATTCATCATTCTGCAGTGAAGCTCAAATATCAAGTAAAGTAACAATGCTACTTTTTCCAGTTAAAAATGACAACTTGAATAGATATTTAAACATTTATTAACAAAGAAATATCACATTAATCACATTAATGACTTTACTGGGCCATTACACCCAAAATTAGGTTTAATCAAATCAACATCACAATAAATCATAGTACAGATAGATTACTCAAATGCACATAAGGAGACTGGTATATATCTCCTCCTCTCTCTCTGGAGATGACCGTAAGCATGAATGATCAGTTTCACATTTTTTCTACCTATGGTGGTAATTACATTACCTTCAAAAAAAAAAAACATTTGAATATCCATTATTGCTCATTATGTAAATATACCTACACCAACATACATATAGAATAATGTATTCTCTCTCTCTCTGTGAACATTAGTAAACATTTATTACCATAAAACAGGCCTTGAGATAATTAACAAAACATGTAACAAAATAAAATAGTCCATACACCCAACATGGGTGTAAAGAACAAAGTGCAATTAGTCAAAAGTACATTTGTACTTTACTTTAGTATTAGGTTTGCGGATTGGTCCTTGTGCAAGACTATAGAAGGCGGGGATCTTTGATTAAACACTGCTATCAGAAAAAATGTGTACTTTTAACTAAGTACATTTAAAAGTAGAAACTTTAGTAGACTTTTACTCGTGTGTTTTACTTTAGTACAATTTTGAGACGGTACCCATACTTTCACTTAAAACTCCCAACATTTTGTGAAATTAGCTTACAGTCTTCTCCAGAGAGAGAGAAGAAGATGGATACCAGTCTCCTCTCTGTGCGTCGAGTAGAAAGCTATCTGGCTGCATGTTAGCCTAGCTTAGCACAATGAATGGAAGCGGGCATGACTGGTTAGCCTAGGCATTGTCCAACTAACACCTCTCCCGAAGGCTATACACAGTCATGTCCGCTTCCATTCATTGTGCTAAGCCAGATAGATTTCTACTCAATGCAGATACGAGACTGGTATACATCTTCTTGTCTCTCTCTGGAGAAGACTGTAAGCATGAATATGATCAGTTCAAAATGTTGTCTACCTATGGTGGTAATGTTCTTATGTTGGTCCACCACTCCTGAATGAAGTGTAGAGGAAACTAAACAATTTTGTCTTTCAGATCCTTTACTTAGGGATGGCTGGGGGATTTACTGTGTTTGCATGTGTATACGACAGTGGTTTGGTCGGTAGAGCAGTCGTCTTTATCCGGAGGTTCCCGGTTTGATTCCCGCTCCTGGATAGATAGAAAGATAGATAGAGAAAAGTAGGGGGAGGGGACAGATAGTTAGTTCAGCGATGTGATTGTGCCTTAAGAAAAAAACATGAAAATCTTCTAAATGATATATATATATTATAAACACTCCATTTGAATGAATGAACACATTTTATTTGTATAGATTGAACTGTTCCCAGGGAAGAGGAAGGTGGGAGAGGAAAGGGACAAAGAAAATGCATCAAATATCTCAGTGTCCCCCTAAAAAATGTAAAGGGGGTCATCGGACCCCTCCCAAGTCATCCTGGCTCAAACACTAACGGTAGGACCTTATCTTTTCTTCTTTGCAACCAGATTGTGCAACACCTGTAACCGCCTCGCTGTTAATGTCGGCGGCGGAGACAAATGATGACCACAACACAATTGCACATCAAACTACGGACATCTCCGCGACGTTACTAGTGGCACCAGCTGGGCATGACAAATCAGCTGGTGCCACTAGTAACGTTGCGGCGATGTCGGTAGTTTGATGTGCAATTGTGTTGTGGTCATCATTTGTCTCCGACTCGTTGAGAGTCATAATAATAACCTTTTCGGGCGAAACTGGCAGAGACCTTTTTATCCCACTTTCTCCGCTATTAAAGCTGTAATTATTGACGGTGATGTTCGCTTCTAAACCCACCACCGCTGCAGGACATTGTATTGACCACGCCGCCGACATTAACAGCGTTCACCCTGATGTAAAGTAGTGATTTTATTGGTTTGTCATGACAAACAACATAGTTAACGGTATATTTTTTTAATGATTCGTTACGGCGTAGTCAATACTTCCATGCGTATAAATTGAGGAAGCGAGAACACACAGGGGAGCTTGGCGCGGTGTAGCGGCAGGCGTGGATAAGGGGGCGTGCTAGCGCGGGGTCACGTGGGCGTCGTGGCCAATCAGAGGAACCCGGAAACCGAACTGCATTGTATTTGGCATAGACGCGTCCTGGCTCACCTCAAATCTGGCCTTTCACCCTCACCCATGTGAGAATGCTGTTCATCGACTTCAGCTCAGCATTCAACACCATTATCCCCTCCAAACTATTCTCCAAACTTGGTGACCTTGTGGAACTCAAGGACATTGACATCAAGTCCTCTGTCTGCAACTGGATACTAGACTTCCTAACGAACAGACCTCAGTTTGTTTGAATAGACAATCTCACCTCCTGAATTATGGCGCCGCAACAAACGGCTGCCTCTCTGATCGCTCCGTTGAGACTGTGCTTTCTTTTGTTAATTTTTATAGTATTAAGAGTTTTATTTGCACCTACTGTTGGTGCATTATATGTGTATGACCGTCAGTCAATCATTGACATTGGATTAAAGAAAACGTACCGATTGGATTGCTCTCTGGATCGGATTGCTGAACAACAACAATGGCCAGCGGAGGTCCTTTGTTGTGGCCGTGGCCAAAGCCAGGAGACGCCGCGACGACGAGGGAAGAGAGCCGGGGTCCGGAACAGACTGAGGTCCAAACGACACAGAACCACATTGCCCAGCATATTGTTGGCCAATGTGCAATCGATAGGAAATAAACTGGACGACATCAGAGCACGGATCCAATTCCAGAGGGACATTCGGGATTGTAACGTCCTCTGTTTCACAGAAACTTGGCTGAGTCCAGATGTCCCGAATCACGCAATAGAACCGGCAGACCACTTCTTCGTTCTCCGCAAGGACCGGACGGCAGAAGAGTCACTAAAGAAGAAAGGAGGCGGCATTGCCTTCATGATAAACAAGGAGTGGTGCGATTTAGGCAACGCAAAGGAACTGTCTAACCACTGCTCCCCAGACCTGGAGTTTATCACGATAAAATGTCGACCCTTCTTCCTCCCAAGAGAGTTAACGTCCATCATCCTCATCGGAGTGTACATTCCACCACACGAGAATACTGGGGTCGCACTTTCAAAACTTCACAACGAGGTAAACAAACAACAGATAGCTAGCGTTGACGCTGCCATTGTGGTTCTGGGTGATTTCAACAGCGCGCGTCTTAAAAAGGTGTTGCCGAATTTCTATCAGCATGTGACCTGTCCCACCAGAGGCGAGAACATATTAGACCATGTATACTCGCAATTTAAGAATGGGTATAAGTCACAGGCTCTTAGTCCATTAGGTAAGTCCGATCACGCCGCCATATTCCTTTTGCCAAAGTATAAACAAAGTCTCAAGCGAACGCCGGTGGTCTCGCGAGCGTTGGGCCGTGACGTCAGAGGAGTCACTCCAAGCTGCACTTGAATGCACAAACTGGAGTGTATTCCGTGATAACACAGCCAATATTAACGAATACACTGAAACGGTGCTTGACTATGTCTGTACTCTGGTAGAAGAAACAATCCCCTCCACCACAATTAAAATCTACCCAAATCAAAAGCCCTGGGTAGACAAATCCGTCCGTGAGGCTCTGAAAGTGCGCACATCAGCATACAACACCGGGCTGGAGACAGGCAACATGGAAGAACACAAGATGGCAAGATACAACGTCAGGAGAGCAGTAATAGAGGCAAAACGGCGTTACAGGGATAAAGTTGAACTTCAGTTTGAACAGGCTGACTCTAGAGGCATGTGGCAGGGCCTCAGAACAATGACAGATTACAAAGGCACCTCCCTCAAACTGAACAGTGACATCTCCTTAGCAAATTATCTCAATTCCTTCTATGCGAGGTTTGAGGCTGTGAATAAAAACACCAGCCTACAAACCACGGCAATGGGGGGGGGGGGTCTGCTGATGGAGACTCAGTGTTCAGGGTAACAGAGCATGAGGTGAGACGGATCTTTAAAAAAGTGAATATCAGGAAGGCAGCAGGACCGGACGGCATCCCCGGCCGCGTCCTAAAAGTCTGTGCCGACCAACTGGCCCCGGTATTCACTGACATCTTCAACCTGTCCTTGGAACAGGCTGTCATCCCCACCTGTCTGAAGAAGTCCACCATCATCCCTGTACCCAAAAAATCTACGCCCGCTTGCCTCAACGACTACCGCCCTGTAGCCCTCACCTCCATAGCCATGAAGTGCTTTGAGAAGCTAGTGAAGGGCTACATCTGTTCCTCCCTCCCCATCAACCTGGACCCTCTGCAATTTGCATATCGCCCCAACAGGTCCACAGAGGACGCCATAGCCCATGTGCTGCACACAGCAGCATCACACCTGGACAAGAGGCAGGGGAACTATGTGAGAATGCTGTTCATCGACTACAGCTCAGCATTCAATACCATAGTCCCCTCCAAACTCATAGCCAAGCTCAGGGACCTGGGCTTGAACTATGACCTATGCCAGTGGGTCTTGGACTTCCTGACGGGCAGACCCCAGGTGGTAAGAGCAGGCAACTGCACCTCCTCATCCATCACGCTCAACATAGGGGCCCCCCAGGGCTGTGTTCTGAGCCCCCTCCTCTACTCCCTGTACACACATGACTGCGTAGCACAGCGGAACAACAACACCATCATCAAATTTGCTGAACGGCCCTTCTAAGGTTTCTCTCCTCCACACTGCCTGTGGAGCTTTTTTCCCTATTGTTAGGTTTTAGTGAGTTTTTCCTTACCTTCGCGTGGGGTATGTCTGGGAGTGCTTGCATTCTTTCATTTATTTGCATTCATCTAAAAAATTTTTGGACCCTATGGTGTTCTTGTTCTGTTCTTGACTTATTGTTATGTTGTCTTCTTGACCTGTTTAAAGAAGACCTGTACGGCCCATGGGGACATTAACGTGTGTTGTCGGGCCCTATAAATAAATTTGATTTGATTTGATTTGATTTAGTGGTGGGCCTAATCTCTGCCAACGACGAAAGGGCCTACCTGGAAGAGGTAGAGAACCTGTCACAGTGGTGTCAGGAGAACTGCCTCTCCCTGAACGTCAGCAAAACAAAAGAGATGATTGTAGACTTCAGGAGGTCGGGGGTCAAGGACTACAGCCCCCTCAGCATCGACGGGGCACCGGTTGAGAGAGTGAACAGTTTCAAGTACCTCGGAGCCCACATATCCGAGGATTTGACATGGACCACACACATTGACATCTGTATCGGTTTTCAAAGAAATTATAAATTATATATATATATATTTTTTTTACATTTATTTACCCACACAAGCAAGTTAGAACAAATTCTTATTTTATTTATTGTCAAAAGTATGCATAATGTTGTGTTAATTCCACAACAAGAGATATGTAACGTTAATTACCTGAAATTATTTTTGGGGGGGGGGGGGGGGGGGGGGGGAACCCTGCATATATTGGTATCGTTTGATATCGGTATCGGAAATTAAGAGTTGGACAATATCGGTATATCGGTTATCGGTAAAAAAGCCAACATAATATATATATATATCGCGAGATAATATCATTAATTTTTTTTTTTTTTTTTTTTTTTTCTTTTTAACCTTTATTTACCCAGGGTAGGTTCACTGAGCACAGATGCTCTTTTTCAGGAAGGCCCTGCTTCACATTCACACAGTTCCATTCACACCTGGGAGCTGCCCAGTACAACCACAGTTGACACCATTGGCCACTGAGCAACTCCACTGGAGTAGTTGATTCAAGCCATGTCACATAGTTCAAGTTTGAAGTGATTCTTTCTGTTTTGCTCCTGAGAGTGTGCTAGATACTGTACTGTACTGGTAATATTATTTATTTGTGTTAACTTCTGAATAAAACAACTTATTAAACACAAGTACATCTTATTGAACATTATTTTGATATTTCATTACCAATTATCATAGCAAAACAGCTTTTTCAAACAGTCTGTAATGCATTTTGGAAACGGGAGATGGGCTCATGGTGTAATGGGCCACCTGGCTTGAGAAACATAAGGAGGAAAGAAAAAGTAAGGACTTACTTCTGGTCATTATTTGGGTAGAACACACATATTTTGAATGCCTTCGGCAGTTTTTTTTTTTGAGCCATTTTAATCTAGATTAATCTAGATTAAATCCAGGATTGCAGATAGATTAATCTAGATTAAAAAAAATTATCTATGCCCACCTCTATATATATATATATATATATATATATATATGTATATTCTCACCGCATATATACCTATCCTCTGTCTGTCCCTTCTCAGTAGCGGCTCGTATCTACTGTTGGGTGGTCGCAGCCGGGGGTTCACGTTAGGTCGAGTTGAAAATGTAATGCTCTGAGATGCTCTGGAGCAATCTCTCTCTCTGTCTCTCGGATCAATCCAATAAAATAATTAACACATGTATATGTTGTCATTTTAAACAACTCACCATTCATTCATTATGCATCAGCAGCAGCTATAATTGAGGAAGCGAGAACACACAGGGGAGCTTGGCGCGGTGTAGCGGCAGGCGTGGATAAGGGGGCGTGCTAGCGCGGGGTCACGTGGGCGTCGTGGCCAATCAGAGGAACCCGGAAACCGAACTGCATTGTATTTGGCATAGACGCGTCCTGGCTCACCTCAAATCTGGCCTTTCACCCTCACCCATGTGAGAATGCTGTTCATCGACTTCAGCTCAGCATTCAACACCATTATCCCCTCCAAACTATTCTCCAAACTTGGTGACCTTGTGGAACTCAAGGACATTGACATCAAGTCCTCTGTCTGCAACTGGATACTAGACTTCCTAACGAACAGACCTCAGTTTGTTTGAATAGACAATCTCACCTCCTGAATTATGGCGCCGCAACAAACGGCTGCCTCTCTGATCGCTCCGTTGAGACTGTGCTTTCTTTTGTTAATTTTTATAGTATTAAGAGTTTTATTTGCACCTACTGTTGGTGCATTATATGTGTATGACCGTCAGTCAATCATTGACATTGGATTAAAGAAAACGTACCGATTGGATTGCTCTCTGGATCGGATTGCTGAACAACAACAATGGCCAGCGGAGGTCCTTTGTTGTGGCCGTGGCCAAAGCCAGGAGACGCCGCGACGACGAGGGAAGAGAGCCGGGGTCCGGAACAGACTGAGGTCCAAACGACACAGAACCACATTGCCCAGCATATTGTTGGCCAATGTGCAATCGATAGGAAATAAACTGGACGACATCAGAGCACGGATCCAATTCCAGAGGGACATTCGGGATTGTAACGTCCTCTGTTTCACAGAAACTTGGCTGAGTCCAGATGTCCCGAATCACGCAATAGAACCGGCAGACCACTTCTTCGTTCTCCGCAAGGACCGGACGGCAGAAGAGTCACTAAAGAAGAAAGGAGGCGGCATTGCCTTCATGATAAACAAGGAGTGGTGCGATTTAGGCAACGCAAAGGAACTGTCTAACCACTGCTCCCCAGACCTGGAGTTTATCACGATAAAATGTCGACCCTTCTTCCTCCCAAGAGAGTTAACGTCCATCATCCTCATCGGAGTGTACATTCCACCACACGAGAATACTGGGGTCGCACTTTCAAAACTTCACAACGAGGTAAACAAACAACAGATAGCTAGCGTTGACGCTGCCATTGTGGTTCTGGGTGATTTCAACAGCGCGCGTCTTAAAAAGGTGTTGCCGAATTTCTATCAGCATGTGACCTGTCCCACCAGAGGCGAGAACATATTAGACCATGTATACTCGCAATTTAAGAATGGGTATAAGTCACAGGCTCTTAGTCCATTAGGTAAGTCCGATCACGCCGCCATATTCCTTTTGCCAAAGTATAAACAAAGTCTCAAGCGAACGCCGGTGGTCTCGCGAGCGTTGGGCCGTGACGTCAGAGGAGTCACTCCAAGCTGCACTTGAATGCACAAACTGGAGTGTATTCCGTGATAACACAGCCAATATTAACGAATACACTGAAACGGTGCTTGACTATGTCTGTACTCTGGTAGAAGAAACAATCCCCTCCACCACAATTAAAATCTACCCAAATCAAAAGCCCTGGGTAGACAAATCCGTCCGTGAGGCTCTGAAAGTGCGCACATCAGCATACAACACCGGGCTGGAGACAGGCAACATGGAAGAACACAAGATGGCAAGATACAACGTCAGGAGAGCAGTAATAGAGGCAAAACGGCGTTACAGGGATAAAGTTGAACTTCAGTTTGAACAGGCTGACTCTAGAGGCATGTGGCAGGGCCTCAGAACAATGACAGATTACAAAGGCACCTCCCTCAAACTGAACAGTGACATCTCCTTAGCAAATTATCTCAATTCCTTCTATGCGAGGTTTGAGGCTGTGAATAAAAACACCAGCCTACAAACCACGGCAATGGGGGGGGGGGGTCTGCTGATGGAGACTCAGTGTTCAGGGTAACAGAGCATGAGGTGAGACGGATCTTTAAAAAAGTGAATATCAGGAAGGCAGCAGGACCGGACGGCATCCCCGGCCGCGTCCTAAAAGTCTGTGCCGACCAACTGGCCCCGGTATTCACTGACATCTTCAACCTGTCCTTGGAACAGGCTGTCATCCCCACCTGTCTGAAGAAGTCCACCATCATCCCTGTACCCAAAAAATCTACGCCCGCTTGCCTCAACGACTACCGCCCTGTAGCCCTCACCTCCATAGCCATGAAGTGCTTTGAGAAGCTAGTGAAGGGCTACATCTGTTCCTCCCTCCCCATCAACCTGGACCCTCTGCAATTTGCATATCGCCCCAACAGGTCCACAGAGGACGCCATAGCCCATGTGCTGCACACAGCAGCATCACACCTGGACAAGAGGCAGGGGAACTATGTGAGAATGCTGTTCATCGACTACAGCTCAGCATTCAATACCATAGTCCCCTCCAAACTCATAGCCAAGCTCAGGGACCTGGGCTTGAACTATGACCTATGCCAGTGGGTCTTGGACTTCCTGACGGGCAGACCCCAGGTGGTAAGAGCAGGCAACTGCACCTCCTCATCCATCACGCTCAACATAGGGGCCCCCCAGGGCTGTGTTCTGAGCCCCCTCCTCTACTCCCTGTACACACATGACTGCGTAGCACAGCGGAACAACAACACCATCATCAAATTTGCTGAACGGCCCTTCTAAGGTTTCTCTCCTCCACACTGCCTGTGGAGCTTTTTTCCCTATTGTTAGGTTTTAGTGAGTTTTTCCTTACCTTCGCGTGGGGTATGTCTGGGAGTGCTTGCATTCTTTCATTTATTTGCATTCATCTAAAAAATTTTTGGACCCTATGGTGTTCTTGTTCTGTTCTTGACTTATTGTTATGTTGTCTTCTTGACCTGTTTAAAGAAGACCTGTACGGCCCATGGGGACATTAACGTGTGTTGTCGGGCCCTATAAATAAATTTGATTTGATTTGATTTGATTTAGTGGTGGGCCTAATCTCTGCCAACGACGAAAGGGCCTACCTGGAAGAGGTAGAGAACCTGTCACAGTGGTGTCAGGAGAACTGCCTCTCCCTGAACGTCAGCAAAACAAAAGAGATGATTGTAGACTTCAGGAGGTCGGGGGTCAAGGACTACAGCCCCCTCAGCATCGACGGGGCACCGGTTGAGAGAGTGAACAGTTTCAAGTACCTCGGAGCCCACATATCCGAGGATTTGACATGGACCACACACATTGACATCTGTATCGGTTTTCAAAGAAATTATAAATTATATATATATATATTTTTTTTACATTTATTTACCCACACAAGCAAGTTAGAACAAATTCTTATTTTATTTATTGTCAAAAGTATGCATAATGTTGTGTTAATTCCACAACAAGAGATATGTAACGTTAATTACCTGAAATTATTTTTGGGGGGGGGGGGGGGGGGGGGGGGGAACCCTGCATATATTGGTATCGTTTGATATCGGTATCGGAAATTAAGAGTTGGACAATATCGGTATATCGGTTATCGGTAAAAAAGCCAACATAATATATATATATATCGCGAGATAATATCATTAATTTTTTTTTTTTTTTTTTTTTTTTTTCTTTTTAACCTTTATTTACCCAGGGTAGGTTCACTGAGCACAGATGCTCTTTTTCAGGAAGGCCCTGCTTCACATTCACACAGTTCCATTCACACCTGGGAGCTGCCCAGTACAACCACAGTTGACACCATTGGCCACTGAGCAACTCCACTGGAGTAGTTGATTCAAGCCATGTCACATAGTTCAAGTTTGAAGTGATTCTTTCTGTTTTGCTCCTGAGAGTGTGCTAGATACTGTACTGTACTGGTAATATTATTTATTTGTGTTAACTTCTGAATAAAACAACTTATTAAACACAAGTACATCTTATTGAACATTATTTTGATATTTCATTACCAATTATCATAGCAAAACAGCTTTTTCAAACAGTCTGTAATGCATTTTGGAAACGGGAGATGGGCTCATGGTGTAATGGGCCACCTGGCTTGAGAAACATAAGGAGGAAAGAAAAAGTAAGGACTTACTTCTGGTCATTATTTGGGTAGAACACACATATTTTGAATGCCTTCGGCAGTTTTTTTTTTTGAGCCATTTTAATCTAGATTAATCTAGATTAAATCCAGGATTGCAGATAGATTAATCTAGATTAAAAAAAATTATCTATGCCCACCTCTATATATATATATATATATATATATATATATGTATATTCTCACCGCATATATACCTATCCTCTGTCTGTCCCTTCTCAGTAGCGGCTCGTATCTACTGTTGGGTGGTCGCAGCCGGGGGTTCACGTTAGGTCGAGTTGAAAATGTAATGCTCTGAGATGCTCTGGAGCAATCTCTCTCTCTGTCTCTCGGATCAATCCAATAAAATAATTAACACATGTATATGTTGTCATTTTAAACAACTCACCATTCATTCATTATGCATCAGCAGCAGCTAAATTAATGTTATAGTTCACAACACAGCAGCGCGTTTTGAATCGCTAGCCTATTATCGTCTCAGCAAGCACAGTCAATACTTTCCGTAGCCGCATTTCTCGGAGACAGCTGTGTAGCGAGAGCGAGAGAGAGAGAGAGCGAGAGAGAGAGAGAGACTCACTGTTTAGTCGAAACGTCCAGGGCAGGAGGGCTTGATAAAGTGTATAATCCACTGTTGATGTATATCCAGACCACTGTCCACTGTCCAGACTGCATCCGCCATATAGCTTGTTAGCCAAGTGTTAGCTGTTAGCACCACACAACACAAGTACTTTGATGATGTCTTTGTCCATTTCCACGTCGAACAGACTGCAAACTACCTGGCGTTCTATCGCCATGCTCTAAGACAAACTCTAACCTTAACCAACTTTGAAAGAGTGCCTAAGCTTAACCGTCGAAAGAACTTGCCGTCACGCTCTAAGAGAAATAGCTGCATCACAACAACACAAGTTACACAACAGCTACAACAGAAACTGGCGTCGGCCAATCAGAGAGCGTCTCCGCGAAATGCGGCTACGGAAAAAAAAACTGACGTCGGCCAATCAGGGAGCGTCTCCGCGAAATGCGGCTACGGAAATTCTAGACGCTGCTACGGCTGCTTGCCTAGACCGCTTCAAATCGCGCCCGGCTTCCAACATAATACATCATATTTTAACGCACATCGCGTTACGCACTGATTGGCTGCGACGGATACAGCGATGACGCACTCAGAGCGCTATTGTGTCTAGCCCGGGCGAGAAATACGGCTAGGAGCCGCTAGGAGAAATGCGGCTATGCGCAGTGAGTCACTTCCTGTTCAGGAAAACGATTATTTTTTATTTGATATATTAACGTTATATTGTGCATTGGAAACACAAACATACTTAAAATGAGTAAATATTATTCATTTTAAACATGTTTATATTATTTATAGGGCTATAAAAAAAAACAAAAAAAAAATTCTTCTCTCTCTATTAACAGGGGGGTCGGCACCCGAGCGCCCCCAGTGGCCAGCCGCCACTGTCCCTTCTATATCTGTACATATCCTACTTACTTAGTTACACTGCTGGCCAGTAATAGTCATACTGTCTCTATTTATATAATACACTGTACATATACATCTGATTAGCACTACACTCAGTAGTACTAACTTGTATATATTGTACTCAGTTTACCCACCTGTACATTGTATATTGCTGTTGCACTTTACTGCTACATTTGCACTGGATGCCAAACTTATTTTCGTTGTACTGTACTTGTGCTGTATGATGACAATACATTTTAATCTAATCTATACTTCCATGTTTATTTACCATTTTCTTTTGACCAGTATTCTCTTTTTATCAGTATCAGGTGGTCAGTTGCAGATGCACATGGCCTCCCCCAGCCCTCCGCTCCAGCTCCACAGGATCTCCTTGAACGTCTTCCTCATCTCCCGGCTCCTCAGCGCGTAGATGAGCGGGTCGATGACGGAGTTGCACATGATGAGGATGAGGTAGAGGTTGAAGTGGGACATGAAGCAGACGCAGTAGGGGTTCCTGGGGCAGGAGATCATGAGGATGAGGTGGAGGAAGAACGGCGCCCAGCAGACGACGAACACCCCGAGGAGGATGGTCAGGGTGATGGCTCCCTTCATGTTGCTACGGTGCCACGCCACCCCGCTGCCCCCTCTCCTCCTCCTTTTCCCTCCTCCTCCTTGTCTGCCGTGTCTCCCTCTCTCCTTTATTTGTAACTCGTCTCCTGCGTGTCCCTGTCTTCCTCCTGACCCTTCCTCCCCTTCCCCGTCCTCTTTTTCACTTCCTCTCCCTCCTCCTACCATGTATCCTCCTCTTACTCTTTTCTCCGTCCCACCACCTGCGCCTGGTATTCCTCCACCTCCTTCCCCTGGTCTTCCTCCTCTCCCCCTGGCTCCTCTCATGTCTCCTCCTCCTAGGGTGACCTCTGTCCCATCACCTCCATCTAGTATTCCTCCTCCTCCTCCTCCTCCTCCTCCTCCTCCTCCTCCTCCTCCTCCTCCTCCTCCTCCTCCTCCCTGTCCCGGCAGCACGGCTATCCTCTTCATGTGCATGCGGGCCAACATGAACATGTGGACATACAGCGACGCTATCAGCACCAGCATGGCCAGGAACATGGTGATCAGACACACCAAGACGGTCTTGCTCTCCGAGTAAACGATGAACAACACCCCGGAGGCCGTGCAGAATGCCCAGATGCCCGTGATCACCCCGCCAGCTCGCCTCACGGTCATGATGTTGTGGTAACGCAGGGCGTAGAATATGGTGACGTAGCGGTCGATGGCGATGGCCAGGAGACTGCAGATGGATGCCAGGAGGGAGCTGCAGATCATCGAGTCCAACACGTTGTCCACGCTCTTGATGGTGCGGGCGGGGATGGTTCCGAGGACGCCGGCGGTGATGGTGGCCATGACGGCGGTCTCCATGGCATTGGAGACGCTGACGAGCAGGTCGGCAGCGGCCAGGCTGCAGATGTAGAAGTACATGGGGGAGTGGAGGTTCCTGTTCCTCGCGATGGCCCAGATCACCAGCACGTTCTCCAGGAGACTGACCACACCCAGTGTCAGGAACACCTAGGGGATAGAAAGCACAGTGTGAGGTTGTTATGGGATACAAGATAATAAGTTATACAATGACATGTAATGATGGTCCTGATCTGTGCCAATTGTGGCATGTTCTCCAGAAAACCAGAATAATAATGACCACACCTAGTTCTCCAGTAGACTCACCATTACCTGTGTCGGGAATGTATTGGAAAGACATTACAGTTTAAAGCTCCTGTCTCAAAGTTTGGGAAAATGTGTCAGAAGCCAGAGGAAATCACGCCCCCTCCCCCTCCCTGGCTCTCCCAAACCCCACCTCCCACCCCCTGTGATTCACTGTAAGTGGGTACGCCTCCTCTTGAAGTGGTTCCCCGATTGGATGGACGTCTTAGGGGAGTGGTCACACTGATATTTGGCCACGCCGAGTTTCATCGCATGCTGGTGTAAAAGTGGGCTGTACTGGATGTGATGCTGCTCCATGTTCAACAAATCACATTCACTGCTCATCAGCCCAAATCCTGAACATTGGACGAGTGTAGGTGTGTCGTGCAATTTTACAGGTCAAAGTTGAACTAATTTGAGCTTTGACCATGCAAGCAAGACAGCGTTTCTTTGCAGTGGAAAGTGAGTGGTACACCACCGGTTTGAATGGTGGCACATGAGAGACTAGAAAACATTCCTGCAGATGTGACCCTGCAAGCCTTAGTGCTCAATTATGATTCATTGCTTAGATCTGATTTGTTTTTTAAATGTGGCCAATATCAGATTCCAGTGTGAACTGGTCACGCTCCTGTACCTGAGCTGCATGCGCAAATGAACAATGACAAAGATGGACGTAAACATGGAGGACACTGAAGTCACAGTTTATGGTTTAATTTATAAATTGATGTGCAGTGGAGGCCAGCTAATTTATAAGCAGATGATAATGGGGAGGAGGTGAAATAGCCATTTATTCTTTCAATATACTTTCAAACAGACCAGTTATGATACGTGCCCTCAGGTTTTGCTTGAGGGCACGTAACCCCAAATACTTATAAGGTAAACACCTCACTGTCCACCTCCATCACAGCGGTCTTTCATGTTTGTAAATGGTTAATGGTAAATGGATTATCCAAAGCGCTTTACAATTTTTGTTCCTCACATTCACACACCGACAACGGAGGCAACCATGCAAGGTGCCAACTGCTCATCGGGAGCAATTAGGGGTTAAGTGCCATGCTCAAGGACACTTTGACGCGCTGCCCGGGAGGAGCGCGAATCTAACTGGGAACCTTCCGATTATCCGACGACACGTTCTACCTCCTAAGACGCAGAATGACTCCCATTTGAGATTTGTGATGATGTCAATCTCAAAAGTTGCAGGAATCCTGAATGACTGTTCAGACTGAGGTCGCATTGCAATAAATCTGACTTGTCAGATTCAATGTGATTTGTGCTGTTTACACTGTTTTGAATAAAACAAACAGATGTGGGCCACTTTTGCCTGTAGCCTAAAAGTACTATTTTTGAGAAAGCAGTT
>NC_140177.1:100320921-100584390 GCF_963971535.1 Notolepis coatsorum
GTTAGTTTGTTTACTGCAGTTATGTCAGAACGACAATCAACTAATCAACTAACACTTGCAAGTGCTCAAATGCATATCCACATTTGCTGTCAAGTTAACGTTATCGTTATGAATGCGACCGCAAGGCTGGCCGTACTGTAACATTAGCTAACGTTCATTTAGCAGGATGTAATGTGTAACGTTTAATCAACGGGAAATGGCCCTGAATACATCAAACATCATCATCATCAAATACATCAAATATCACTATGAATTGAAAATGGGGGACCCTGATGTAAACAAGGCGAAAGTCTTTCTCTGGTCTGCATCCCCTTAACAATTGTGTGTATTGAAGAAGAATCCTACCTATATCTCAAGGATATTGACGAAACAGCAGATAAAAACGGACTACATATCTTTCATCTTAATGTAAATAGCCTCAGGCACAAACTGGCAGAAATAAGACAACATTTCAGTAGCGGAAAGGTAAACATACTATGTTTCTCAGAAACTAAACTGGACTTATCAGTAACAGACCCGGAAATTGAATTGGAGAACTATTCTTTAGTCCGCAATGACAGGAACAGGCATGGAGGAGGTGTCTGTATGTACATCCATCAAGACACCAAATTTATTAACCGTACAGACCTAGATCATGAGGCTATTGAAACTGTTTTTGTAGAAATTCTATTTGAAAGGGCTAAATCTGTTCTAGTCGGCACAATTTACAGACCGCCAGACCAAAATGGCTTTTATGACGTGTTGGATGCGTGCTTAGCTGGAGTTGAGGATACAGAAATGATTCTTATTGGGGATTGGAACACGGATATGCAACAAAAAGATGCACCCGTCTTCAAATCCTACAATAGGTTCTGTGATCTGCACGGCCTCAGCCAACTAATCACACAACCCACACGTGTGTGTGAGTCAACTCAGACTACCATTGACCTCATCCTGACCTCTGACAAGTCCAAGATCGCCAATAAAGGGGTTATAGCATGCGGGTTAAGTGATCATTATATGATATTCTGTACGCGCAAAAAGCTAAAACAAAAGGCTGGCTGTCACAAAACAGTCACATCTAGAGACCTAAAAACCTACTCTAGCGAGGCCTTTAACCTTGAACTGGAAAGTCTGGACTGGTCAGACGAGCTCAATGGTACACTGGTTGAAGAAACATGGCTTGGCTTCAAAACCAAATTTTCAACGATACTAAACAACATGGCCCCCCTAAGAACCACTAGGGTAAAAAATCGCGCTGAGCCGTGGATGCACGCTGAAATACTGACCGCTATGAAAACCAGAGACAAAAAATGCTCTGAGTTTCGTAAAAGTCAGTCAAAGCTTACTAAAAGCACGAGCAGTGAACTCCAAGCCCACGTGACTGAACTCAAACTGGAAAGAAACAGACTAAGAAATGATGTAAACTCCATGATCAAAACAGCAAAGAAAAAATTCATCAATGACAAAACCGAGGAAAACAAAAACAAACCGCGTGAACTTTGGAAATTACTCAATAACCAACTAGGCTGCAGTAAAAAACTTAAAACCAGATTCTCAAACATAAACATAAAGACGGAAAACACGCTCATCACAGAGAAGCTGGATGTAGCCAATTACTTAAATAGTTTCTTCACAAACATAGCCACAACACTGGTAAACAAACTACCCTCCCACTCAGGGCATTATGGGGTAGAACACATAGTAGCATACTACAAGAACCTAGGGGTCCACAAAGACGACTTCAAACTGGAAATGGTAACAACAGATGAGGTACTCAAAAAACTGAGCGCCCTCCAACCCAACAAGGCCACTGGCCATGACAACATCCCCTCCAAATTCCTCAGAGACTCAGCAGCCGCCATCACCCCAGTCATCACACACATAATAAACCTCTCCATAAAACAGGGACACGTCCCCAAGGACTTCAAAATTGCGAGAGTGACCCCTCTGCACAAAAAAGGCAGTAAATTAGACCCAGGCAACTACCGCCCTGTTTCTATCCTTACCTCCATCTCGAAAGTCATGGAAAAATTTTTATACGAACAGGTCGAAAAATACCTTGCGGAAAAAAATCTAATCTACGAATTCCAATCTGGCTTCAGAACATCCCACTCCACTGACACATGCCTTCTCTATTTAAACGACCACATCAAACAAGAGGTGGACGCGGGCAAATACTGCGGCATGGTCATGCTGGACCTACAAAAGGCCTTCGACACTGTCAATCACACCATTCTGATTGACAAGCTAAAAGCAATTGGTTTTGATAGTCTATCAGTGAGCTGGATGCAATCCTACCTGGAGGGGAGAGAGCAGATGGTGGAGGTAAACGGTACCCTATCCCCCCCCCTCACAGTAAACTGTGGTGTTCCACAAGGAAGCATACTAGGTCCGCTACTGTTCCTAATTTATGCAAATTACATGTCGTCAGCTTGTGACTGCAACTTGTTCCTGTTTGCGGACGACTCAGCCCTGCTGGTCTCTGACAAGAACAAGTTACAGGTTGAAAAAACCCTCAGCTCAGAACTAGGCAAAATCTGCATATGGCTCGCTGATAACAAACTATCATTACACATGGGCAAAACAGAGTCCATTCTCTTCGGTTCAAATAACAAACTCAGCAAGACCGACGGCTTCTCAGTTACAGTGGGTGACAATATTGTCACAAGGAAAGAAGATATTACCTACCTGGGTTCCATCCTAGAGGCAAATCTTTCCTGTGACAAAATGGCATCCAATGTAATAAAAAAAGTCAACCAACGAACTCGATTCTTGTACCGGATCTCCTCACTGGTAAACAAGAATACACTGAAGACTCTAGCAGGAGCACTCATTCAAGGGTACTACAACTATGCTTGCACCTCATGGTACCAAAGCACCTCAAAGGCGCTAAAAACAAAATTACAAACATCTCAAAACAAACTGGTCAGACTACTGCTTGACCTTACTCCTAGAACCCACCTCACCCCTGCCCACTTTGACAACCTAGGATGGCTTAGAGTAGACGACAGAGTACAGCAACTTGCAATGGGCCTGGTCTACAAGATACACTACACGACCAAGGTACCCATGTACATGACAAAATACTTCCCAAATGTCAGTTAATACCACGATCACAACACCAGAGGGAGCTCCACAAATCATGTTAAACCCAGATTCGGCTCAAACAAGGGACTAAACACGTTTCGCAATTATGCCACATCAATGTGGAACGCCCTACCCAAAGCTGTAAAGGAATGTGAATCACTACCCACTTTCAAAAACACTCTCAAAAAACACCTAAGGGAGACTGCAACCCGAAACTGGCCCCTGTAAATGTCCGAACACAACCCTCCAATGTACAGTAAATTACCAAGTATGGTCTTGTCAATAATCCAATGTACAGTGTTGTTTGTACAGTTGTACAGTGTCCCCCACCCACCCCTCCTACCCACCCCCCCCCCCCCCGACTCCTACCCAACCCCCCCCCCCCCCCCCCCACTCCTAACCAACCCCCCCCCCCCACCCACCCACCCAACCACCTCCAATGTACAGTCCCCCCCCACCCCCACCTACCCAATCCAATGTACAGTTTCCACGCCTAATGTATATACTCTTTTCTTTCTGGACTCTTTTTGTATCACAAACAGTACTGTAATTGCAAATCTGGTATGTCATAAATGTATAGATGGAGCAGTACTGTCTATCTGTATGTCATGTATGTCATATATGTTACGATGAATTGAAAATGGGGGACCCTGATGTAAACAAGACGAAAGTCTTTCTCTGGTCTGCATCCCCTTAACAATTGTATGTATTGAGCTGTACTGTACTGTACCCATTCTGCAATCTGTTAATAAAGTTTTCATTCATTCATTGAGCCGTACTGTATTGTACCCATTCTGCAATCTGTTAATGACATTTACATATCTGTAGATACTATATCTATATCTGTACATATCTCTTACCTACTCTTACTAGTTACACTGCTGGCCAGTATGACTTACTACCATAGTGTCTTTATACCTGTATCACTGTACATATTAATACTATATCTATACTGTACATATCTCTTACCTACTCTTACTAGTTACACTGCTGGCCAGTATGACTTACTACCATAGTGTCTTTATACCTGTATCACTGTACATATTAATACTATATCTATATCTGTACATATCTTTTACTAGTTACACTGCTGGCTAGTATGGCCACTGCCATAGTGTATTTATACCTGTATCACTGTACATATTAATACTATAACTCTGTACACTACATACATCTGATTAGCATTATTACTCAGTAGTACTGATTTATAAATATATTTTAAACAATATAATGAATTAAAGTTTTGTTTTATTTGTCACATATAAGGTACATGTACATTACAGTGAAACACTTGGTTCTGTATGAGCTTCATGAGATTGTGCTTCATACATTTAAAAAAAAAATCTTTTTTGCAGGCATGATGACTGATGACACCACCATGGTGGGCTGCATCTCAAAAGGCGACGAGACCGCATACCCAGCTGAATACAGTAAGCTAAAGACCCAGGAGATGATCGTGGACTACAGGAGGAAGAAGACCGACATACAGCCCCTGTACATCGACGGGGGATGCGTGGAGAGAGTCTCTGTCATCAATATGTGCACTAAACTCAGCTAAAATTTAAAACAACAGTCGAAAGAGAAATCTGAAGTTGTTGTCATGGGAGATTTCAACACGGATTTACTTAAACATAGCTCTGGATTAAAGTCCCTTCTGAACTATAGTAAATTGTTTGACCTGCACCAGCTCATCACTGAACCTACAGTACCAGAGTTACCTCCCTTTCTCAGACCATAATCGACTTAATACTGGTCTCTGATAAACAAAGGATAACAAACAGCGGCGTTGTTGATTATGCACTAAGTGATCACCTTGCAATTTTCTGTACCAGAAAGGTACAGATGGGTCATTTTGAGGGTCACAACAACATCAAAAATCAGATCTTTAAAAAATTACAGCAAGGAAATGCTCCTGGATGGTTTAAGGGGTGTGGACTGGTCTCATGTAATGCACTGCAAAGAGGTTGAAAAAGCATGGGACGGTTTTAAAACAACATTTCTTAAAGTGGTTGACAGATTAGCACCCAGGAAGATGGTCAGGATAAAGCAGAGGACACAGCCCTGGATTAATGATGACATTTTAAAAGCTATTAAAATAAGGAACAATCTTTTTAAACAATTTAAGAAGTCCAGCACAGACCAGGCTGTCCTAGATTTAAAGAAACACAAAAACTATGTAAATAGTTTGATTAAAGGGGCAAAGAAGGGCTTTTTCAATGAAAAAATAACAGAGTATAGGAACAACTCAAGGAAACTCTATGGTGAGTTTATTCGCCCAAAAAAAACTGTACAGTAGTTGAATAGACAGAGTAAAATAGTGCAGTGCAATAAAATAGTAGAATAGAATAGATAAAAAAATGTTTACAGTGAAAGAGATACAGACAAATAGCTAGCTAGTCTATTGATAGTTATGTACAGTTCAATGTACAGTTTCCTCCCCCTCAAATGTATATATTCTCTTTTAGAAACTGTCTATATATAGACAGAGTTGTCTGTATATCCTGTATGTCATAAATGTCTGGATGTAACAGTAGTGTGTACAAGTGTATGTTGTGTATAGACAGTAGACATACACAACATACAAGTGTATGTTGTGTATGTCATAAATGTCTTTATGAATTTAAAATGGGGGACCCTGATGTAAACAAGATGAAAGTCTTTCTCTGGTCTGTATTGTACCCATTCTGCAATCTGTTAAAGTTAAAGACATAAGAAAGACATTTCCTCACCATGGAGATACCACTCCCCATTTTCTTCACTATGCTATCAATGTGTTCTGCCCATGACAGCTGGCTATCAATTATTATGCCCAGTAATTTTACTTTATTTACCTGTTCTATGGGTTCGTCAGACACGTTCAAACAAATTTTTGGTATCGATGACAATTTATGACTCGAACCCAAGAGAATTGATTTGGTGTGTGAGTGCTATAGTCTGCCATCTTTAGGTAAGGGAATAATTTTACCATATTTCCAGACAGTGGGACCCTGATGTAAACAAGACAAACGTCTTTCTCTGGTCTGCATCCGCTTAACAATTGTGTGTATTGAGCCGTAGCCTACTGTATTGTACCCATTCTGCAATCTGTTAATACAATTGTCATTCATTCATTCATCACTATTTTATTTCACTGTAAAAAAATAAGTTTTATCTATTCTATTCTACTATTTTATTGCACAGCACTATTTTACTCTGTCTATTTTATCTTACTATTTTTATTATTGTCTATATCAGACTTTTTAAAACTAATTCCACTATATGATCCATGTTTGATGATCCAGTTAATTATATTGACTTGTTATATTGTTGGGAAGTGAGTCAAGTCTGCCTGAATGTTCACTGTTACAGTAGTTTTGCCTTTGAGAACCAATGGTTCTCGAGCCGTAATGGCACATGGGGCAGGAGCCTTTCCGTAGCGTGAGGCAGCTTGATGTACAAGTACACCCCTTGGACATGACACTAGTATTCAGGCAGACTTGACTCACTTCCCAACCCCCAAAATATAACACCTCCGTATATACAGTAGGGGGGTGGGGGGTTGGCATTGTGTGGAGAGATCAGTGACACAGAGTGGAGGGGAAATTATATGCAAAGCTTAGAACACAGCTGTGGTACAAACATAAGAAATAATTACGTGCAAACAGTGATTTTGTACTTTTCTTCAGATTGCAGAATGGGTACAATACGGTACAGCTCAATACACACAATTGTTATGGGGATGTAGACCAGAGAAAGACTTTAGTCTTGTTTACATCAGGGTCCCCCATTTTCAATTCATCATAACATGACATACATGACATACATATAGACATGTATGTATAGTCATGTATAGTATACGTTTTCATATCGGTATGGGTAAAAAAGCCAATATCGAGCATCCCTAACACCAATATATCTTTCAACCAGAGTGAAAATTGTGTAGTCCGCCGAGGTGGGAACGGGGTGAAACGATACAGCCTTCACTTTACGGCCTATAGGGACATTTTATTTCAGTCATCAGACTGTTGTTTTAAATGTTAGCTGAGTTTAGTGCACATATTGATGACAGAGACTCTCTCCACGCATCCCCCGTCGATGTACAGGGGCTGTATGTCGGTCTTCTTCCTCCTGTAGTCCACGATAATCTCCTGGGTCTTTAGCTTACTGTATTCAGCTGGGTACGCGGTCTCGTCGCCTTTTGAGATGCAGCCCACCATGGTGTTGTCATCAGTCATCATGCCTGCAAAAAAGAAAAAATTTAAAATGTATGAAGCACAATCTCATGAAGCTCATACAGAACCAAGTGTTTCACTGTAATGTACATGTACCTTATATGTGACAAATAAAACAAAACTTTAATTCATTATATTGTTTAAAATATATTTATAAATCAGTACTACTGAGTAATAATGCTAATCAGATGTATGTAGTGTACAGAGTTGTAGTATTATTATGTACATTGATACAGGTATAAAGACACTATGGTAGTAAGTCATACTGGCCAGCAGTGTAACTAGTAAGAGATATGTACAGATATAGTTATAGTATTAATATGTACAGTGATACAGGTATAAAGACACTATGGTAGTGGTCATACTGGCCAGCAGCGTAACTAGTAAGAGTAGGTAAGAGATATGTACAGATATAGTTATAGTATTAATATGTACAGTGATACAGGTATAAAGACACTATGGTAGTAAGTCATACTGGCCAGCAGCGTAACTAGTAAGAGTAGGTAAGAGATATGTACAGATATAGATATAGTATTAATATGTACAGTGATACAGGTATAAAGACACTATGGTAGTAAGTCATACTGACCAGCAGTGTAACTAGTAAGAGTAGGTAAGAGATATGTACAGATATAGATATAGTATTAATATGTACAGTGATACAGGTATAAAGACACTATGGTAGTGGTCATACTGGCCAGCAGCGTAACTAGTAAGAGTAGGTAAGGGATGTACAGATATAGATATAGTATCTACAGATATGTAAATGTCATTAACAGATTGCAGAATGAGTACAATACAGTACAGCTCAATACACACAATTGTTAAGGGGATGCACAGACCAGAGAAAGACTTTCGTCTTGTTTACATCAGGGTCCCCCATTTTCAATTCATAGTGATATATATTTTTGGGCATACACTTACAATATAAGCAGCTGGGAAACACATTATATGATGTATTCAGGGCCATTTCACGTTGATTAAACGTTACACATTACATCCTGCTAAATGAACGTTAGCTAATATTACGCGGCCAGTGTTGAAAAGCCTTGAGGTCGCATTCAATTTTCGAGAGACCATAACGTTAACTTGACAGCAATGTGGATACAGCTTTATTTGAGCAGTTGCTACTGTAACGTTACCTTAGTTGATTGTCATTCTGACATAACTGCAGTAAACAAACTAACGTTAAACCTAAGTTAACTTACCAGTAAATTCAGTACAGCGACAGCTGAAATCCACAGGACAGCCTGATCACAATAATCGACGGGCCAGTTACATTTCCCCCAACCAGAGCCTAACTAGAGCCACATTCTGCGAATCAGAGGCAGAGTAGGGGCGGGTCTTCGGTGCCAGCACGTTGGGTTGTCTCGTAAAGAATAATACTGCACTGTATCTGAGTATCTAGATGATTATCCATAAAAAACGCACGTTAATCGAAAATACCACACCATTACTGTACCAATGACAGTCAAATAATCTACAGAAAAGCATTACATTGCAAAATAATATGTCCAAGACTAGTGTCGCATGCACACACAATTGTAGAATAGCTCCCTCTCTCCACCGTGTAACTCGACTCCCCCTACTGGTTGAACCAGGCAGAGCAGCGTCAAAAGACGTCATCTTGCGTCAACCACCGGCATCTAGCTTGCTACCGGCGGGAGACGCCTCGTTTTCCAGTCCCACATCTGTATTGTCTCATAAAAAAATAGCTACAGTGCAGAACCGTATGTGAAGTACAATTTAACCAAAAGAACGAATATGTTTTATTTCCTTGAAATACCATTATTTTTGTGTAACTCATCAATCATACTATATTCTGTTGAATTCTAATTGTTAATATTTATATCAGCTTAACAAGGTTCATAAAAAGATGGGTTAACTGGCCAAATGATATTACACACCCAAATAAAATTCACCTACAAAAGTCAGACTGCCTACCTCAGTGGAGACCAGAAGTTGTTCATAACAGCCTGATGAGGAGGACAATGAAAACGATGATGATGTTGATGATGAAGGTAAGTGGGTAGGCGGCTCTCCGCTGTCGAGGAAAGCAACAGAGCTGTTAATTTCATGATTTGGGTTCCTAAGATGGAACGTTCCGCCCTGCTCCATTGTGATATTCACGGTTGACTTATTTTCGTTTTCCCCTTTAGTTCCAGTGGTGAAGGTGAGATGGGTAGCTGTGTTCTTGATTTCAGCTGTCAGCTGTATTCCACAATCCTCTGTGTTGCTCCATTGTAATATCCTATTGGACTCTTGTCAAGTCGACCAGTGAATGGATCTAAAGTCGACTATTTCGCTGACCTCCGTAATTCTTTTCAGCCATTTGAATTCCTATTGTTTTTGTTTTATTTACGTAACTCTCCAGAGGGGTCCATGAAGAAACATTGAAATTGTATCTACAACGATGCCCAATCCAGGAGACTCCTCTTGTACCTGTGCAGATTGTTAAAGGACAGGGCACAGCACATGTACAATGTATTGTATATCCCTCAAGAGACAGCCGCGATGAAAAGAAACATCTGTATTCTCAGGTGTCTGGGATGCAAAGAATCAATATCTCCGCTCTGAATCCCTTTTTGCCTTCATGGTCCGCTAAACAAAGAAGCAGCCGATGTAAACACGCACGCACACACGCACAGCAAAGTGTAAAACGAGTAGAGTGTATTCTGCACACAGGGAGTTGACGATACCTCAGTCCTGGTTTTGGTCGCTGGTCTTTCAGTAGATACCCGTTGAGTAGAAAAATCCAAAAGCGAATTGAAAATTTGTTTTCACGTCTCTGGAATTAGATGTACAAAGTAAGGTATACAAAAAAAAATTTAAAAACATATTGTGTCCGAGTAGTCACCGATATCTTAATTCTTCATCCTCCTGCCGTTCTGCGGTTTGCAGATGTACAAGCGAAGCTGCAAAGTGTGCAACAATCAAGTCATACAGTGCAGAGTACACAATAGCTCCGTTCCCAATCCACTTCTTGCTATGTGGTCCCCTCGGTATACTGTGAATACTGTGTCTCTGTGTTCAAATACGTGTGTATCCCAGTGACTTGAGGCATGGTGTGGAAGAGGATGGGTTGTCAGGGAACTGTAGGCTGTCGGATAGGCAGCAAAGTGGATAGCTACAGGAGCTATTTGATTAAATCTGGATTCTATCCCCCACACTTAAGGATCAGTCTCAGCATCAGCATCCACTGTGGTCTCCTCACATCACCGGGTTGAAGGAGAGAGTGTGTGTGTGTGTGTGTGTGTGTGTGTGTGTGTGTGTGTGTGTGTGTGTGTGTGTGTGTGTGTGTGTGTGTGTGTGTGTGTGTGTGTGTGTGTGTGTGTGTGTGTGTGTGTGTGTGTGTGTGTGTGTGTGTGTGTGTGTGTGTGTGTGTGTGTGTGTGTGTGTGTGTGTGTGTGTGTGTGTGTGTGTGTGTGTGTGTGTGTGTGTGTGTATGTAGGGGGGGGGCAATGGAGAGAGAGGGTGACGAGGAAACAAAAGAGAAAGAGAGTGATGGGGGCAATTGAAAGAGAGAGGTGTAGGCAATTTCTGAAATTATCTTTACATCCTGGCAGCTACCAAGAAATGAAATGCTCTGACAAAAATAGTGACTGTCACAGGCCCTGTAATCAGCCAATGTAATCGGAACATGCGAGTGCCTGAAACTCAACAATCAAGCAGATTGTTTTGACCTGCCAAGTGGTGTTCCTGTGGTCACAAGCTGGCACCAATCTGTGCCAAACAACTCGTGGACAGTTATACACATCATGCATATGTAGCACCCTGAAAATATGGCTATTATTCAGAAGTGCTGACTTGCCTTTTATCTCCCCTGGTGCACCAAGGCATACTAACTAGTTTCCATTAATATTCCCTCGAACAATGACGCAGGCTCCTCCTTGTTCTATCGGCTGGAATATGGATTATAAACAGTATCTCTGGATCATATTCACCCATCCTTTTCCCTGTGTGACTAGTTGGCGGTACCAGCAGGGGGCGGTGGCAGGCAGAGAGTGTACGAGGGAGCCGGGGAAGCAAGTGAATGGAGGCGGAAGAGGGAAGACGAGCCTCTTCGAGTCTGGACTTTGTTGTGAACAGACGTGTCTCGGAGAGCCCCCGTTGTGGAGCACACGGGCGGACGAACTGAACTTGAGTATGTGACGGGTTATCTTAGCAAAGTAATCGTAGTGGAGCATTGCATGTTTTCCCCACTGAATAACCCTAGTGATATATAACGAGTTATCCTAGAAGAAAGGCGGTATAGCCAAGTGTGGCTTAAGTTAAAGATATCCCCTCTAGTGAGGTGCCCCGCCAGCGTGGCGTGAAGAGGACCGGTGTTTAGAGACACCCTTCGTTATTATATATCACGGCTAGCAGGAGGGCTGTTTGGGACCCAGAGTGTAGCTTCAGTGTCAGTGAGGGCGAGTTTATGGATGCGCGTCGACCCAGCACCGGCCGTCCACAACCAGCCTTCGCCGGTGTCAACGTCTGCTCTGCACCGGCGGTCGACAGCCAAGCACGGGAGTTCTTCCGTCCAGCAGAGGTCGCCATCACCCAGCACACGCTCTCAGCCAGCTACTGTCCCTCTGCTCCAGCCCCGCTTGCTAGCGCCAGTGACGAGAGCGTTCGACGCCATCTTGCTACCCGGACGGTGGTGGCACGGCGAGGCCGCCATTTTGGTTGAGTACAATTGAGCATCAATGCTCCGGATCTATTACACCGTACACAGTGTGTTGCAGCCTGCGGGCGAAGCTAATGGTTGCTAAACACAGTTCACAGGGGTACCCCATCAACAATATATGCCGGCATTAGTATAGGACTTTTGTTTGGTATTGTGGGCCCACATTTTTGATTTCCTTTGAGTGTGATAACGTGTTTGTTCTTTAATAATATTTTCCCATCTAATTAACCCTTTCCCTGTGGGGAGGTTACAGACCTGGTGCATCATAAGTAAAGCCTTAGAGAGGTACTGTTCTTGCCATATAATTAAAGCCTGATAGAGGTATTACACAGGGTACCGACCCAGACGTGGGTGATGAGTCAAACACATTGAAGTATATTATCCCTGATAC
Source organism: Notolepis coatsorum (assembly GCF_963971535.1). Classification (NCBI taxonomy): domain Eukaryota; kingdom Metazoa; phylum Chordata; class Actinopteri; order Aulopiformes; family Paralepididae; genus Notolepis; species Notolepis coatsorum. The sequence continues at coordinate 100,333,265 of NC_140177.1, forward strand.
TAACCCAGAGGTGGGTGTATAATATACGTGTCTATGAGGTATTGAGTTACAAACGGAGCTATAGTGGGACTTCAGTCCATTTGACCACTCCTATTAAATCATTGTAACTGAACAGTACAACTAATATTAAACATTAGATGGGATTCTGTGTGCGTGTCTATTCCTGTGCCCAGTATTAACCATTTTGGTGTGGGTAACGTTACTACAATTAACCCCTTCCTACCCAACTCTCTCCTTTTCATTGTAAGGTTTCTAGTGGTCATCAATGGAGGGTACTGCTTGCGGGAGGAACAAATCTAATTGTGCATATCAGTCACTAGGTGTGGGAGGGCTAAAGGAGGTATTCAGGGAAGTGAGAGCGAGTTGGGGAGTACTGCTGACCGCCCCGGAGAGGCGAGGAAGACCAGAGTACCAGACCAGGTTGGTAAATCCCGGGCCCCATTCACTCCAACTACCGGGCCCCAGTTTGACGCTCCAGGCCCAAAGATGAGGGTGCAGTCAGACGGAGCTCTACTGTGTCCAGCTACCTTGTGACTGCCAGCAACCGTTCCCACAAAGCAGGGATAATCCACCCTGCTACACATATAAAACAAATGTTGTGTGACACTTTGGGCGGGATCCACAAAGAATGCATTGCACGGTGCTAATTGCACCCTTACTTACAATTCATTATGAATTGAAAATGGGGGACCCTGATGTAAACAAGAGGAAAGTATTTGCATCCCCTTAACAATTGTGTGTATTGAGCAGTACTGTATTGTACCCATTCTGCAATCTACAATTTTCAATCAATCAATCACCGTTTGTGATTCAACAACAGATGTTCTGTGGTTATTGTGCTTATATAACCACAATATATACCTTACATCTTGAGTGGTGTCACTATGCCTTGTTTTTAATTAATGAATTAATTAATTCACCTGGTCCTGCACATCTGCCTATGAGCACTATTGAATATCTAATGATGCGTCTAGGCATCTGCTTGGTCTAAAATTACCTATAATTCTAGCCCCCAGCAGTGGTCCGATGATCACTGACCACACATTAATACACAGAGCTGTCTCTATGCCTGTACATCACAGCCGGCTAAACAGCTCTGCCAAAAGAGCCAAAATCTGTATCAAATCTTAATCTAGACATCATTGGGTGTATATGGAGTATCACAAATTACCAAACCAAACTAAAATTAAGCTTGTCTGAAAATTTCATTAGACGCATACGATAATTGCCTACGGTTTTTTTGTGTGCCAAATTGAGATTTCTGCCTAACCGTACTCTCCTCACACTGCTGCATCGCCCTGGCTTAGTGCCTATATGTCCTCAGCCAATCAAAACACTTGTTACAATTCAAAAATCCCCATCTGCCTAACTCACTCGTGTGACTTGTGCATTTTAACGTTACATACACAGGCGGCGATCGCATGACTTAGGCAAGTATAACAACTGCCTTAGTGTAGGACATGTATGTATGTAAGAGTCACGACATATTTTGTTTAAAAGTCACCTTATTTTGTTACACAATGGTTGTTGTGTTTTTGTATCTTTGCAAACTTGTTGATACACCTTGTGGAACTTATTTTCTAAATATGTTCAAATCTCTTACACTTACCAAAAATCTTGAAAAATTATGTAGGCAATTATCGTATAAGGCTAACGATTTATAATTCTTGTTTTGATCAAATGTTCTTTCTTTTCTTTCACATAGAACATAAAACATGACAAAACACAATACAATGCTATACATATAGGCGGCTACGTGGCGTAGTGGGGAAGGCGCTCGCCACGAATGACGTAGACGCTGGGCTTGCCTGTTCGAGCCCAGCGCTCCACATTGCTTTCAGTTTAGCTGGTCGTTCATACTAATACACATTGGCCGTATTAGGGGGTGGGAAACTGATGGGTGGGGATCGGGCGTTGTGGACAGCGACTCCTACAGGTCGGTTGGTGCACCTGCGCAGTAGAATCAGGAAGTGTCGGGGGCAGCGTGAGCCTCCCATGCGTTACTCCTCGCCACTGAGAGATCGAGCTGCGCAGGTGAAAAGATGCGACTGCTGTTACCTCAAGTACCGGAGGGGACTTGTGCTATGTATGACTTAGTCCACATTGCAGCCGGTTTGTGGGAGGCAAGAAACAGCGTTCGTGACTGGGGAGGGTTGAATTGGATGATACAAAATTGGGATGGGAGAAAATATAGAAAAATGGGAGAAAAAGTGGATAAAAAAAAAAAACAATACTATACATATAATAATAATAAACAGGACTTCACAGGACAATAATAGTAATAACAATAACAATAATGACAATAGAATAACAAAAATAATAAATACAGAACATAAAAACCTAAATCTAATTATATTACCACAGACACACTACAAAAGACATTTCCTCCCCCACTCCCACCCACCAGGACCAACACCTGACCCTGCTGCTAGATAGTGGCTTTAACCTTCTCGGCCGCTGAGACCCACAGCTCAATGCTGGCTTGTCCAACCCCAATCACACAGTAGAGATTTCCATGACATCCAGTAGTGTCAGAGACCAATTAATCATTGTGAGTTTCTCAGGTTGTTTCCAACTCATGGCTATCAGCTTCTTGGCTGCAGTAACACCCGCCAGAATGATTCTTTCTTGTTGTATGGATGCCGGTAGTAGTGGAGTAGTGTTGGTGCTGTCAATTGGATTGTCAGGTTACATATGTTTGAAATCTTAGTTGTTATGGATTTCCAAAAACAAGCTACTGGTGGGAAATCCCAAAACATGTGGATATAATATAAGTGCCAGTGGTCCCCAGAGTGCACAGAGTCGGCCACCAGCCCCATAGCACACAGCTTCTTAGGTGTGAGATACGTCCTATGAATATAATTCAAATGTATTTGCTGGTGACTGGGGTTGCGGGAAGCTAATGTAACATTAGTCTAAATGTCATCGCAGTCAAACTCCAAGTCATAGTCTGATGATACGTTGTTATGTGTATTTGATTAACTCATTGAGCACCAAAAACGAGATATCTTGTTTCTGAAAGCCAATGCTTGAGCGCCAAAAATGAGAAATCTCTTTTTTTATTTTTATTATTTTTTTATTATTATTATTCTAAACAGTCACACAGACCTTAGTGTTCGACTCCCGGCCCCGGAGACCTTTGCCGCATGTCTTCCCCCATATCTCCTCCCATCCTTCCTCTCTGCCGGACTGTCCAAATAAACAAAAAGAAATCGACCAAAAACATAATAAAACTTGGTTTTTACCCTATTGATCTTCATTCCTAGAGTTGAGGCTGTTTCCTTTAGTTTGTTGGTCTTTTGTTGCATTTGCTGGTGACTGTGTGATAAGAGAGCTAGGTCATCTGCAAAATCGAGGTCTTCAAGCTGGTGCATCAGTGTCCACTGGATGCCGTTTCTGGCTCCTTCTGTTGTCTTCTTCATGGTCCAATCAATGGCCAGTAGGAACAAGAAGGGGGACAGCAGGCAGCCTTGTCTCACTCCGGTCTTTATCTCGAACGGGTTTGAGGGCACCCCTCTGTGCAGTACCCTAACTTGTCATCCCGTCATATGATCCTCTGATGATGTTGATGTACTTCGGTGGGATTCCATAGTGCTCCATTGCCGGAGCGTATTTCCCATCAAAACGTGTATAGACATATACACTGATAATCGCAATGGCGATGCGATCACTTGGAATTATTCTTTTTGGAATACCTTCTGGCTAAGGCAAGGTATATTCTATGTCTAATTTACCGAACCTGAAACATGTTTTTCTAATGATCACAGTTTTGTGTCAAACACGATCACAGTTTTTAGTTAAAATGACCCCCCCCCCCCCCCCCCCTTGATGATTTTGATGATTTTGTGTACCTGGTATATACCTTTGATTTGGAAGTATTTGGGGTTTCAGGGGATCAACCAGAACGGTTTGGGTTTATTGCATATAACGCATCTCGCGATCTACGGAAAAATACTGGATTATCTTGGAAATGCGCAATGTTTAGCGTGTAATAAACTACAAACTACAGTGTGTAGAAACAAAAAAAATGTCCATGTTGGACTACAAGTAGTGTCTGTCAAATGATCCACACCATTGTCTCTACAGCTATAATACAGAACACACACACAGCCCTGCAAACATAGTGAAACACCACGAAAATGACAATTTTAAGCTGGCCTGAAGCGGCAGAGATGGGGACAGTTTATGGCGCTGAATGAGTTAAGTGCCAATCTTAGTTGTAAATAGAGGAAAAAAGACACGCCGGGATATCATAGGATTGTCTTAGGTCCTGAAACGCGCAAAGGCCGGTTTTATCATATACTGTATATCCCCCAGAGTGTGAACTCCTTTCTTTTCCCACTGAGGAATACTAACAGGTTTATGCCCAACAAGTAGTTGTTAGTTATGAAAAATTGGAGAGTCGAGGTGCCATGGGCACTTGACAGCACAAGACCTCTGTACATTACGGCATAGCTTCTATCCCCAGGCCATCAGGCTGCTAAACGAACAATAAACACTATGCAACAACCATCAAATGCACACAGCACACACACCCACACGCACACACTCACTCAAACAAACAACACACTGCAGCACCCACTCTCCACACTTTAGATCACACAAACACACTTTACACTTTATATTTATTGATAAAGGATTTGCACTACAACTCGTACACCTACTGTGAATTGTACCTAAATTGCACCTCGTCCCATTTCTGCCTTGCACTATATAGTATTGTATATTAGTACACTGCACAGTATTGTATATTGTATGGTAACTCAGTTACGTCCATTCTGCATCGAACATTGTACATATGTCTAAACTGAACACTGTGACCTCATTTTTTTTACTTCTAATTTTACTATGTTATTTTATTTCATACTTATCTTGTCTTGCACAGTCTCTGGAGCGTAACAGTAAGAAGCATTTTGTATAAAAGTATTCTGTACTTCTGTATGACAACTATTAAAGAAACTTGAACTATTTGAATCACATATGATATGATCGGGCCATATCGTAATTGGCATTTTGATATAGGGGTTTTGGAGTATACTACATCTTGTAATCTTTGCGGGAAGACTGCTGCTGCCTCTAAGGCACGCCACGATACAGCAATTTCAGGGTCAAATTTACCGATTATTAGGGGTCTCAGCAAGAAGGACCAGAAGTACAACTTAAAATCAGGGATTGCCAAGCCCCCGCCCTGTTTCCTACATTGAGTGGTAGTTCTTTTGACTCTTGCACGTTTGTTATTCCAAATAAATTTAGATATCATAGTTTGTAACTTGCGCCAGTGGTCTATTGGAGGAGGTAATGGGAGCATTAAGCTAACAAAATGTATCCTGGGCAGTACGTTCATTTTGACTATGGGCCTGTAATGAGTTAGGAAGGCTTGACCATCTATTTAGATCTTGGTGTATTTTATTATTATGTGCTTTTATGTGAAGTTATATTTAGTTGTCTGATTTAGTGTGGGGAAAATCTCTATGCCTAAGTATTTAAAGTGTTCAACTATGGGGATGTCAGCCAGTAGTTGCACCTCTTTGGCCAACTCATTCATAGGTAAACAAGCTGATTTGGGCCAATACATATTTAAGCCTGATAGTTTACCGAATTCATCAATTATCCTGAGTAAATTTGTGGCCGATTGGGAGGGGTCTTTCATAAAAATTTGTAAGTTGTCCGCATAAAGAGCAATTTTGTGTGGGGTATCATTGATTGTTATAGGGGCAAATTCTTCTGTTTGTCTTGTGAATTTGGCTAATGGTTTGAGGGAAAGTGCGAAAAGTCCGGGACTCAGAGGACAATCCTGTCTAGAACAGTGTTTCTCAACTGGTGGGCCATTTTGAGTGGGTCGCAGATGTGTGTGTAAAAAGAAAAGAAAAACTAATTTAAAAAAAATATATATAAATTTGGTCCAGCTGAAGACAAAGCAGATACACAGATTGGACATTGAGCACAACCTCAGAGTTGCTTTGTCTACCATCACCCCAGACTTTGAGACTCTTGTCAGGAGCAAACAACATCCCCAGTCAGTTCTGTTTCGTAATGGATCTCGCTCAGCGTCACGACTGCACTATACTTCACTCGTGCACGCGCACTGAATAAAAGATTCCACAATGTACCTTTACATCCCAACATTCGTCTGGCCACACCCCTATCAGCTTACCTTCATAAGCAGGTGTGTAGTCACCTACTCGCCTCCTTCTTCGCTTTCACCATAAGGAAGTGCCTTCGGTAGATCCCCACTTGACGAGGTTGTTAGTAGAAGAAAGTTGGAAAACAAGAGATACGTTGACATCATATCTTTATTTTCTCTCTCACTATTTTCGAGAAAATACGGCGATATTGTCTTCGTTACTGGAGTGTCTGGAAGATGATGATCATTCTACACCTCCACCGTTTTTTTCGTATTAGGAGCTCACGCCGCTGACATGCTTCCCAACTACAATCCTGCTTGCTGCGGCTGGATGGGGTAAGACCTGGACTGTAGGACGCACCGACTGTTGTGAGAAGCGGTGGGTTCCAGGTTGGGTATGTACTGTTTTGATTGCAAGCTCTGGTTGTTGTTGATGCTATGGGGGTTAGCTAACAATTTACGAAACGCCAACCCCAGGCTAAGGTCCTCTGCTCGGCTTAAAACGGTGGTCGGAGGATCTTGGCCTGATGCCCATGATGACCAATCTAGTGGCCCGCGCTAGGTTCTGGTGATCCCAGGATTCTAGAGCGGATGCTTCTCTGTCCCGTGTAGGCCCCATCTTTCATATACAAATGAAAGTTTACCCTAATGAGGAAATGTGGGCATAAGATCTTCTTTATCGGAAGTTCCATGCTCAAAGGGCCCCGTGTGTGTCTGGATCACCGTTGAAACTGTGTTCTGACATCTCTTTTTCTTTTCCCTGTTAGGGATTGGGACAGCGGCCTGTCTGAAGTGTAGCTTGTTATGTCATTGTATGCAGTTCAGGTGATAGCTGTTAGCTTGCGTGCTAGTTATGGGCTACTGCCAGTCAGCTGTTAGCCGCGCAGCTGTTAGCTGCGGCGTTAGCTCGCTGTGTTTACCAGGCTGGTATACGTTAGCTTGTTGCTATCAGCCGATCGGCTGTTAGCTTAATGCTACACTGTTGAACGTTCTGAGACTATAACATGCTTTAAACACTCTGACTACGACGTCATCTTTGACAGAGGATGTTAGTCGAACCTACCGGGAGCCCGGCCGGCGAGGACTGCGTCAACAAGGAGAACCTTAGCGGCGGGGTGGAGCAGCGACGCTGCCCGTGTCGTCAACACAGGAATGCTGTGTTTACTATCGGTGCCCTGTTAGCCACTGCAGTTCGCTTGGTCTGCGCTCACGGTAGGAAAGGTCCCGACCAGACCTTAAAACGCGTCTTCTTCCTTCCCTTCTAATGTTTTGTAATAACGATGTTTTCCAAAACGGGTGTTGCTGCAATACATTTAGGATACGACGCGAGTTGTCTGTGAATTGTCTTGTCACTGGTATTAGCTTCTCCATGCAAATCGAGTTTTTTGTTACATATGTAAAAATGATCTGGTTTGTTGTGTTGAGAAACATCATGTGTGTTCATGTACTGTGTACTCACAACTAAGGGGGTTATTTAACCTATAAAGCTATGCTTAGTGACATATGAGTGAAGAATGAATTATTTTCTCAGCCTGTAATGACAATGAACAGTGTGTTCACATATTAACAGGTTTACCTGTTCAACTGGCCGTATCAAGGGTAAGGTAGGAGGGGTGTTCCCCCCGGTTCCCTGGGGACTTCCCCACCCTCCTCTCAGACATGTTGTTTACAATATATTGTGTCACTGTGTTGTGGGATACGATGTAACCCTTAGCTTAGGTTGCTGGGGTTGTGCTAAAACCGCTTGAGAAACTATATTTTCCTAAAGAAAAGATTGTTTGGTCACTTTTTGTGTGTGCTTAGCAAGGCCTGTGGCCGATACTAATCGAAAATTGTGTATTCTCTCATTATGAAAAACGGCGTTCCTCTGTAGAGTGTATTTGCCATTTTTTGTGGTGATAAAGGGTTGTGTGTGTCTTGTGATCTACAACTGGGTTAGGTTGGCCACAGAAGCACATGTGTAAGTCTGGTACCGGGGCTCTTAAGGGGGCCCTCTCTATTCTGTGTTTTTTCCTTAGTAAAAATCAGATAGCAGGTTAGCACATGAGCTGTGTGAAGCTGTTAGACACTTCATGTAGCTGACTGTGACTGTGTCATGCTCTTTTTTGTCATTACATCGTATCATGGGTGTGGGGTCGTAAAGGGGTGAACTGGTAATCCTTTCCTCCCCTTTTTGATGGGCAGGGGTTACAACCTCCTGTCCTTCAAGGTTCCTGTCATGTTGCTGTTCGGCACGTTACAGGGTAAGAGGGGGGGGGGGGGGAGTTTCCTGGTCCCACGCCCTGGAAGATTGGGCGTGTGCACCGCAGAAATTCCCCCGCCATAGAGTACGTCACTGTGCGCGTCTCTGTTGGTAAGACTTCCGTGAGCTGTTCAGGTCCATATGATGGATCTGTTTCAGGGAGTGGTCAGGGCTCCTCCTCACGAAGCTCCTACTCGGGCCTTCTGTGAGTTAGGACTCTCCTTCCCTGTGAGGGAGCCTCCTCAGAGTTCAGAGCCTCCTCCTCAGATTGTCAAGGTGAGTAGAACTTCAAAAAGGAGTCCTGTTCTATTGTGTGTGTATTCGATTCAATTAGATTATTGAGTGTGTATTGGTTCAGTGCCTCCTCCTCGGAGAGCCCTAACCCAAAATATTACATAGCTCAATGTTGCAATATATTCTTTTAAATCTATACAGCTTGCAGGGATTTCCGTCTCCTCCCTATGGGAGGGTGGTGGGATGTAAAAATGTAAACAATTTTTACCCTCAGCGTCGTCACGAGGGATTCATGACAGTCTGTGTTCTTTCTTTTTTGAATAAAAAGAGGAAGGTACATGAAGCACGATGGCTCCGTGTCGTTCTCCCAGGCGACTTGGAGGAACAATGTTTGGTGTCTTGCTAGACTATCCATTGATGTGTTTGGGTCTCGACGCATACATAGTGCTGGCTCAGGTGTGTTTCTGTGACAGAATCACACAGGGGCTAAGTGCGCCTTGGTTGCTTGTTAAAACAGCGTTTTTATAGGGCAACTGGGATGGAGTTTTGTCTCTTCCGAGCGCCAGTTTACTAGGTTGTCTCGATGAATTCTCATTCATATCTGGGGGATGTTAACGGAATAGATCTGAACATAGGTAGAGGGGTCTCACGCCCTTGGGGTGGGCCACTGAGCACGGTCTAAATGGTGACCGTCTGGGTGGCGCCCTCTTTTCATGTTTTAGATCGACACGCATACCTACCCCCTCTCCTGGAGTGGGCATGTCGGCGTGGTTAGGACATGGGACTGGTCTGGTCACGCTGGTCCAGGTCAGTTAACCCGTTGTCCGCCGGGGATGCAGATCTGCTGTTCTGGTACCCTGAGGGACTTGTGCTTTTTTCGGGGGGAAAAATGCCGGGTCGGTCCGGGTGTCACAGGGTTAGGCGTAATGGAGACCCTTTGTTGGGTACATGTTGTACTCTGCACTATCGTAATGGCTTACGGCCATGCCAACCTGTACACGCCCGATCTCGTTCGATCTCGGACATTACGCAGCTTCGGTCCTGGTTAGTAGTTGGTTGGGAGACCTCCTGGGAATACCAAGTGCGGTGTGCTTAGGGCTGGTTCTCCATTCTATTCGCTCCTCTCTCACGCGTGGCGAAGAGGGGGCTGTTGGGGTGGTCTTGGACCTCCTCTGGTAACCCTGTGCTTCCCGTGCCGCCGGGCCCGGTCCGAAGTAAAGTTTTGTTGATACCGTAGGCCTGGGATAACCCTTTTTTGAAAACTGAAACACTTGTACTGCGGTATAGCCAGTGTATGCCCGCAGGTGTGTTTTGGAGTTTTTTCTTGACAGGTTATAGGAACAACCACCGCATATGGTAACAACAGGGTGGTTGGTTCCCTGGTGTGTTGGAGCAGAGTCAACTCCCGGGTTACCCGGTTGAGTGTGCCCCTGCACGTTCATGACGTCTGCCAATCATGTCAGCCTTCTCTGCCTCAACCCCTCTGGGTGGTTTTTTTTTAATGGAGGCTTTATCATGGTGATCAACAACGCCAGCATACGCCCCTTCCGCCGGGGTGGCTGTTTTCAGCTGACTCCTTTGGCGCCTGTCTCGTCCGCAGTGCTCCAGGCTCAGGTTACAGCCTGTTGCCTGGTTTCCCCGGTGCGCTGCCTGCTTCCGTTGGGTGACCTTTTTGTGTGCTTACGGCCATGCTGACTGCCTGTTCTGCAGGGTCAGTGTGCCAGGCGGTGTGCTATTGGGGGAAAGGGCCCGCTCTTGGAGGGGCCTTATCCGAATACGCTGGCGATGTGGGGGGCGGTGTCACTAAGTGACCACCTGGTGGGGTCTTGATGCCTGGCGTCATTGACCTCTCCGGGCCCCCGTTTTCCAGGGGATCCAGTCCTTCAGTGGGTCTGGGTCTTCCTTCGTGCTCCGCTGCTACGGCCTTGCCACGGGGTTGGGTTTGTTCTTGACCCCGTGATTATGGGGGCAGTAACGAGGTTGTTCCTTCCGTTCGTTCCCGGGTGGCATGCGGGTTGTGCGTGTGTGTAGTCGTGGGGTCAAGCCACGGTCTGCTCACCCTGTGAGTTGAGTTGCTTGAGTGCCTCTTCGCACGGTCGGATCCGTTTCCCTCCCATAAACCTCCAATAGGGAGGGTATCCTCCATTAGGGAGGGTCGGGGGGGCTCGGTCCTCCCCGATCTGATGGTTGTGGGGGGCCTCAGCGGGGTACATTTGTCGGGCTATGGCTCTCGCTCAGCCTCCCTTGTGCAGTCGTGACGCTGAGCGAGATCCATTACGAAACAGAACGATAGGTTATAACTATAACCAAGTTCTGTGAGTAATGGTGACGCTCAGCGTCAGGCGCCGCTGCGGCCCTTGATCTCACCTTGTGGTGAAAGCTTGGGAAGGAGGCGAGTAGGTGACCACACACCTGCTTATGAAGGTAAGCTGATAGGGGTGTGGCCAGACGAATGTTGGGATGTAAAGGTACATTGTGGAATTTTTTATTCAGTGCGCGTGCACGAGTGAAGTATAGTGCAGTCGTGACGCTGAGCGTCACCATTACTCACAGAACTTGGTTATAGTTATAACCTATCGTTATCCCATTAGTTCCCTGGGATGTTAAGCTAAGAAGTCTGCTAAGAAGGATATGTTATTTATTATTATTATTATTATTATTATTATTATTATTATTATTATTATTATTATTATTATTATTTCATTGTGTTTTTAGCCCTAGTTGCACTTTTGTTGCAACCCCAGTTATCCCATTAGTTCCCCCAAACTTACTGTAGGTCTGTTATGTTAAGCTAAGAAGTCTGCTAAGAAGCATAATTATTTATTATTATTTTATTTCATTGGGTGTTTAGCCCTAGTTGCACTTTTGTTGCAACCCCAGTTATCCCATTAGTTCCCCCAAACTTAGGTCTGTTATGTTAAGCTAAGAAATCTGCTAAGAAGCATATTATTTATTATTATTTTATTTCATTGTGTTTTTAGCCCTAGTTGCACTTTTGTTGCAACCCCAGTTATCCCATTAGTTCCCCCAAACATAGGTCTGTTATGTTAATCTAATAAATCTGCTAAGAAGCATAATAATTTATTATTATTTTATTTCATTGTGTTTTTAGCCCTAGTTGCACTTTTGTTGCACTTGTTTGTGTTTATTTCATGTTTTTAACAGTGCATGAAAGATTGTGTATAACTGCAAAACATTTTTTTTTATAAATCATAGTGGTTACAAAATTTGGGTCGCGACTTAATGACTAAGGAAAATGTTGGGTCCCGAGGCTAGACCAGTTGAGAACCACTGGTCTAGAAGACCTAGAGACCGGGAAGAGTGTGGAGCATATTTTGCCTGTCATTATCATTGCTGAGGGTGAGGCATGAAGTACTTTAATCATATGTACACATTTCCCATTTTTTTTAAACTAAATTTTTTATTTTCATTTTTGATTTACATATATACAGGCACAAAATACAAAATACACAATACTATTAAACAGACAGAAACAATAAAGAAAAAATTATAATATCAAAAAGAAAACTGAAATAAAAGACAGGGTGTGTCATTGGTCATTTCTATCTTTACATTTTTTATTTACATTTCAATTTATTTTCTTGTTTCCTTTTCATCCTTCTGTGATGTCGTTCCTCTTCTTCCTATATTCCTCCCACTTTTCCCATTTTTACTCAAATATGCAGATTTTGCCTAGTTCCGAGCTGAGGGTTTTTTCAACCTGCAACTTGTTCTTGTCAGAGACCAGCAGGGCTGAGTCGTCCGCAAACAGGAACAAGTTGCAGTCACAGGCTGACGACATGTCATTTGCATAAATTAGGAAGAGTAGCGGTCCTAGTATGCTTCCTTGTGGAACACCACAGCTCACTGTGAGGGAGGTGACAGTGGCTCAGGAGGTAGAGTGGTCATCTGGTAATCAGAAGGTTCCCAGTTTGATTCTGGCTCCTCCCGGCAGCGTGTCAAAGTGTCCTTGAGCAAGACACTCAACCCCTAACTGCTCCCTTGCCTCCGCCGTCTGTGTGAGTGAATGGGTGAATGAGAGGCACCGCACAAGTTGTAAAGTGCTTTGGACAAAAGCCCTATATAAATGCACAGGAAGTCCTTCATTCCGACAGCCATCAGACTTTATAACGCATCACTGAGCACAGGGTGACGGTACAGTCTGGCATAATCTTCCTGGACCTTTACCTTTAAATCGACACTTTACAATCTTACACTTATTTCTGTACATCTTACTGTATATTTCTGTATATATTTGGCTATATATTTTATATTTTGAATGTATATACATACTAGGGCTGACCTCGACTAAGGATTTGTATAGTCGACTTTGATTGGCCGAAATTTGCCCAAAAAGAAAGAATAATAATAATAGAAAATGTATTATTAATATCTTTTTTTTTATCATTCCATTTGGGCTGTGGGGGGTGCTTAATGTCTGAAGGAGTCGACTGAAGGCTTCTTGTCCTCTGCAAAAGCATGCAATTGGTCCACTGATGGATACATCTTGATATTTGTCTAGTCTAGTGTGTTCATTAGATGGGTGAAATCCTCTTTCAGTGCCTCTGTGCCAGTTTTCTTAGGCAGTTAGCCTCTCTGGTATGCGCACCATTAGCATTAGCCACGTTTCTAGGCCTCTTTGCTTTTGGAAAGAATACACTTTTTTTTTTTTTTTTTAAGATTATATTAAAAAAGGCGGCTAGGTGGTGCAGTGGGCAAGGCGCTCACCACCAATGCAGGAGACACTGGGTTCGAGCACAGCTCTCCACATTGCTATCAGCTTGGCTGGTCGTTCATACTAATACAATTGGCAGTATTAGGGGGTGGGAAGCTGATGGGTGGGGATCAAACGTTGTGGACAGCGACTCCTATAGGTCGGTTGGTGCGCCTGCGCAGCAGAATCAGGAAGCGACGGGGGCGGCGTGCCCTCCAAACGCAGACCACCGACGCTGAGAGATCGCGCTGTGCAGGTGAAAAGATGCGACTGCTGCTTCCTCGAGTACCGTAGGGGACACGTGATGCAAGGCTTAGTCCACATTGCAGCCGGCTTGTGGGAGGCATGGCCTAACAGCGTTCGAGACAGGGGAGGGTAGAATTGGACGATACGAAATTGGGATGGGAGAAAAATAGAAAATGGGAGAAAAAGTTGATCCAAAAAAAGATTATATTAAAAAAAAAATCATTAGACTAAGAGGTTGGCAGTCAACTACGGCTCATTTAGATGGATTAGTCGACTATTTGGGGTCAGCCCTAATACATACCAGAATGTATATCCCGGACCGTACTTTATTCTCTATCCCGTGTGTTTTATTTGACATTTTCACAAGATGTCTTCCACAGCAAGAGATTCACAGGGTTGATCTCTCTTTTCATTAGGTCGCTCCTCAGATCAAAGCCAGAATGATGGAGCAGGGGAATGTCCTCGTTGGTTACCAGCCTCTGGGGTCGAAGGTAAATTTCTTCAGGTGTGTGTTCTCCAACCCGGCCACGCAGCAAGAGGACATCCACTTCCTATTGGAGGAGATTGCTCGGCTAGGCCATGACCTATGACCTGCTTTATATGATCAATGAACCCCGAATCTAGAGGGCCAACTCACCTTTCGGCTCCACTGCTCCAAGAGCTCTTACTCTTTCACACAGCCGACCACTCATCAGTGGTCACTATTTTATTTACAGTCTTACATGTTTCTGACCTTTGGGATGACTAAGGGAGATTCTTTATTCTACAAATGCTGCATAGGCTGCGAGAGACCAAATGATGAAATGTCAACTTCTGATCATGTCATTCTACTTCAAATAAAACCATATCCATCATGTAAAACACATGCAGTGGCGAATCCTTGTGGAAGCCAACGGAAGCCATGCCTCCCTATACATTTCATATCAAATTATGAAATATGAAATATGAAAAAAAAAAAAATATTAAAATATAATTTTTTTTTAATATAGTTTACATTCATTTTCATCTGTGCATCTGTTTTTTTTTTTTTTTTTTTTAATGTCTCCCTCTTCTCCTTCTCACTCCCTCTAACACACTGTCAGACTGTGCTCACTACTGCAGCTAGTATAGGAGAGAAGCAGTGGGTAGGTCTCTTTCTCCAGGCTTCCAGCATTATAGAGTGAGTCCAAACTCCAAATCCGATCCTAGCCAATCAGATTCGAGCTGACTGCCACTGGCCACACCCTAAAAGTTTAAAACGGAGCTGGGAGGAAGACGTTCAGCATAATATTCCACCTGGAGGCGGGGCAGGTGCCATATTTTCCCCTCTGCACTCTGAACATTGTATTAACCCGTAACTGTTCCCACGGGCCGAATATTGCCCCAATCCTCGCGAGATTAAATCCACGGGGACCTCTCGGCGTGCCGAAGCTTTTCCTAAATCACTTCCATCATCGAAAACGAGGGGAAAAGGTCGGCTCGCGACCCTGAAAATGTCGCGTGATTTTAAAAACGCTGTATTAAGTGAGCCTATTATGGGATCCACGCGAGCTTTCTATCGTGGAAACATCTGGGCGTCCCGCAACTTTTACTGATTCACATGTAGCCCCTAAAATGCTTAGAAAAGGAAAACAGAAAGCGTGGAATAAACTCGCCGAAACGGAAAAGTGTCCCACGGGCGCGCCGTGATTCCGATCCGCGTGAAAATATTCACGGCCATAGAGGAGACCGTGGGACACCTTTTTGCAACCGAATATGTGTCTCAAATTTGCTCCCACGCGGCGCGCAAAATCGCGCAAGGAAAAATCGGACCAAAAATTAACCAATGCTCCAGCAGTATTAATGACCCTGATGTAAACAAGACAAACGTCTTTCTCTGGTCTGCATCCCCCTATACAATTGTGTGTGAATGAATGAAAACTTTATTAACAGATTGCAGAATGGGTACAGTACAGTACAGCTCAATACATACAATTGTTAAGGGGATGCAGACCAGAGAAAGACTTTCGTCTTGTTTACATCAGGGTCCCCCATTTTCAATTCATCGTAAATGTGTATTGAGCCGTACTGTATTGTACCCATTCTGCAATCTGTTAAATAAATAAAAATAACGTTTGACTGACCGCCGAGCCATACTGTAGTGTACATGGTGACTGCTTGACTTTAAAAAAAAATATATATATATATATTAATAAAAATATTGAATAATTTTTTTTTGGCTTCCCCTGTTATTTTACCCACGCGACGCCACTGAACACATGCTATAAGAATGATTTATTGTCAAATACTTTGTGTAGTGTTGTATGCTTGTCATTTGTATTTAAATGTGCACTATGTACGTAGACATTTGAAATTAACTTTTCAATACATTTTCATAACTGAATGAAACAAACTGGGTCGTAAAGAATTACATATATTGTGAATGACAAATGTAAACAAATTTCCCTCCCCTGAAACTACATAGTGCACCCTTAAGTATGGTTTTGTAGTATGTGTCATTTGTATTTACCTAGACCTACATTATTGTCTTTTATGTATTGTTCTGAATTTTTTATCTATGATAATTTTGAATACATCCGACATTTCATGTTTCATGCATTTGCTGTTATACTTCAATTTGCTCATGTGTACAACCGGCATAATCTGTATTAAAGCATTTCACCAATCACCTTTCAATAAACAATTAATGTCTTAATACTTAAATACTGTTTTTGACTCATGAGTTCCATGCATACTCGTCTTGATTCAAAGTTATTCTCTCATACCACTGTTGCATCTGATATAAACAGCAACAAATCAATGACAATGATGACGATGTCATGCTAACCTCAGCTGTGTCTTTATTCTGAAAAGTGCCTTCACTGTGCCTACATTGTGCCTGAACGATGCTTAAAGGGATATTTCATTTTAGTTTACTTACCTCTTTTTAAGTCCATCTACAAGTAAAGCTAGCAACCACTGCTGTCCCTGTCATCTGCTGTCAACACCAATATTTCTCCCAGGTGTCAGGCTCCTCATTAACTTAAATATCATACTTCTGAAGTAAACAAACTGCTGCTGTTCAGATTTCAATAAAACAGACAATTCTGTGTCTCTTTCCTTTTATAAAATGTCTCAGGCGTGTCATCCTGAAAGACTATCGTATGGTAAACAAGTGCGTGTGGGTAGGTAAGGGGGGAGGTGGGAGGGCATCATAACACAGTTGTTATAACTAGGCTTTTGTCTAGTGATCGGCTGTAAATGTAACTGTACATGAATGCCTGATCCAATAACGGGCCATTTTCCAGATCAATTTGAGCAGTAGACCAGCATAACCGGAACAAAGGTGCTTACTACTAATGTATTTTTAATGAAAAATGTATTTATTTCTTTATTTTTTTATCCCATCCCAATTTCGATGTGCCAATTCTTCCCTCCCCTGTCTTGAACGTTGCTCGCATATGCCCCCCACTGGCCGGTAGTAGGGAGGATAGAAGCCTTGCATCACGTGTCCCCTCCGATACACGAGGAGGCAGCCTGTCACATATTTTCACCTGCCAGCGCGGACTCTCATTGGCGAGGTGTAACGTGTGGGAGGCTCACACTACCCTCGCCATTTCCTGTCTCTGCTGTGCAGGCGTCCCCCAACCGACCTGTAGGAGTCTCTGTCCACAACGTCCAGATTACCACCCATCGACTTCCACCCGCTAACTCTGCCAATTGAGTTAGTATGACGGCCCGCCCAAGCCGGAGCCAACGCCGACAGCGGGATACGAACCCGGTGTCTCTTGTGTTGGTGACAAGCGCAATGTCCGCTGCGCCACCCTAAATGTATTTATTTCTGTAGTTAAGATTTTTTTCTTTTGAAAGGTATAGCCTGTAATACCCAAATGATGCCCCTTGAATGGTCTTCTATTAACTACAATTGAAGTAAGAATGACATGGGACTCACATGTAAAAGACAACCCAGATAAAAAGGCTGGTAAGAGCTTAGCTCCAACAGAAGTCTCTCCACACAACACTAATAGTATAAAGGTACCCCTGTCATATTCTTTATAGCGCACTACCTCCACCTGCTGGCCGAATTAAAGCAGTGCAGTTAGAAGTCATGTTCACAGTTTATAACCAACAAACTGCATTGTATTACAGTATATATGAACATAAATGTATGCAAGTTCCAAGTAAAAACACCTTTGTAGACTATATATTATAATTGACAAAATGCAACTTGATATTGATGTGCTTGTACAATATTCAGCAGGGACAGAAAGTTGACAGAATAGGGAAGAGGAGAAGGGGAGGGGGGGGGAGAGAGAGAGAGAAAGCCCAGGGACCCACATTCGGCAACTCTGGGACATACTGTACTGTGGGTTCATTAAAACACAATAGTACTCTTGCCATGTCAGGGACCCCTCTGAAACCATCCTATGACAAATTTTGGGTACAGGTGCCACAGCTTTAGAAACACCGGAGTAGTAATGTATAGTCAACCGCAGGATATCACCGTGAAGGATTTTGACGGGCAGGCCACGGTGTGCAGAATGATACACAGCAGTAAGAAAGCGACGAGGCCCAGTACGATCACAGCACACACTCTGGTCAGCAGTCTACTGGCCCTCTTCTCCTCCTCCTCCAGATCTCTCCGTATTTCCCTTAATCCCTCTTCCTCCCTGAAATACACCCTCCCTCCCTCCCTCCATACCTCCCCCGTTCCGGGCAGAGGGTGTCTCTGTCCAGTCGCTGGCCGAGGCTCACCGGCGCCCCCTACAGTTCCGTCTCTGTCCAGATACGCAGCCATGCCAGCAGAGAGCAGGTAGTGTCTGGTGTTGGATAGCACAACGCTGTCTCTCACGTCGTTGTCTCTTTCCATGTACACTGGCAGGAGGTAGTGAGTAGAGCCTGGCATCATGACCTCATCTGTCTCTTGATTTCCATCTCTGTCTATGGACCATGGGATTAGGTAGGAACTAGCAGTAGGTAAAAGCCTTATGAAGATTGGCATGTACTCCTGGCTTAGCGCTGGCGGCGCTGTTGGGACCACAGCAGCCATTTTGTCCTGGTCGTCGGGGAGATGGTTGACGGACAGGCCGTCGGGAAGCGCAGTGACACCTCGACACCAGGGGCAGACGATGACTGTCTGATAGGTCGAACGTGTATCCCTCAGACCCGCCCATATGTCACTCAAGTTAGTCCGCTCATTCTGAAACGCTCCGTCATCATGGGGATTGGACATCGTCGTCTCACCCTGGTCCATCAGTCTCAACTCATACCTGATGGACGTCGAGTCATTCTGGTTGGTGCTTGTCACCGTGGTAATTTGTCTTTGACTGCTCAGGATCTCAGTCTGACCCATAGCTGCCCCTCCGTTCCCGGTGTCATGTGTGTCTATTATCTCCATGGGGCTATGTCCAACTAAAGGCTCTCTCTGATGGAGAGCGTCTCTCTGGTGGTGGCCGCTGTCCATCTCATGGTGTCTTAGCACCATCACGTCTCTCAGTCCTATCTCCACGCCATTGACCCCCAGATGTTCCATGTTGCTGCAGGGTCCGACTGCTGTGCTCCCTCCCTGATCCCTCCCCGGATCAGCGTGTGTGAGCTGGGTGACGGTACGGTTCTCGCTCTGTCCACTCTCCATGCCACTGACTCTCGTCAGTCTACGGGGCAGATTTTGCTCCATTTTGGCGCCACCATTGCTGGGTGTGATCACCGTTTCTCTCTGGTCTCTCTCCAGTTCATCGTGTCTCTCACTGTGTCCCAGTTGAGTAAAGGGAGCCATCACACGGCCGTCTCTCTGTTGTCCGCTGGCCGCTCCACCGACGGCTGGTTGTCTCTGCTCGCTGCCACTCTGCTGCTCCGTAGTGCCGGGTCTGAGCGCTGCTTGTCTCTGCTCTCTGTGTCTCTGGGAGGCGGGCCGCTGCTCTGTGCCGCTGCCGGGTCCGGTTCCCGCTTCGCTCCCGTCTCGGTGCGACCCGCCGTGTCTCACGTTCACCATGCGGCCGAGGCAGGCGGAGCAGCAGGTGTGATGACAGGCCAGCAGCTTGGCCTGGCGCCTCCAGCTGAACCCGTTCAGACAGATCTGACACTCCCACACCTGGGAGTCCTGCTGGGACTGGAGTCCTTCCATTATTATACTGTTATATGTCCTCTATTTCTGGTCTATTATGGCCTACGGGGTTCCAGTGCAAGCTATGTTCCTGTGTCTGATCCTGTCTTCGTTATTCGTGTGTAAAGTGGCATGTACAATCCAAGTGATATTGTGGCTATTTAGTCTTTTATTACTTGTTTTCTTTATTGCCTTTGTGCACCTGGTATAAATGTGAGTGGTTTGCTAGAAGTTACTGAATTAAATCAGAAAACCTTTTACACAGCCAGGTTACACTGTGATTTGTTCGTTGTCAAGAAATAAGGTCACAGGAGTCTGTAATAAAACGTCACTTCCCTTTTCCCTGTCTGTAGTGTCAACCATCAACTACCTGATTGTAATATCAACTACCTGATCAACTACCTGATTGTAATAAAGTATCTATTACTGTAGCTATGATTAGATTTGGTCAGACTGACCAGTAATAACATTAATATAATATTCACCTGTTTCTAGGCAACAAGGACACTGCCAGCTTGCCAAGTCTTTCCACTTTCTTTGAGTGTGTGACACAGTATCTAGGGATCTATTAGCCTGAAAGAAATCCAGCTTCCTTGTTCTGTTTTTCTTTTTTGTTACGAATATCTTAGGATAATAATAGCTATTATTTATTCAGGGTTGGGGTGCGGAAAGGTCTCTAGTGTCTTTGCTACAAAGGAAATTAAAGGAAAAAAGGTAGGTGGGGCATATAACTTGAACTAAGTCTTCTCATACGGAATACACCCCCCCCTTGAAGCCTCTGGATCCTTTTGGCTAAAACACCATCATTCCTTTTCAAGTCGACAATGTAGAACTATCGGACTATATCGCACAGACGAGACGTTTGAGTCCATCGTGCCTGTTGTAATATTGTTTCCTTGATTTTACTCTCCTGAGAAAGATTGATCGACACATCCTTTTAGAAAAGAATATCCACAAGTTGCTTTTCTTTCCAAGTTGATGATGTGTGTATTGAGGTATTGGTTATATCAAAGACGTCCAACCTGCAAGAGGAGAAGACAACAGTTAGTCAGAGAGGTACAGTAGCCCATGTGATCACAACGTTTCTCTTGACAAGGACCCCCAAATAAGATAAGATAAGATATTCCTTTATTGATCCCCTTGGGGAAATTCAGGCATCATAGCAGCATGGGGGAGGGGGGAGGGGGGTACAGGTAGTAGAAGACATGATACAAGTCATAAAATTATAGTACAGTGGAGAAGTAAAAATAAAAATAGGCAGTGTAAGCAATATAACAATATAATGAACTCTGGACATGCGCATATGGGCAAGTACTGTAGGCAGTGTAAAAAGGTCAAGGTGCAAGATGAGGGTTTATTGCCCTACAATAAATTACAATATATATATAATCTAATATCTAATCTAAAAATGCTAAATGCTAAATATATGCTCTGATGAAGTAAGTATAGGCCTACAGTATACACATAAGGTGCAATATGCATAAGGTATGTATGCTGTGATATACTTCATACGTTATATATTGTCCGTTTAGGTGGGAGTCAGACACACTCAGTGATGGAAGTTCTGTGACATAGTGGCTCCGCTCGGTGTCACTCATGCACTATCCTTGCATATGTGCACGCGCACTGAATAAAATTCCACAATGTACCTTTATCCCAGTATTCATCTGACCACACCCCTCGTTAGCTTACCTTCATAAGCAGGTGTGTGGTCACCTGCTCTCCTCCTTTCTCGCTTTCACCACAAGGAAGTGCCTCGGTAGATCCCCACTTGACGTGATGTGATGGTAGGAGAAGAGTTGGAAAACAAGAGATACGTTGACATCATATCTTTATTTTCTCTCACTATTTTCGAGAAAATACGGCGATATTGTCTTCGTCACTGGAGTGTCTGGAAGATGGTGATCATTCTAAAAACCTCCACCGGTTTTTGTATTGGGAGCACGCCGCTGCATGCTTCCCAACTGCAGTTCCTTGCTGTGGCTGGTTGCGGTAAAACCTTTCAGCGACACAGCTGGACTGTAGGACGCGCCGCTGTTGTGAGAAGCGGTGGGTTCCAGGTTGGTGAGTAATGTTTTGCTTGCAAGCTCCACTTGTCTGTTAGTGCTATGGGGGCTAGCTGACAATGTTTACGAACACCGGCCCCAGATTAGGGTCCTTGGTTCAGCCTCTTAGGCAACGGTGGAGGACCTTGGTCTGAAGCCCATTATAGCAACTAGTGGGCCACGACCAGTAACTGGTGATCCCAGGATCTCTGGATGCGAGGGTACTTCTCTGTCACCGTATAGGCCCCGTCTCTCATATGCAAATGAGAGTTTACCCTAAACGAGGAAATGTGAGCATGGATGTTCATTATCGGAAAATCCATGTTCAAGTCAGCTACAGCCCAGATGGGATTTGTGCTGGCGCCGCCGGATGTTGGTAAACTCACCGTTGTAAAACTGTGTTAACATCTCGTTTCTCTTCTCTCTTAAAAGGTGAGGAGGGTTTCAGAACGGCGGCCTGTAGAGCTGCCGCGGTATTGATGTTTTCCTTACCGCACACATTTGCGAAATATTTCCTACCGCTGCGGTTATTACCGCACACACACACACAAAAAAAAAGTTTGAATGCATTTTTTTTTGTAGTCTACTCTTTATAGCATATAGCCTGCCTCTAGTCTAAATGTCTATCTTTAGAGGATGACTTTGCAGCATGAATATTGTTTGGGATTCGGCAAGCACGCATTCGTTAAAAGTGAAACACGGATTCGAAGTATCCCCTGTGTCGCGACCCTTTCTTCTTCTTATTATTATTATAACGTTACTACTTATGATTACAAAGGCATTCGTTTTGTGGCATTACGTTATATAGTTACACGTTCGTATTTACCGGACCATAGCAAGGCAAGCGTTACTCAATTCATATCTCAGTTCCTTTCTTTGCTCAGAGCATGCAGAGTTGTACCCATTCTGCGGTCTGTTAATAAAGTTTTCAATCAGACAAGTGTATAGAACGAAGGGCTTTTATTATAACATTTCGTTGCAGTAAAATCATTATGCCTCGTTCCCTGAGGAGCGACGGTACGTCGGTAATCCACTCTGGTCTCCGGTGGGAGCTAACGTATATTAGCCGTGTTGTGACTGAGCTCTGATCAATGGCTGAGATTCAGGAAGTAAAAGCACTGCAAGACGATCCATCGTGTGACGCGTCTCTCTTCTGACCAATCAGTGGTCTGCAATGTTTCACATGACTTTTCTGGTACCCAATAGGGTCGCTTGGAACCTCGATAGAGGAGTAGGGTATATCTGCAGAGCCGCAAGCCCAACGAGAGAAGGGTGCTTTATTATTATAAAAAAAAAAACAGCGGTGACGCGGTATTCAGCCTACTCTTGCGGTGGGCGTGATGTAACAGCGATACCGCGGTAATGCGGTAATCGCGGCAGCTCTAGCGGCCTGTCTGAGTGTGACTTGTTGTATCGTTGTGTACGAGTTCCGGTGGTAGCTAATTAGCTTGCGTGCTAGTTGTGGCCTACTGTGTTAGCCAGTCAGCTGTTAGCTGCGGCGCTAGCTCGCTGTGTTTACCAGGAGCCTGTTGTGCACTAGGCTAGGTAAAAGTTAGCTTGCTGCTATCGGCCGAGAGCGGCCGTTAGCTTAATGCTACACTGTTGAACGTGCTGTGACTATAACATGTTTTTAACACTCTTGACTACGACGTCATCTTTGACAGAGGATGTTCGTCGAACCTACCCTGGGGCCAGCTGGCGAGGATTGCGTCAACAAGGAGCACCGTAGCGGCGGGTTGGAGCAGCGAGCTGCCCGTGTCGTCAAACACAGGAGGCTGTGTTTACTTCGGTGCCGTGTTAGAGACTGCAATTCGCTTGATCTGCGCTCCCGGTAGGCAAGGTCCTGACCAGACCTTGAACACTTCTTCTTGCTTTCCCTTCTAAATGTTTTGTAAATAACTATGTTTTCCAAAACGAGTGTTGCTGCACTACATTTAGGATACGACGCGAGTTATGTGTGAATTGTCTTGTCACTGGTCTCCATGCAAATCGGGTTATTGTTACAGATGTGAAATGATCTGGTTTGTTGTGTTGAGACCAGGGTTTCCGTTAGAATTTTTTTTTGCAGGTTATTATCGTGGGTTTGCGCCGTGATGTATATCTCCACCTCCCAACGACTTGGTGCTGCTGCTCATAATGTCCGGTGAAAATAATTCCCTCTAAGCACAATTTGATTATTTGAATTGTATTAAAATAGGCTAAAATTAAATAGCCTATGCGATGAACGAAACAATCATTACATTTGTCGTTGCTTCACCAAGCAGCCGGTCAATGACATCCTGTGTCAGCGAGCTGGCAGCTGATATATTTACGTAAAGCATGGAGCAGGAGCAGACAGAGCAGAGCAGAGCAGCGGTGTCAGCAGCGCCCCCACCCAACAGCTGAATTGCCAATGGCTGAATTGGAGTACTGCACCCTGCCAAGCCATGCTTCACGTAAATATATCAGCTGCCAGCTCGCTGACACAGGATGTCATTGACCGGCTGCTTGGTGAAGCAACGACAAATGTAATGATTGTTTTGTTCATCGCATAGGCTATTTAATTTTAGCCTATTTTAATACAATTCAAATAATCTAATTGTGTTTAGAGGGAATTATTTTCACCGGACATTATGACCGGAGAGATTAGATATGTCGGACTTCACCAGATTTTGCCGGTCAAATACCGGTAATTACCGGCTAACGGAAACGCTGGTTGAGACACATTGAGACACTTCAACTCATTCAGAACGCAGCGGCCCACCTGATCTCAAACCTACCGAAGTCGGCCCATGTCACCCCACTTCTTAGGGACCTGCACTGGCTCCCCATTGCTGCACGAATCCGCTTCAAGGCCCTCGACCTAGCATACCGTGCGGCAAAGGGAACTGCTCCCGCCTACCTCCGGTCAATGGTCTCTAACTACACACCCTCAAGACCCCTACCCTACGCTCTGCATCTTCTGGCCGCCTCAGACCTACTCCTATCCAAGCTCCGGGAGGGTCATCAAAGAGAAGTCGCCTATTCTCAATCCTTGCCCCACAATGGTGGAATGAACTACCCACCCCAGTTAGGACAGCCGAAACACGTCCAATCTTTCGCTGTCGACTAAAGACGCACTTCTTCAACCATTATCTGAATAAAAAAAAAAAAAAAAATTTAAAAATTATCTAACCCTAACTAACCATACCGTCATGCACTTGTCCTAATAAACTAACCTACACTGTAGCACTCAACACTTTGATGAACATTGTTACTCAGCTGATAGAGTTGTGCCCTTCCTGATGGCTTGTCGTACAGAACTTGTAAGTCGCTTTGGATAAAAGCGTCAGCTAAATGACTAAATGTAAATTGTGTGTTCATGTATCGTGTACTCACAACTAAGGGGGTTAAACTAACCTATAAAGCTATGCTTAGTGACATATGAGTAAAGAATGATTCTTTTCTCAGCCTGTAATGACAATGAACAGTGTGTTCACATATTAACAGGTTTACCTGTTTAACTGGCCGTATTAAGGATAAAGTAGGAGGGTTGTGTTTCCCCCCGGTTCCCTGGGGACTTCTTCATCCTCCTCTCAGTTGTTACACTATATTATGTCACTGTGTGGTAGGGATACAATGTAACCCTTGGCTTAGTTGTTGGGGTTGTGTTAACCGCTTGAGAAACTTTATTTTCCTAAAGAAAAGATTGTTTGGTCACTTTTTCGTGTGTGCTTAGCAAGGCCTGTGGCCAATACTAATCGAGAATTGTGTATTCTCTCATTATGAAAAACGGCGTTCCTCTGTAGAGTGTTTTTGCCATTTTTTTTAGGTGATAATGGGTTGTGTGTGTCGTGTGACCTACAACTGGGTTGGGCTGGCCACAGAAGCACATGTGTAAGTCTGGTACCGGGGCTCTTGCGAGGGCCCTCTCTGTTCTGTGTTTTTTCCTTAGTAAAAATCAGATAGCAGGTTGGCACATGCGCTGTGTGAAGCTGTTAGACGCTTCATGGGGCTGACTATGACTGTGTCATACTCTTTTTTGTCATTACATCGTATCATGGGTGTGGGGTCGTAAAGGGGTGAACTGGTAACCTTTTCTTCCCCTTTTTTCTGTTGGTCAGGGGTAAACCCACCTGTCCTTCAAGGTTCCTGTCACATTGCGGTTCGGCACGTTACAGGGTGAGGGGGGGGGGAGTTTCCTGGTCCCACGCCCTGGAATATTGGGCGTGTGCACCGCAGAAATTCCCCCGCCATAGAGTATGTCACTGTGCGCGTCTCTGTTGGTAGGACTTCCGTGTGCTGTTCAGGTCCATATGATGGATCTGTTTCGGGGGGTGGTCAGGGCTCCTCCTCACGAAGCTCCTATTCGGGCCTTCTGTGAGTTGGGACTCTCCTTCCATGTGAGGGAGCCTCCTCAGAGTACAGAGCCTCCTCCTCAGATTGTCAAGGTGAGTGGAACCTCAAGAAGGAGTCCTACTCTATTGTGTGTGTATTCGATTCAATTCGATTATTGAGTGTGTATGGGTTCAGTGCCTCCTCCCCGGAGCGCCCTAAAACCAAACTTTTACATGGCTCAAGGTGCAATATATTCTTTTCAATCTGTACAGCTCGCGTGGGAAGTCTCTCTGGGGATTTCCGTCTCCTCCCTATGGGAGGGTGGTGGGATGTAGAAATGTTAAAATGTTTTACCCCCGGCTGTGTAGACTGGGATACATACTGTTGGTGCTTCCTTCTTTTCTATTAAGAAGACTTGGAGTTAGGGAGCATCACACCCCTCTTGTCGTTCCCCTGGGCGCCTTGGGGATTCAATGACAGGTCTAAATAGCCTGTTCATTGATGTGGTTGTGTCCCGACTAGGGATGCCCCGATCACGTTTTTTGCCACCGATACCGATCACCGATCGTCGTGAGCCATATCGGCCGATACCGATCGTTTTTGATTAAAAAGAAATTAAAAATTATTTTATATAAAATTTTTTTTTTTTTTTTTTTTAATAAAATATATATATTATATAATTAGACTTGTACTTGTATTATCTGCGAGACATCGCCACCACGCAACAAGTCAAAATGCTCGCTATCTGCAAACAGCTCCACTGTCTGTGTGTACTCTAGTAGCCTCCAGCTCCAAAAAGGATTCTCCGGCGCTGCAGCGGGACCCTATTGGTAACGTTATGCTTTGGTCATTTCACATTCAGCAAGCCCTCAGCTCGAATACGCATTCAATCAATGTTATAAGACATTGATATCAGGAGCTATCTGTAGCTACTGCTAGCCGGCTAGATGACGTTAAGACAACTATTTAGTTCAATCGGACATTTCGTTTTGAACTGTGAACTAACGTCAGCTAACGCAAGCTAACACAAGCTAACGCAAGCTAACGGAGATATCAACATGGACTACTAGACTTCCTGGGGCATTTGTTGATATCCGGAGCTATCAGTAGCTAGCCGGCTAAATACCGTTAGACAATGCCTACTAAAAGTGAATAGTTGACTGGGTAATTTTGTTTAAACAGTAACGATAGCTAGGTAGCTAACGTTAGCTCAGGTCGAATGCACTATCTAGACTCAGCAGAGGAGGTCCGCCTCCTCTGTGTTTACAAACTCTACACGGGTACATGCGGGGCTAGGGAGGAGGAGCAGTTTGCAGGTCCTGTGCGTCTGAGACAAGCAAGTGAGATATCCACTTGATCAGTTTCCGCGATCGGCGAATATGACTAATTGGAAGTGAGGCAGATCCGTAGCCTTACAGTGCCTTACAGTGTATTGCAAGGTCTGACATTGACCAAACTTGGTATGCATGACCTTGGTGGGCTCTAGGTCAACTCCTGAAAAGGGGGTCAATGTCAGACTTTGCAATCAAAAGTTAGGGGGCTAATAACCCTTGCCATAATTTCAGTGCGCCCCCTAACTTTTGATTGCAAGGTCTGACATTGACCCCCTTTTCAGGAGTTGACCTAGAGCTCACCAAGGTCATGCATATCAAATTTGGTCAATGTCAGACCTTACAATACACTGTAAGGCACTGTAAGGCTACGGATCTGCCTCACTTCCAGTGATGAAGCTAAGCTATGCTAACGGAGCGTCTATTCCAGCGTTTCCGTTAGCCGGTAATTACCGGTTTTTGACCGGCAAAATCTGTTGAAGTCCGACTTATTTAATATCTCCGGTCTTAATGTCCGGTGAAAATAATTCCCTGAGTCTAAGCACAATTTGATTATTTGAATTGTATTAAAATAGGCTAAAATTAAATAGCCTATGCGATGAACGAAACGATCATTACATTTGTTTCCTCGTTGCTTCTAATAATGACAACGACGTTGTCGGCGAGAGCTTAGTGCTGGTGTGCGGACTTTTGTGTGAAGCTGCAGAGCCAGAGAGGCAACGGCACAATGCAGTATTCCAGCAGTACTCCAATTCGGCCATTTTCAGCCAATGTTGGGTGGGGGGCGCTGCTGTGCGGTTCCCAGAAAAGAGCCAATAACAGCTAAATCAGCTTCTCTGCAGCGCCATACTCTTTGCAAATAAGTCGTTGCGAGGTGGAGAGAGTCGTCACGCAAACCACGATAATGTTGCCGCCTCTCTGCTTTCTCAGTTCTTCGCTTGATATAATTAATACAAATGTCCAATATAACGGAATTTGTTAGCTCATAAAAATGTGATTATAACAGACTGCTGTTTAGTGTCGGACCGACTGCCCACATACGCGGTCTATTTTAGTTCAAGTCAGCAGCAGCACGGAGTATCGAGGGACTTATTTTATTTGGAATATATTAATTAATGACTGTATACGCAAAAGTAGCCTAGTTTTAAGTAATAATATTATAAATCTACATGCCTTGAGGATGACATTCTTTATATTGCCTGCCTATCAATTGTTTTAAAGCTCAATAAACTATGACCGGAATTAATCTCATTTGTCCGGTAGATTGAAATCTTGCAGGTCACGGAGACCGGCAACAATTTTTTCTAACGGAAACCCTGGTCTATTCCCAAAGCTAAATGCATGCACAGAGACAAAAAAGGTATGTATCTTCTTGTCTAACTCCAGGGAAGATGTTAAATAAGCTAATTTCCCAAAATGTTGGAGTTCCCCTTTAAAACAGCGTTTTTTATAAAGCAACTGGGATGGAGGTTTTCCTCTTCCGACGACCTGTTTTGGTTGTCGACGGATTCTCGTTCATATCTGGGGGATGATGACGGAATGGATCTGAACATATGTAGAGGGGTCTCACGCCCTGGGGGTGGGCCACCGGGCGCGGTTCGCACCGAACGTCTGGGTGGCGCCTTCTTTTCATGTTTAAGATCAACACGCATATCTGCCCCTTCTCCTGGAGTAGGCATGTCGGCGTGGTTAGGGAACAGGACTGGTTCTGGTCACGCTGGTCCGGATCAGTTAAACCCGTTGTCCGCCGGGGATGCAGATCTGCTGTTCTGGTACCCTAAGGGACTTGGGCTTTTTCAGAGGGAAAATGCCAGGTCGGTCCGGGTGTCACAGGGTTAAGCGCTATGGATACCCTGGTTGGGTACATTTGTACTCTGCACTGTCGTAATGGCTTACGGCCATGCCAACCTGTACACGCTCGATCTCGTCAGATCTCGGCCGCTACGCAGGTTGGTCCTGGTTAGTACTTGGTTGGGAGACCGCCTGGGAATACCAAGTACGGTGTGCTTGGGGCTGGTTCTCCATTCTTTTCGCTCCTCTCTCACGCATGGCGAAGAGGGGCCTGTTGGGGTGGTCTTTGACCTCCTCTGGTGACCCTGTGCTTCCCCTATCGCCGGGCCCTGTCCGAAGTAATGTTTCGTCGACCCGTAGGCCTGGGTTAACCCTTTTTTGAAAACTGAAACACTTGTACTGCGGTATAGCCGGTGTATACCCGCAGGTGTGTTTTGGAGTTTTTTCTTGAGGGGTTATAGGAACAACCACCGCATTGGGTAACACCAAGGTGGTTGATTCCCTGGTGTGTTGGAGCAGTGTCAACTCCCGGGTTACCCGGTTGAGGGTGCCCCTGCACGTTCATGACGTCTGCCAATCGTGTCAGCCTTCTCTGCCTCAACCCCTCTGGGTGGGTTTTTTTTAAATGGAGGCTTGGTCATGCAACAACGCCAGCATACGCCCCTTCCGCCGGGGTGGCTGTTTTCAGCTGACTCCTTTGGCGCCTGTCTCGTCCGCAGTGCTCCAGGCTCAGGTTACAGCCTGTTGCCTGGTTTTTCCCCGGTGCGCTGCCTGCTTCCGTTGGTTAACCTTTTTTGTGTGCTTACGGCCATGCTGACTGCCTGTTCTGCAGGGTCAGTGTGCCATGCGCTCGGCTGAGGGGCCTTTGTCCGAATACGCTGGCGATGTGGGGGGCGGAGTCACTAAGTGCCCACCTGGTGGGGTCTTGATGCTGGCATCATGGACTTCTCCGGGCCCCCGTTCCAGGGGGTCCAGTCCCTTTGGTGGGTCTGGGCCTTCCTTCGCGCTCCGCTGCTATGGCCTTGCCACGGGGTTGGGTTTGCCCTTGACCCCGTGATTCTGGGGGCAGTAACGAGGTTGTTCCCTCCGTTCGTTCCCGGGTGGCATGCGGGTTGTGCGTGTGTGTAGTCGTGGGGTCAGGCCACGGTCTGCTCACCCTGTGCGTTGAGTTGCTTGAGTGCCTCTTCGCACGGTCGGGTCCGTCGCCCTCCCGGGAAACCTCCAATAGGGGGGGTGCCCTCCATTAGGGGGGGTCGGGGGGGCTCGGCCCTCCCTGTTCTGATGGTTGTGGGGGGCCTTCAGCGGGGTGTATTTGTCGGCCGGTGGCTCCCGCTCGGCCTCCCTTGTGCATGAGTGACGCCGAGCGGAGCCACTATGTCACAGAACGTTAGGTTATAACTATAACCAAGTTCTGTTAATAGTGGTGACGCTCGGCGTCCGACGCCGCTGCAGCCCTTGATCTCACCTTGTGGTGAAAGCTTGGGAAGGAGGAGAGCAGGTGACCACACATCTGCTTATGAAGGTAAGCTAACGAGGGGTGTGGTCAGATGAATACTGGGATAAAGGTACATTGTGGAATTTTATTCAGTGCGCATGCACATATGTGAGGATAGTGCATGAGTGACGCCGAGCGTCACCACTATTAACAGAACTTGGTTATAGTTATAACCTAACGTTCCTAGTAGTTGGATGTCTGGCAGCGGTTAGGCCGGGGATTGATTGAATTGATTGAAAACTTTATTAACAGATTTCAGAATGGGTACAATACAGTACGGCGCAATACACACAATTGTTAAGGGGATGCAGACCAGAGAAAGACTTTTAGTCTTGTTTACATCAGGGTCCCCATTTTCAATTCATCATAACATATATGACATAGGCTACATGACATACAGATACAGTACTGTTACATCCAGACATTTATGACATACCAGATCTGGATGTGCGAGGATAGCCATTAGGTGGTTAACCAATAATTTTAACCCTTTCACTACCACACTACCAAAGGGTTAACCCTTTCACTGCGGTTAACCTTCTGTAGTGTGGTAGTGAAAGGGTTAACCATTTGATGTGGGGCAGTGAAAGGAGTTAAATTAACCAGATATTTTCACTGGTTAAATGGTTCATTCATATTTTTCTTTCTATTTCTATTTAAAAAAATGTATAGGGTGAATGTGTAAACATGTTAAATAAGCGAAGGAGTGAGGTCTAGACCATTTCCTGCTTGTTGCCATGTGCCAAGAAACAGCTGAGGCAAAATGAAAAGAATGAGAAGCTCGGTTCATTCATTTTCTCTTTATCTTCATGTGGCGGCGCATGTTAAAAAACACTGACTAGACTGTCCTGGGGCGCAGGAATAACATATGTGAATTTGGAAAATGGGTGGAATTCCTTTTTAATTGTGTATACTGTAAGTAAGAAACTAGGGCTGGGACATAAAGACACAATATCATCAGTTTTGACTGTATAGCAGTATTTGACAATATTTAGTTTTCCAGTACAGATTACAATGTGATATGACATATTTCTACGTCATTGTGTTGTAATATAATTGTCATGGTGCCGTTTCATTAAAAATCTTCTATTTTCTTTTACTTTTTCTTTTATACTGCTGCAAGCAAATCATTTTTGATTAACCTCTAAATATACAGTATGTATATATATTTTTTTTTTTCAAATATGTATATGGTGGATGACGGTAGGGGTGGACGGTATGGTCTAAAATGTATATCACGGTATAATTTGAAGCATAGACGGTAACGGTATATATCACGGTATCATCGTTTTTGATAAAAAAAAAATTATTTTATATAATTTTTTTTTTTTTTTTTTATAAAATATATATATTATATAATTAGACTTGTACTTGTATTATCTGCAAGACATCGCCACCACGCAACAAGCTCCACTGTCTGTGTGTACTCTAGTAGCCTCCAGCTACGGCCAGGATTCTCCGGAGCTGCACCTGGACCTATACTCGAGTAGCCTCGAGCAGAGCTACGGCCAGGATTCTCCGGCGCTGCACCTGGACCCTATTGTATTGGTACTATAACGTTAGCAAGCCCTCAGCTCGAATACGCATCGAATCAGTGTTATAAGACATTGATATCAGGAGCTATCTGTAGCTACTGCTAGCCGGATATATAACGTTAATACAACGCCTCAGTGAATTATTTAGTTCAATGGGACATTTCGTTTTGAACGGTGAACTAACTTGCGTTAACGTGAGCTAACGGCTAACGGAGCTATCATACACGTCTACTCTCTACTAGACTTGATGGAGCGTTTGTTGATGTCAGGAGCTATCGGTAGCTGGCCGACTAGATACCGTTCGGTTAGACAATGCCCCATCATGTATTAAACTAAAAGTGAATAGTTGACTGGGTCATTTTGTAACGGTAGCTAAGCTAACGTTAGCTCAGGGAGACGTCCCGTCCCACTAGACTACTAGTAGACCCGTGTTTACATGCGTGCGGGAGGGGCTGGCACGCCCACTGCGCGAAGCCTCCTAAATAACTTTTTCCAGTTCGCACATATCTATTATCTATGACTAATTCTATCTATTTTTAGGGGCAAATGCGAGTGAAATAGTCGCGCTGTGGTTACATGACGTCATTGCTATTTTAGAGCTGCACTACCGGTTATACGGTATAGTCAAAATCCATACCGTAGAGCAAATTCATACCGTTTATACCGTATACCGTTTATACCGTCCACCCCTAGATGACGGTATACTGTAGCAAAAATCCAAATCACATTGGATGACGATATACCTTCATTTTTGGTATACCTTCCCAGCCCTAAGTAAACCCCATGATCAAAATGTTACTTTGCTGGGGACCCACCCACTGGAACCCCCCTGTGAGCGCTCCAAGGCCACATTCACACTGCATTAAAATTAAGGAGTCTATGTAGTATATTTCCCGGCTCAAACTGTAAAACTACTGTAAGAAATGGGTAGGGAAATCTGCATTTCCCCAGACAGGTCAACAAGCTACTGGACGAAGCTGATAACTGTAAGGCCAGTGCACAACACCTTAGATAGACTCATGTTGTTCTTAAAATATAGTGTTCTGTATTTCCCCCAAATAGTAGATTACATTTGTTAGTGAAATACTGCTGTGGGCCTCGGGTCCTCTGAAAATAACAGGTCACCATAAGGCACTGTATTTAAATATAGTCAGTGAGTCTGGCTTTCCTGAGACAAAAGGATTACCGCCTTCAGGCTGGCTTGAAAAAACAGTAGGCTATTGAGTAACTATCTTCCCCCGCTCTCGGTTACAGTCAAGCTATAGAAATGTACAGGAGACATTTGGCTGGCTGAACAATGGGGCTGTCACGGACCCTTAAGCATTAGCGTGATTACTTCCCCCAACTACACATTCCAAGGGGACCATCTGCTCCGTTGCTTCAAAGAGCGACTGGCGGCTGAAATGGCCCCTCCCAGACTGGCCAAAAGCCAGGAAACTAGTTTTGGTTTAAAACGTAGTTATGATGGTATTAGACATTTGAACTATACAGGAAAATAACGGTAAAATAGAGACCTTTTAATTCCAATCAGTTTAAGACAACATAGGCCGTTTTTAGACCTATTAAAGGATAAGTTAGATAACAAAAACCTAGTTTGGATTAAAGAAAAACGTGGCAAGTAGACTTAAAATACTTGGAGAATAGTAAAATAACCTTTTACTTGAAATATAGAAAGATAGATTCCTTTGTTCTTGTTAAAAACAACAAATACGGCTAAATGCAGTTTCTAAACACCTAAAGATACCAGGAAAATACTTACAGTCATTGTTTAAGTCTTGTCATAATTAATCTTTAAACTATTAGTCAGTAAAATGAAATACTGTATACTTTAAACACGTGAAAACAGAACAGTACGTTTGTGCTTAAAAATACAGGCCTACCTCTAAATTCAAATACAACTCCATATTTGGTGCTGGTGTGACCACTCAAACTGGCCGCTATGCGCCTTAGCCAATCAGGAAGTAGAGACTCCTCCCCTCTGACGTAAGTTCTAGCGTATTCTAGGGGGAGGAGTCAAAGCGTTAAAATAGCCTGCAACGACAGC
Organism: Notolepis coatsorum; assembly: GCF_963971535.1. Classification (NCBI taxonomy): domain Eukaryota; kingdom Metazoa; phylum Chordata; class Actinopteri; order Aulopiformes; family Paralepididae; genus Notolepis; species Notolepis coatsorum. The sequence goes on from NC_140177.1 coordinate 100,367,423, forward strand.
AGGAGGACACACGCTTTACACACACGCTTTTCGAATAGACGCTTTTTGAAACCACCCCATCACAAGCAGCGGAACCAGAGCAGACCGTTGGGAGCTGAGAAACGAGAACAGAATCTCTTTGTTTCCTCAGGAAGAAGCCACCACCATCGAAGAACCAGAAGACCATTATTTTTTAATTGTATTTGATTAGTCTGAAACGAATAGGCGGTGGCATAGTACCGAGCATATTTGAATCATTGCACAATCCATTTTTCCATTGAACAAAATCCTTGTTATTTCACTTCTTGACTCTGCCAATAAAAGCGGATTTTTACATTAGATCAATTCTTCTCCTCTTCATTGGGTGCTTCCACTCTTGCCGCCGTTCCTACAAGACCGCGTCGGTCTTTATAAGTATTAGGGGTTTAACAGACGGACAAATCACAACGCAGGGTATTATATACATCAGGTTTTTAGAGACAGAACCATCGACCCCTAATACTATATCTACATTAACACTTTGAGTGCCAACGACGAGATTTCTCGTTTGTTCATGCCGACCGTTGAGTGCCAACAACGAGAGATCTGGTTTATTTTTTTATTTCATCAATCTAGTCTCACGTTACCACTGCAAACTCTCTCTGAGCTCCATTGGGAAAATACCGCCCCCTATCGTCTCTCCCTGTGGTACTGCACCCCTTTGGAATGGATTGAATGAAACGCATGGGGGGTGGGAAATCCTGCTTCCACATTTTACTTGTCAGACATGTAATCCGAGCCTACTGGAGTCATCGCCCACCATCAGAACAGCGTGGAATCGGTGTTTCGACCACCCAGCGTTGGATCAATAAACGTGATCGATATTTGGAATGGCGATCAGGAATTGGAATAATCGTTTGAGAACATCTGATCTGAGGTAAGGAATCTATTTTACCAGTCTTAGGATAATCAGAGCTTTTTTCACAGAGATATCAACGTGTGCCCTATGTGTGTGTGTGCGTGTGTGTGTGTGTGTGTGTGCTGATCAGGAAATGTATACTCGATTTTTCAGCCTGCTTCTATAATAGCGTGCTGTTATTATGTGCACTGCCAACCTATAGTATATGTTATCTCCATTGGGGGAGGGAGAGAAAAAGAGAGAAGGAACATTCCTAATTGTCAAAATAAAAGGAGCTATGCGTCAACCAGTAAGGGCATGTTATATGTGGTAGAATTCAAGTAACTAAGAACTGTGTCCATAGAGAGGTGAAGTCCCTCCTCTTCCGTTGGACCACCATGGGACCTTATTTAAAAAAGGAATATGTATGTATGTATGGGAGTCAACAGTGAGATACAAATCATGTTTTGATCCAGTTTGAATTGTGCCACGAATTACACATAGATGTTTGTCAATTGAATGATGATTTTATAGCATCAAAAGCTATCGATAATGTTAGCTAACTTCAATCAACTTTCTTGCCTTGCTAAATTAGCTTATCTATTGACAAACATCATTATGTGTAATTCATGGCACAATTCAAACAGGATCAAAATATTTTCTGTCGTTGACTACTGTACATATTCTTTCTGAAAATTTGGTGGAAATAAAAGAAAATGTAATAAAGAGGAGGAGGGGCTTATAGAGCTTATAGAGTGAGTGGGCATAAATCCTTGCCTCTGTAACACCTGGCAGCCACTTTCGTCGTTCCCCATAAGACCATGGCGACACTGAGGAAGGTGATCTTTCAGTTTATCTGGGGAGGCCAACATGGGAGAAGCTTAAAAGAGAGTTCTATGGACAAGGGAGGTAGAATTGTCCCTGTAATAGAATAATGCGCATAGCCCCAGTCTTGAAAGCTTGCCTCAACGCGGGTAAAGGAGCAATGTGGGCCCATTTAGCAACATTTTTGATCGGACGGAATGTTTTGGCTGCTTGGGGCAAGAGACCCCCATTAAGCGTACAATACTCCCCCCGCGTAACCCAGCTACCGTAATTAGGAGTTTAAAGCAAGGTCTCACTGACATACCACCAAAAGAAAGAACAAGAGAAACTATTGAAAGAGCTTTGTCCCTCCAACTTTCAAGGCTGGCTCCTGTGGCAACACAGATAAGAGGAGAAATGCAAACAAGTAAGTATGGGCTAATATCAATAACAACATCTTGACTAATACTCACAAAGACCTGGCCTGGTAGATCGCCAATCAGTGTTTGCCAACAAGAGCCTTCCTCGAGAGGAGACGCTGCACTCACAGTGCCAGACGTCCCAGACCAACCTGTAACGAGGATGAAACCTGTAACGAGGATGAATCTATTGTCCATCTCCTCTGGTCTTGCCCCAGTGCCAGAGGAATATGGTCCACGGTATCTCTCTGGCTGTGTAACTCTGGCAACTAAGGTAAAACATTGTTTGTCAAACAGTGTCGAACTTGAGCACTACAGATTTGAGTGCATAATAGTATATAGTACAAAGGTAAAGATAGTACAAAGGTTTTTCTTTTTTTCATTTCAGTATTGATGTCGATAACAGCCTTGTCCTTCATTTTTTTAATGGATTGTAATTGAAATGTAATCTGTATTGCATTGAAATGTATGCAAGTCGTTATCAATTAAATGGGCTTGATGATCTTTTAAAATGTTTGAATTTAAATCGGGTGGGGAGTTAGACGGTTACCATTGCTACGGACGGTGGTCGCCATGTTTGGAGGGTTAATGTGTATTGAGAATAGAAATACTTTAATTATCCCAAGGGAAATCGGGGGGTCTCTTGCCCCAAGCAGCCAATACATTCTGTTCTGAAGGATCAGATTAAACCGAATATATATATTTATTTATATATATATATTTAATTGTATTTGTATATCCCCTGATATCCCCTGTATATTCCTTGTACAATATGCATTGAATATCCCTTCTAGTCTACTGAACATCCCATAATAGTCTCCATTCTACCATTGGACGAGACCTTTGTGTTGGATCCGTTTATCAGGTGGGAGTGTTCAACATATTCATACCTAGTACTGGGTGGCCAGAGTCTAAAGTACAAGAGGTAGTGGTAGTAAGTATCATATCTAACCATACAGTCAGGGAATTGTACCCCTCAGTTACAATTGGTCCTTCGAGCCGGATGGTAATCAGTGTAATATTAATATAGTGTTATTAATATTAAAATGGCCTATGATGAACACTCCACGAAACGATCCTCCTAACCAACAATGCCCGCGGCGCAAACGACAGCTCCCTCAGTACCTAGAGGCTTACACTGTCAGTCAACAACCTAGTCTTCTACCAACAGTAAACGCGGTAAAACTAGAAAGTAAAATTGTGTCTAACCCTAACGACCAGGCTACCCCGACCATAGAGGCCCCTATGGGTTCTAATGTAACTGACCAAGCTCACGGTGGGGACCAGGGGGAACCAGACATGACTTTACACCCCGCCAATACCGAAGAAGTAGTCCCCGACGAGTCCCGGGAGGAAGACAACACTACCGAGAGAGAACTCGGCACGGAAGAAGATGAGGAGAGCACCGTGGAGATAGAGCTCCAAGACTCCGCACGGAGTACCCCAAGGGACGGCTCCCCTATACAACCGTCTTCTCCCAGCGAGGCAGAGAGGACACTACAGCAGGCATTCCTCGTCAGCCTGAAAGCCTCTACTGAACGCGATAGACTCCAGGGTGAACGCGATCGATTGCAGATACAGCAACGGAGCGAAGAAGAGCACATACGCCTGGAAATAAGACGCATTCAGATGGAAGAGAATATGGCAAGAGACCGGGCCGACGCCCAGCGCGCCGCCACCGGTGCCCAGAGAGAATCGGATCTCACCAAGCGCGAAGCCGAGCGCGACAGAGCACAAGCGCAACTAATAGAACAGCTGATCAGAAGGACAACACCCCCTCCCTCCACCAGAGGCTCCAGGAACTCGTCTAGACATCACTCCAGGGCGGCATCCCCTAGCCGAGTAAGCGACCCTGAACTTGACCAACAGACGAGGTCTATACCCCCCGCAGACCCCCTTCCCCAACCGGTCCAAGCGAGACCCAGCCACCGGGAAGGAGCAGCATACACTGCGGAGAGGCTAAATCAGAGACTACAAGCCCTGGATGACCTAACGGAAGACGAAGAGGAAGAGGAGGAGAACCACGCCCGACGACAGCACAGTACTCTACCGGACCAGGAGGTCCAGTACAGCCCAGGCTATACCCCCGCGGAGCTGCGCTACAGACCCCCGACGCTATTCACGGGTGAGCACGACGCACGACCCGCACCGAGGAACAGCACCTGGACCAGCGGGCCATGGTACACAGCCGGTACCAGCCCACGCCAAGGAGCAGGAGGAGACTCGCCTAGGAGGCCTCTCCCCCAACGCTCGCCGATGTATCAACAATCCGCGTCATACATTGGCACACCTATGGTACCAGACTTCACCCAGGAGAACCGGGCCCAGTATACAGAGCTCCGCATGTGTCTGGAGACAATGTTGGTGGATGTCATTGATGAACGCCATAAATACGCGATACTACTGAAGCATTTAAAGGTACCCCGCGCGCACAACATAGCGCTCGCCTACGCCACTTCCACGACCCCATACACCGCAGCGCTGGTAGCGTTGGACCAGAGATATGGACGTATATGGGATTACGTGATCCAGGAGATCAGGCACATCGACCGCCTACCCCCAGCAACAGACAATCGAGCACTGGACGACCTGTCCATCAGAGTGCAGTCCCTGGTAGGGATGCTGGGAGCGCAGAGGGAAAAGGGTAGGCATGAACTATACGCCAACTCAAATGTAGAGAGGATCTTGGAGAAGCTACCGCCCGCCCGACAGGAGCGCTTTAGGCGGCAGAGAGACCACCGAGACCCTAATGGCCCCGAACCGAACCTCCTCGATCTAGCCGACTTCCTGGCGAGAGAAGTCAGCAGCTTACGGCTAGATACATTCGGACGGAGCACCCCTGGCTCCAGAGAAGGAACCAGGAGACTAAATGATGGAAGAAGATCGGTGACTGTCATGCACCAATCGGAGTCAGTGCCAAGCAGTAGGAGCCACAGTACCCCCTCAAGAAAGGAGAAGTGGAAGATAGTGTGCCCCTACTGTGAGAAAGAACACTGGCTGTCACAATGTGACTCATTCCCCAAGATGAATGCGGAGGAAGCGAGTCAATGGATAAAGTCCAACAGACGCTGTTTTCGCTGTGCACGATCACACATGGCAGCCGAATGCCGCTTAAAGAAAAAGTGCAGTCGGTGAGATGGAGCCCATCTGGACATACTCCACGACAGTAACAGACGGCGACCTCCACCCGCACCATCAAGCAGCAAAGCAAGCGTCATGTACATCGACCCCGCCAGCAGCAGCGGAGCCAGAGTGCTCTTAAAGGTAGTCCGTGTGACATTGAGCTACCAGAATAAAGTCATGGACACTTACGCCGTCCTTGATGACGGGTCAGAGAAGACCCTTCTGCTCGCGTCCGCTGCGGCCCAGCTAGGGCTGCGGGGGAGCGAAAACCAAATGACAATTCGGACAATAAGAAGAGATTTGAAAACGATAAAGGGCGAGAATGTCTCATTCTCTATCGCAGCAAGCGGCCAGCCCGAGCGACGGTACAGGATTACAGACGCTTTCACCAGCCAAGAAATAGGACTGTCGCGGTACACATACCCCGTAGCCAAGCTGATGGAGAAATATGTACATCTACGCAAGCTACCGATCCCACTCATAGACGGTGCTACCCCGACACTGTTGATAGGCTCCGACCATGCAGACCTCATTGTCCCGATAGACCGGGTTCATACAGGACCCAGAGGCTGTCCTGCAGCAGTCGAGACCCGCCTAGGATGGACTCTCCAAGGCCCACTCGCCACAGAGGGAGACACCGCACTCCTGCAGCATGTAGAGAGGCTATGGACCTTAGAACAAATGCCCTTTAAGAACGAAAAGAAAGACATTCGCTCTAAAGACGACATCTACGCCATTAACCTCCTCGAGACGGGAACAAAGAGAGTCCCAGTCAGCGGCGTGTTGAGATACGCCACGCCACTCCTGCGGCGGGAAGGGATGCCTACCTTGCACGCAAAGAAAGACGCCACAGAGCGGTACCTACTAAACACAGAGCGGCGCTTAGCCAAGGACCCCGCCCAAGAAAGTGTATACCGCGCTGAGATTGAGAAGCTCATCACAGCGGGACACGTCACAAAGATTGACATTAAAGAGGCCGACCAGACGACTGAATCGTGGTACGTGCCCCACCACAAGGTTCATCACAACGGCAAAGACCGCATCGTGTTTAACTGCAGCTACCAGATCGGATCCCAAAATCTGAATAAAGAGCTATTGCCCGGTCCTACACTCGGCCCCTCCCTACTAGGCGTACTACTCCGCTTCCGCCAGGACAAGGTGGCTATCAGCGGGGATATCAAAGGGATGTTCCTGCAGGTGAGATTAGTAGAGGAGGACAAGCCCCTGTTGCGGTTCCTATGGAGAGAGAGGCCAGGAGATGAGCACCCAGCCATCTACCAATGGGAAGTCCTCCCTTTCGGAACTACATGCAGCCCATGCTGTGCTACATTTGCACTACAGAGACATGTCGCAGAGGACCCAGCAGCGGACGAAGAGGTCCGACACAGTGTGAAGAACAGCTTCTACGTAGATAACTGTCTACAAAGCGTTTCGACCCAGGAAGAAGCCGAGGCTCTCCTACTTAAACTCCGCGCCTCTCTGATCAAAGGCGGCTTTGATCTCAGGCAGTGGGCCAGCAGCGATCCGCACGTACTGCGCAGCCTCTCCTCCGAGGACAAGGCAGCGAGCAGCGAGACCTGGATGGCCACAATCCCAGGAGAAGCCCAAGAGATGACACTAGGACTAGTGTGGCGCTTCAAAACAGATTCGCTCCACTATAGACACAAACCCCTGACCACGGAGCAGGGAAGGTCGACGGCAATACCGACCACCAGACGGAGTGTGTACAGAACACTCGCCCGACAATATGACCCGTTAGGATGTATACTACCGTACACCACCAGGGCAAAGATGATTGTACGAGCATTGTGGGACAAGGACCAGGGCTGGGACGACCCCATTCCCGCACACCTTGCATCCACCTGGAGAGAGTGGGAGATGGAACTCCACTCACTCCCAGGCGTTAATATACGCTGAAGCTACTTCCCACCCACGGTGAGGCCAGAGACATGTAAAATGGATATACACGTCTTCAGTGACGCCTCCGAGGTCGCCTACGGATCAGTAGCCTACTTGCGGGCCCAAGAAGAGGGGGGAGAGATCTACACAGCATTCATCCTCGCCCGCTCGAGAATAGCCCCACGCAAGCAACAGTCTATCCCACGTCTAGAGCTCTGCGCAGCCCTCGCAGGAGCGCATCTAGCCACGCTCATCCAACGTGAGCTCACCATTCCGGTGCATAGAACAATCCTGTGGTCAGATTCCACGACAGTACTCGCCTGGATCAAATCGGATTCATGCAAATACAAAGTCTTCGTGGGAGTCAGAGTCACTGAGATTCAAGAGTTAACCGGAGAGTTAACCGGAGAAGCAAGCTGGCGCTATGTTGATACAAAACACAACCCAGCTGACGTCATCACCCGGGGAATGTCCCTAGATGACTTAACCCGTCGTAACATCTACAGTGACGGACCAGCATTCCTCAAGCTCCCGGAAGGAGATTGGCCCACGCCCACCCCGAGGGAAGCAAGTGACGAGGAGGCTGAGAATAAGAAACCTATGTTCTGTGGATTGAGCACTGTTGTCTCCGCAGACCCCAACATAGACGATTGCATTACCATAGAGAGTGCGCAGCAACGGACATTCCTGCGGCACCACCCAGAGATTCAGTCCCCCGCTGATATATCAGCAGCTGACTACGAGGAAGCAGAACTGCTTCTACTGCAACGAGCCCAGAGAGACTCGTTCCCCGATGAACTAGACTGTCTACAGGGAGGAAAGCCCGTCCCATCAGACAGCAGATTGATTCATCTGGCCCCCGAGAGTGACACACATACCCTCATCAGAGTGGGTGGTCGCCTGCGGAGAGCCCCCAATTTACCGGATGACATTAAGTACCCGATCGTATTGAACAGCCGACACAAGGTCACAGAGCTGATTATAAAGAAATACGACGAGGATGTACACCACGCAGGAGCAGAGAGAGTCTTCGCGGAGATCAGACGTCGTTACTGGATACTTCAAGGAAGAGAGGCGGTGCGACGCTTCCAGCGAACCTGTCTAGACTGCCGAAAGTGGCGCGCGCAGCCCAGCATACCACGGATGGCTGACCTACCTCCATGTCGCCTCCGACTCGGCGACAAGCCATTCCACTCAACAGGCATGGACTGTTTTGGCCCGCTGCACATAAAGAAAGGAAGAGGCACCGAGAAGCGGTGGGGTATTGTATTCAAATGCATGACCACCAGAGCGATACATATCGAGCTCCTTCCGACCATGAGCACAGACTCATTCCTTATGGCCTTCCGAAGATTCACATCACGGAAAGGAAAACCGTCTACATTATTGTCCGATCATGGGACAAACTTCAAAGGCGGAGAAAGAGAGCTGAGGGAGAGCTTCCAAGCTATGGGCCCAGAACTTAAGACCCACCTCGCTCCAGCCCAGATTGACTTCCAATTCAACCCCCCAAACGCACCCCACTTCGGTGGAACTTGGGAACGAGAAGTACGTTCTATAAAGACAGCCCTGTACGCAGTACTTGGGGCCCAGACTGTGGCGGAAGAAGTCCTAATGACAGTCCTCACGGAGATTGAGGGAGTATTGAACTCAAAGCCCCTCGGTTACGTCTCCAGTGATGTAGCAGATGTCGACCCAGTCACCCCCAACACCCTCCTGATGGGGCGGCTAGATCCCGCGTTACCCCAGACAATGTACCGGCCTGAAGAAGCGAACGGCCGACGAATGTGGAGGTACAGCCAAGTATTAGCCGACAAGTTTTGGAGCAGTTTCCTACTGCACTACCTACCGTCTCTACAGACCCGCCAGAAGTGGGTAAAAGAGAGAGACAATTTGACGGAAGGAACAGTCGTCATGATTATTGACCAGTCACTACCCAGAGCTATGTGGCCGGCTGGCCGCGTAAGCAAAGTGATCACCGGTGCCGATGGCAAGGTCCGAGCAGCTGAAGTACTCGTCCAAGGGCGCATTTACACCCGTCCTGTGGCGAGGCTCATAGAACTGCCCCGACTCCCAGACACAATCGATGATGACCATGACCCTATGACTTTGTGAGTTGACTGACCCTTACAGCGAACCCTTGAGTGGTAGACAGTGCGGTTAATCTGTCTCTGCTTAACTAATTAGGTTGGGACCAATTAGGGGGCGGCTGTTCTGAAGGATCAGATTAAACCGAATATATATATTTATTTATATATATATTTAATTGTATTTGTATATCCCCTGATATCCCCTGTATATTCCTTGTACAATATGCATTGAATATCCCTTCTAGTCTACTGAACATCCCATAATAGTCTCCATTCTACCATTGGACGAGACCTTGGTGCCAGGTCGCCATACCCCTCAGACCAAGTTCAATCGTACCGCTCAACATGTATGGACAAGTCCTAGTTCCGCGTAGGAATATGTCTACCGCACCACTAATAGTACTATTTATTCATAGTGCGTATATATACTGCGCTATTAAAGTTGAACTTTCTTTTAGTCCAGTTCCTTACCCTCCAACAGAGTGACAGACGCAAAAGCCTCCCCGCGAACCACGTGTGGGCAGTAAGGCCAATTCGGCCCAGTATCGGCATTGAGACATCGTGTATATTAATATTTGAATAGTCATATTTGGCACTATATCGTCGAGTTGGACGTATTCTATTAAGCTAATAATAGTCTATTCATATATAGTGCCTCGTGCGGTAAGAGTTCTATAGTAATCAGCACCCCCATCGTTTCGGGCATCAGCTGGACGCTTATCCAGGGTGGTTGACCCCACGTGAAGCTGCACCCGAGGAGCTCCAGGCCAAAGAGCGAGTGGACCTGTATATTGGATTATTCTACCGACGACGGCTAGCCTTCCCCGGCTTGGATTATGCTTTGAGTACTTTGATTATTCTATGGATAAAGGCCAACACTGCGGTGTGTTGGAAATACCCCCCCCGGAGAGGACGACAGGTGAGACGGCGCTCTGCACAGTGAGGTCGCCTCACGTCTCTCCGTCGTGGACCGGAGGACGCCGGCCACAGAGGGTCCAACTGCATTCATCTGTGGATCGAGGATCGTTGGGCACCGTGTCGCACAACTGTGGACTCTCCCAAGATACCCTCGGCCAGACGGGATCCAGCCAGTGACTCTCTAACCCCCCCCCCCCCCCCCCCTCCAGCTGTCCTACAAGCAGTCGGAACCTTCCCCTAGTGTATCCAGCTATATAATCATTCAAGTATCATCGCTATTGTTCCCTAAATATTCCAGGTTGTATATTTGCTTCCTGCGCAATCAGAGATTGGACATTCGATATTGATCTACCTACGAATACTCATTTGCCATAAAAGTGCATACTATTTCAAATCATAAATGTAATTAAGTGATCGTTGTACATACCTTTTGCTATGTATTAAAACTCAAACTTTCGATTTGGTACATTTGTGTTGGATCCGTTTATCAGGTGGGAGTGTTCAACATATTCATACCTAGTACTGGGTGGCCAGAGTCTAAAGTACAAGAGGTAGTGGTAGTAAGTATCATATCTAACCATACAGTCAGGGAATTGTACCCCTCAGTTACACATTCCGTCCGATCAAAAATGTTGCTAAATGGGCCCACATTGCTCCTTTACCCGTGTTAAGGCAAGCTTTCAAGACTGGGGCTATGCGCATTGTTTTTTATTTACTTTCTATTACAGGGACAGTTCTACCTCCCTTGTCCAAACAGCAAAAAGTACAAAAACGGAGATAGGGATAGAGAAAAAGAAGAGTCAAAAGGACTCTCCTGTGATGGTTGTGATATTTTCTGTGGCAGCTTTTCACATAACAAGAATTCCAAGCCATGTTTCATTCCAGAAATCCGCCTGTAACTCCTCTTGTCACTTTGTGGCTTTACCTGACATCATTTTCTCAAGCTCTACATACCAGGCGCCTAAATTAAATGAAGGACAGCACTGAAGTTGGTGCTTTAGGGATGATACCATGTTGGCACGTTACGTAATTTGTTGTAAATGTGAGCATGGAGGCAGAGATCACACTAACGTCAGATATGGGTCACACACACAAACATGATTGTGAATAGCAAAGAAATCTGATCTGAGCAACAAAAAAACCCTGAATTGAACACTTAAAAGAACACACCAACTGAATGGAATGGAATGAATGGAAGCGAACATCACCGATTAGCCTTCGGGAGAGGTGTTAGTTGGACAATGCGTAACCGGTCATGTCCGCTTCCATTCATTGTGCTAAGCTAGGCTAACATGCAACCAGATAGCTTTCTACTGAACACACAGAGAGGAAACTGGTATCTATCTTCTTGACTCTCTCTGGAGAAGACGATAAGCTAATTTCCCAAAATGTTGGCGTATTCCTTTAAGGCCTGAAATGTGAACAAAGCCTTAAACTTGGAACCCACTAGAATACCGTAACTAAATCCTGTTTATCCTCCACTCTGTAAACAGTGCAGACAGAGTGTGTTTCCAACGCTCTCTCCAGGACTGTCAACACAGTGACAGAAGACAGAGAGGGGGAAAAAAATGCATCTGAATCAGATTCACTCTGTAATGTGATATATATGCAGATAATAAAAGAACAGGGGCGATGGTAATATACACATCGTTAACTTGAAGTGAATTCTGTCTGTTATTGTGTTATTTTCAACCGGGGGCATAGACTGCTGCCAGCAGCTGGAGAACTAACGGCGGCAGAACTTGAGAACTATTAGGAATGTCTGACCCTTAACCACTAAGTGTGTCTGACTCTTAACCACTAAAACCTGCATGGACTATAATGTATATTATGACCGATAGACCTTCAGACCCTGTGTGTGTGTGTGTGTGTGTGTGTGTGTGTGTGTGTGTGTGTGTGTGTGTGTGTGTGTGTGTGTGTGTGTGTTTCCTTCTTTCCTCCTGCCTGTCTTGGATATGAATGTGTTGTTTATGTCCCTGTGCAGTGTTTTTGAGAAGGCATACGTACAAATAAATAAATAAAAACATTCAAGTGTGTGTGTGTGTGTGTGCGTGTGTGCACTTTTGTTTGACATAACTCGGAACTAGAGGGGTCTGATAGCATGCTCACCCAGGAAGACACTTCTTTTAAAAAAAAAAACAGCTCTGTAATACTCACATCTAGAACCTTTTTATGAAGGATATCTGACTAAATTGATTGCATGTTCTATGCTGGGGCCCCTTTCAATTAAAAGCATGCTTGCGTGGGCACATATTCCAATTGAAATTAGTGAGATGATGCAATTAATATACACAATAATCCTGGGGCTCCTTTGGTGGTCTGGGCCCCGGGGAATTTGCTCAGTATACCCGGTCGTTAATCCAGGCATGTATGCGGTGCTACAACAATGACCTCTCGACCTCTAGATGTGTATTTCACAGCTCAGTGTTTCAGACTTGGAATCTGAATAATGCACTGTAATGAAGGAGCTTTGGACAAGACCCAGATTCATTGACATTGGAAATAATGTCAAACATTCTAGGTCCAAGGGAAACACATTATCAGTCCTTGAGTGCATTGTTCTAGGAGTGATAACGTAGTATTGTTGCATTACTGTGTTTTGGGTGCTGCTGTTGTAGGTCACATTGGTTTTCTGCAGTATGTAAAGCAGCTGTCATTGTCATGTGTGTGTGTGTGTACAATTCCAGAATGTATCCGAACAGTGGGCACCCATGCCAGGGAAATGCCTCCAACCATCTGTGTGTGTGTGTGTGTGTGTGTGTGTATTTTTACTACTGTATATTTTTAAGTTAATAAAATCGTTTTGCAGCAGCAGCAGTAGGGCTGGGCGATATTATATAAATATCGGGTACAGTTCATTAACGATACACTTTTTCAACGTATCGTGGATATCGTGATGTTTTGCCCAAGAGGATTGTGTCGCGTCAATCTGTCCACACGTTACTCGTTCATATCTCAGCCTGTGCTGAGATATGCCCATTCCGCGGTCTGTTAATAAAGTTTTCAATCAGACAGATGTATGGAAAGGCTTTTATTATAACATTCGTTGTAGTAAAATCATTATGCCTCATTTAGTCATCCTGTGAAGCACTGGTCTCCTACTCGACGGCCGCGGGGAGCTAACGTTAGTAGCTTTGTTGATGTTCAGCACACAGGACATTCAGGAAGTCAAAAACTAATAACGCTTGCCGATTGGTGCTAAGAACAGCAGGGCGGGTGCAAGCGGTGTGACGTCATTGGCAGACTCGACTGTCAATCAAAATGATTATGTTTCCGTCAGAATGAATGAATGAAAACTGTATTAAAAGGTTGCAGAATGGGTACAATACAGTACAGGAGGATGAAGACCAGAAAAAGACTTTTGGCTTTTTTACATAAGGGTCCTCCATTTTCAATTCATCATATTTCATATCTAAATCATATAATATCTCATATGCAATATATAATCTAATAATCTAAATCTAATATAAAAATGCTAAATGCATGGGTATTTTATTTTGTCTTTAATGTTAGCTTGCAAACTCAAATACTGTCTTGGTAAGCCTCATAATGAATTGTTTGGGGTAAAAAAGAAAAACATTGTGATGTGTATCGTGTATCGCCGAAAGGTCAGAAAATATCGTGATATCATATTTAGGCCATATCGCCCAGCCCTAAGCAGCAGTATTCAAAAAGGTTAAAGAAAATAGAGCACTTTGAATGAAACAGCACCATGACAAATGTATTCAATTTACAACATAATGACATTAAAAGTATTTGTACTGGAAACTAAATACCATTATACCATCAAAACTAAGACAAATATTGTGAAAACTCACATTGTGATATTTCTTCACTCTACATTGATGTGTATGTACAGTAGTCTTGTAATATTACTGTAACTCAAGTGTAGATGGAATGAGAAGAACGCCCCCACAAGGACAAATTATGGTTTTGGCAATTAAAGAGATTAGAGTGTGTGGCTACAGAACCCACAGTCCAGTAGTTAAAGCTAAATTTCACAGGCATGTGTGCAACGCGCCATGTAAAAAGAAAATTGTAGCGGCTGGGTGGCGCAGCGGACTAAGCGCTCGTCACTAGGGCTGTCTTAAATACTTTGAAGCTTCGAACATTAAAAAAAAATCGAAGTTTAAAAAAAAATATATATATATATAAAAAATTCAAACTTTTTTTTTTCAATTTTTTTTTTTACTTCGATTTGTGTGTGTGTGTGTGTGTGTGTGTGTGTGTGTGTGTGTGTGTGTGTGTGTGTGTGTACTACGCATCCCAGTTAGGACAGCCGAATCCCGTCCAATCTTTCGCCGTCGACTAAAGACTCACTTCTTCAACCATTATCTGAAATGATAAAAAAAAAAAAAAAAAAATCTAACCGTGACTAACCTTACTGTCATGCACTTGTCCTAATAAACTAACCTACACTGTAACACGCAACACTTTGATGAACATTGTTACTCAGCTGATAGAGTTGTACCCTTCTTGCTGTCTTGTCGTACAGAACTTGTAAGTCGCTTTGGATAAAAGCGTCAGCTGAATGACTAAATGTAAGTGTGTGTGTGTGTGTGTAGGTGTGTGTGTAGGTGTGTGTGTGTGTGTGTGCGCGCACCTTGTAGAATTCCACACATAAGAAAGAAAGATACTGGGATGAATAAACAAAATAGGAAATAAAATGTAGAAATGCATGCAATACATAAATAAATATGAATCTCCATATATGAAATATAACATTTAGATAAGGTGCTACTGAGATGTTTTGGTGAGTTCTTTGTTTTTTTGTGGAAGTTGCCCTTCTTAAAAATGCATGAACATTCACTGATAATTGGTCTGTAGTGGAGTCTACAAGGTCTACATTGCCGGACCATGTAGAATCCGGACCTTGTAGACTGACATAATTCTGTGCATAGTTTAGTCTACACAGGCCATATTTCAAATAATCAAAATCTTACTTCATTCATCTTAAACATTCTTGATTTGGGGGATTGGTAGTTCCCATGAAATCTGAAGTTGTTCAAACGACAACAGCGATCCACCTTGAATTAAATCACACAGCCGAGTGAAACCTTGTTGGATGCGTCACAGTCACGAAAGGGGCTACTTAATTAATCCAACCCACTTTATTTATAGAGCACATTTAAAAACAACAAAGTTTACGAAAGTGCTGTACAAGTCCCACAACATAAGATAATTTTTTTTTTTTTTTTTTTTTCTCGAAGCTTCGAATTAAAATCGAAGCTCGGCCCCGAAGCTTCGATTGCCAAAAAAAGCTTCGAAGGTCAGCCCTACTCGTCACCAACGCAAGAAACACTGGTATCGAATCCGGCTGTCAGCGTTGCCTCCGGCTTGGCCGGCCGTCATACTGGCTCGATTGGCAGAGTCAGCGGGAGGGAAGCCGGTGGGTGGGTCCGGGTCATTGTAAACAGCGACTCCTACAGTTCGGTCGGGGCGCCTGCACAGCGAGGGAAGGATCTGGAGGGAGGTAGTGTGACCTTCCACACGTTACACTCTCCCAGTGAGAGTCCGCGCTGCCAGTTGAAAAGAAGTGGTGGGCTGGGTACACATGTGTCGGAGGAAGCATGTGATAGTCTCCGCCCTCCCTCCCACACCGACGGTAGGGGGTAGAGTGCGCAACGACCAGGAAGGGGATTGGGAATTGGCATAACGACTAACAAATAGGAGGGGAGAAAAAATAATAATAAAATTGTAAATACTTGTCAAGTCCTTGCAAGTGCTGGAATACCAACCAAACCAGTTTATCAGCGTAACAGTCAAGGCGCTGTCAGAACAAACTATAGTAAGCCTTGTTGTTGAGAGTCCTCTGACTTTAAAGGGGAACTATGCCCATTCTCACAATTCATACATGTTATTTCTATGGACAGTCCAAAACATTAGTGAACATGAACAACTCTCTCCCAAATCTAAAAACTAGAGTGCCAAGACACAAACTTGTGATGTCATCAGGTATACATACACTCTGGGGCTGCTCCATATGAATTGGGAGAGATGATATAATCAAGGCAAGTGTTCCTTTATTAATCCCATTGGGGAAATGCAGGTGTCATAGCAGCATTGGGGAGGGGGAGGAGAGGTACAGGCACAAAAGATAATAATATAAATAGTAATGGTAAGTAATAGAGTAGAACATTGTAATAATAGTGTTGTTGTGAAGGATCAGATTAAACCGAATATATATATTTATTTATGGATATATATTTAATAGTATTTGTATATCGTTTGATATCCCTTGTATATTCCTTGTACATATACACTGAATATCCCTTTATTCTACTACAGCCCATAATAGTTCATTCTCTTATTGGACAAAAGGACCAGGCGCCAGGGACAAGCCCCTGGCGTTCAAGTTCAAAGGTACCGACGAGACATGCCTTTACTAGCCTCAGCTCCGCGCAGGAATACGGCTACCGAAAGCAGAGCGGCACTACTTGTCCACTGTGCATATAAATATGGCGCAAGAAATGTAGAATTCCTCTTAGTCCTTTACCCTTCTACCCAACTAAGTAACAAGACGTGAAGCCTCACCCCACGATACCGCGTGCAGTGTAGTACGGCCTGTTTGGCCTTAGAATAGCAGTGAGACCTCGTGCGAATTAATAGCTGAATTGCCAGAGTTTGGCACCGTATTTCTATTAAGTAATAATAGTCTATTATTAGGGATGCCCCGATCACGTTTTTTGCCACCGATACCGATCACCGATCGTCGTGAGCCATATCGGCCGATACCGATCCGATACCGATTGTTTTTGATTAAAAAGAAATTAAAAATTATTTTATATAAAAAGTTTTTTTTTTTTTTTTTTTTTATAAAATATATATATTATATAATTAGACTTGTACTTGTATTATCTGCGACTGCGAGACATCGCCACCACGCAACAAGTCAAAATGCTCACTATCTGCAAACAGCTCCACTGTCTGTGTGTACTCTAGTAGCCCAGCTCCAAAAAGGATTCTCCGGCGCTGCAGCGGGACCCCATTGGTAACGTTAAGTGCTTTGGTCATTTCACATTCAGCAAGCCCTCAGCTCGAATACGCATTAAATCAATGTTATAAGACATTGATATCAAGAGCTATCTGTAGCTACTGCTAGCCGGCTAGATGACGTTAATACAGAACTTTAGTTCAATGGGACATTTCGTTTTGAACAGTAAACGAACGTCAGCTAACGCAAGCTAACTGAGGTATGAACATGAACTACTAGACTTTCTGGATCATTTGTTGATATCAGGAGCTATCGGTAGCTAGCCGGCTAAATACCGTTAGACAATGCCTACTAAACGTGAATAGTTGACTGGGTAATTTTGTTTAAACAGTAACGATAGCTAGGTAGCTAACGTTAGCGCAGGTCGAATGCAGTGCACTACAGACTCGAGCAGAGGAGCCGCACCTCTTTGTTTACAAACTCTACACGGGGGCGGGCGGGGCTAGGGAGGAGGAGCAGCGGCAGTTTGCAGGTCGTGTGTGTCTGAGACAGACAGCGAGTGAGAGCTTCGCTTGATCGGTTTCCGCTATCGGCGAATATGACTAATTATCGGAATTCACAGATTGCATATTTATACTGAGTATCGGCCGATAACGATCGGTGGCCGATCGATCGGGGCATCCCTATCTATTATGTATGGTGCATCGTTCGGTTAGAGTTCTAAAGTGAGCAGCACCCCCATCGTTTCCTCGCGTTATCTAGAGTCTTAACCAGGTTGGGCAGACCACGCGTGGTGCTTTCATCCGAGGAGTTCTGGGCGAGGACGAGTGGACCTGCACATTGGATTACCTACCCCGACGACTGCTGAGCCTATACGGCATGGAATATCTATTTGCTTTGGTGCTTTGATTTGTGGAGCGGATAATCGCCAACACCGGTGAGTGTTGGATTTACCCCGAGAGGAGCCAAGGTGAGACGGCGCTCAGACCAGACTGAGGTCGCCTCGCTTCTTCTTCGTTGTGGACCTACAGCTACAGCTACAGCTATCGTCTACAAGAGAGCCCAGGTGTATTCATCTGCGGATCAAGGTTCTACGGGCACTGTGTTCTGTACCTGGACTCTCCCTAGAAATCGTTGACCAGACGGAATACAGCCGACGGCTCTCCTACCCCCCCTACTGGCTTACAACCGGCGGGACCCCTTCAGTATATTATCCAGCTATAATCATTAAGTGACCATCGCTATAATCCCCTAAAAGCCAGGTTGTATACTTGCTTCCTGTGTAACCAGAGATTGGACATTCAGTGTTGATTTGCATACGAGTACTCATTTGCCTTACAAGAGCATTCAATTCAAATCATAAATGTAATAAGTAACTATTATATGTACCTTTTGCTATATATTAAATATTTGACTATTACCTTTGTGTGGACCTGATTTCATATGTGGGAAAGTGTTCATCATACTTAGATATCGTGTACTGTATGGCCAGTAATTAAAGTACATAAAGTGGTAGTGGTTTAATGATACCATACTTATCAATACAGTCAGGGAATTGTACCCCTCAGTTACAAGTGTGGAATGGCAGAATTAAATCAGTAATAATAATAATAATAATAGTATACATCATGGTATCCATAGTAGCACATAATGCCATCGTCTGTGCAGTGTTTAGTCTTAAGAGTTAGATAGATATAGTCCTAACAGTTCTCAAACTCTCCAGCAGTTAGTTCTCCAACTATTGGCAGCAGTCGATGTCCACCATTGTGGAGCCTGATGGTTACTGGCGTGCAGACAAAGCCGAGGCAGACACTGAGAGCAGGGGGATGTTCGGATTTATATAGATTTTCTATTTCAGAAGTCTGGAGCTGCTCCATTAACAATGAATCGGAAACTGGTTTTGTGAACCCACCGAAGGTTTGAGTTTTTATACCAAAATGCGCTTTATTCTATGGAATAAATATAACAAAATCAGTCTCCCATGCATCGTCAATGGAGCAGCTCCAGACTTAATACTTGACATTACAAGTATTGTAATGTTGATTCTCTGGTTTCTGGATTTAGGAGAGAGTATAGCTCATGTTCACAAATATTGACTGAACCTTCCTCAGACATGGACATAATATATATTTGTATTATTAATTTGCCTGTTACAGTTGAGTTGAAGATGTGACAGATTATATTCAAGCTTAACCCTTTCACTACCACACTACAGAAGATTAACCCTTTACTATCACACTACAGACGGTTAACCGTCTGTAGTGTGATAGTAAAGTTAGTGTGATAGTAAGGCCTAACAAAAATAATGGTTGGTTTCAGGTTGCCGACCGACCCTGCCGATTTAGGTGCGACCCAATATATTTTATGAGTTTTAAAAAAAAATTATATATTAAAAAAAAAAAAAAAAAAAAAATCCGATTTTTTTTTTTTTTTTTTTTTTTTTTTTTTAAGAATTAAGTTTCATAGAAATCTTAGTCAAACATTTAGTATTATGGATATTAAACATGCTGGCAGAGTACATGCATCCATGTTGTTGTGAACATTTTAATTAAATAAAGAAATTCCCTATCCATAGTCGCCGTGGGAAAGAATAAAATAAAAAAATAAAATAAAATAAATTCCCTACCTACCCATGGCCAAACTGACAACCAACCTGAAACCAACTATTATTTTTGTTAGGCCTAAAGAGTTAACCTTATGTAGTGTGATAGTGAAAGGGTTAACCTGCTGTCGTGTGGCAGTGAAAGGGTTAACCTTCTGTATTGTCGCAGACTAGTGACAGGGTTAACCGTTTGGTAGTGTGGCAGTGAAAGGGTTAAGGAGTATATTGCCACTAGTCAGTCCTTACCGTTTACACATACAGATTGGTTACAGTATACCCATACCAGCCTATCAGTCTGAATCAATTAAAATTGATTGGTGGGAGAGGGTGACTACATTATACACATCTATATCACTTCAATCACTACTGAAATAATATTGGTATTATGTGGGGATGGGGTCACAGTTAGCTAACACCAAACTACTTAATTAACGTCAACTACTAAGTCAGAGGTAAACCAAAGAAAAGAACGGACAAAGTCCTGGCCCCTGTAAATGTCCAAACCCAACCCCCTCCAATGTACAACCCCTCCCCAACCACCTCCAATGTACAGTTTCTTCCCCCTCAAATGTATACTCTCTTTTTAGACTCTTTATTGTACTCATAAACAGTACTGTATATTTGTAGAATCTGGTATGTCAAATGTCTAGATGCAACAGTACAGTCTACCTGTATGTCATGTATGTCATAATATGTTATGAATAACTTATGATGAATTGAAAATGGGGGACCCTGATGTCAACAAGACGAAAGTCTTTCTCTGGTCTGCATCCCCTTAACAATTGTGTGTATTGAGCAGTGTATTGTACCCATTCTGCAATCTGTTAATAAAATGTTCAATCAATCAATCTAGTAGTTGTTCCATGCTGCTTAGGCTAATACTTCACCGGGTTACATAACCAAACACGTTAGGCTAATAGTAGCCTACTGACTACTTTCGTAACTGTGATGCACGCCAACAAGGTTTGGGTGACATGGCCACACTTGTTGGCGTGCATCACAGTCACGAAAGGGGCTAACTGTATACGGGTCCGGGGTACCATTTAATTAACATGCATGAAATGATATACTGTCAGGCTGAACAAGGAGGACTTTTAACCTGCCAAATCTGTTCAGCAGGCAGCTAATTGCATGATTCAATATTCAAATGTAGGCTACCTACGACTACGAAATTAGGCTCAGCACTGCACTGAGTCAGCAGTCTTACCTCAGTTTGAAAATTATCTTTCCGAAACCCAAAGCGCCACAAGCTGTTGATTGTAGGAAGTTGCCTCCTACTACTGTACTCTGCTCCGGTCTCCTGTCTGCAGTGACAGTCAAAACACACGACACCGTCTTGTCTGGAGTTTGCTGCGCCTTCCCCATTTCACCTCCGGGGGGCGTTTCCGTTCCAAAGGTAGGCGATAAGCGCAGCTCTGTGCCGCTGTCGTGCCTAATTCGGACCCGCCGCCAAGTTATGACCTACCCCCCGCGTTCACCCGAGGGGGGTAGGTCATAACTTGGCGGCGGGTCCGAATTAGGCACGAGTCGCACGACACCTGTCCTCAACAATGTAAAACGTCTCGTTCATAATGAGACTTGGTTGCTATTGCGTCACTAGATGAATAGAAGGCAACAGGAGCACACACACCACTCAGTTATCTTGTGTGGTGCAAGGAATCAAGAATCCCCAAATAAAAAAGTTACCCCTCGGCTCCCGCGCGCGCACACTGATTGATTGATTGAATGGGTACAGTACAGTACAGCTCAATACACACAAATTAGTACATCAATAATAATCTAGTTATAATATTACCTGTGGAGGATGGGTTTTCTACATTTGGTGCAGTGTGTTGTGTGGTTGAGCTGATGTGTCTGTGTGCTTCATCAGTGCTGCACATTCATGAGGCGTGATGAACGATACTAGTATTATATCATATTGCATTTATTGTATAGTGCGTTTAATGAATGATAATGAGTGTGTAATAATGTTTGTACAATAAATACAACCTACCTTGATGTAAGTCCCGCTAGTTCTATGTAAATGACCACATTGGTCAAGACGATCAACATTTTCTTTACTGTTTTATTACGTTAACTACGCAATTATGCCACAACAATGTGGAACGCCCTACCCACAGCCGTAAAAAGATGTGAATCTCTACCCACATTCAAAACCGCCTTAAAAGCATCTACGGGAGGCGTGTTGCTTAATGACAGCGGAAGAGTGCAAGGGCGCTTCCGCATTCTTCGCTGCGCATGCGCATGAGGTCCTCGCTTAGTTCAGACGCCCCATTCAACACGGTGAATCCCAAACTCGAAACTCCGTTAAGCTCCACCAGAGAGAGAGGCTGAAAAGTTACCAAAACGTCCGGAAAAACCTAACGGGAGCATTATAGACTGTCATACAAATGTACAAATGCTATAAGGTGGCAAGAAATGCACTGTAAACAATACTTTGGGTCGGGAAAGATAGTTAGCTCAAAGCTAATCCGGAAGGGCAGCTAACAGTAGCTACTGTCTAACTGTGATGCATTCGACAGACAGACCGGCATTAGTTAGCCAACAACCAGCCAGGCAGCGCCGTTATCTCACGGGACGAGTAGCTACATTAGTTAGCCAACAACCAGCCAGGCAGCGCCGTTATCTCACGGGATGAGTAGCTACATTAGTTAGCCAACAACCAGCGCCGTTATCTCACGGGACGAGTAGCTACATTAGTTAGCCAACAACCAGCCAGGCAGCGCCGTTATCTCCCGGGACGAGTAGCTTCATTAGTTAGCCAGCAACCAGTCAAGCTAACGTTAGCTGGCTCCAGCAGCTTGTCGATTGACAAGCTGCTGGATCTCCCGATGCTGGTTGAAGTGGAGCTATGTAGCCAGCAGGCTGCGTCGAGTAGCTTCATTAGTTAGCCAGCAACCAGTCAAGCTCATTAGTTAGCCAGCAACCAGTCAAGCTAACGTTAGCTGGCTCCAGCAGCTTGTTGATGTCGTCGGGAGCATTTAGCCTGCTGGCTACCTAGCTCCACTTCAACCAGCATCGGGAGATCCAGCAGCTTGTCGATGTGCTAATAGCCTCAGCAACCTAACGTTAGCTGGCTCCAGCAGATCGACAAGCTGCTGGAGCCAGCTAACGTTAGCTTGACTGGTTGCTGGCTAACTAATGAAGCTACTCGTCCCGGGAGATAACGGCGCTGCCTGGCTGGTTGTTGGCTAACTAATGTAGCTACTCGTCCCGTGAGATAACGGCGCTGGTTGTTGGCTAACTAATGTAGCTACTCATCCTGTGAGATAACGGCGCTGCCTGGCTGGTTGTTGGCTAACTAATGTAGCTACTCGTCCCGTGAGATAACGGCGCTGCCTGGCTGGTTGTTGGCTAACTAATGCCGGTCTGTCTGTCGAATGCATCACAGTTAGACAGTAGCTACTGTTAGCTGCCCTTCCGGATTAGCTTTGAGCTAACTATCTTTCCCGACCCAAAGTATTATTTATAGTGCATTTCTTGCCACCTTATAGCATTTGTACATTTGTATGACAGTCTATAATGCTCCCGTTAGGTTTTTCCGGACGTTTTGGTAACTTTTCAGCCTCTCTCTCTGGTGGAGCTTAACAGAGTTTGGAGTTTGGGATTCACCGTGTTGAATGGGGCGTCTGAACTAAGCGAGGACCTCATGCGCATGCGCGGCGAAGAATGCGGAAGCGCCCTTGCACTCTTCCGCTGTCATTAAGCAACACGCCTACGGCAGGCTGCAATTCGAAACTGGCCACAGTAAAGGTCCACCCCCCCTCCTCCTCCCCACCCTATGTATATTCTAATCTCTCCCCACCATATCTTCTCCCACCGACCCACCCCCTCCTAACTCCTAATGTGCCGTCTCCTCCCCATCATATGTATATATTCTATGTTAGGATCTATGGGTAACATAACTATATTATTTGCATATCGTATGTCACAAATGTAACAGTAGGCCTACTGTATATACCTGTATGTCATGTATGTCCCTATGCCATAAATGTCATGATGTCATGTATGTTGTGTATGTCATAAATGTCACCGAACAAGGCCACTGGCCATGACAACATCCCCTCCAAATTCCTCAGAGACTCAGCAGCCGCCATCACCCCAGTCATCACACACATAATAAACCTCTCCATAAAACAGGGACACGTCCCCAAGGACTTCAAAATAGCGAGAGTAACACCCCTGCACAAAAAGGGCAGCAAATTAGACCCAGGCAACTACCGCCCTGTTTCTATCCTTACATCCATCTCGAAAGTCATGGAAAAAATAGTATACGAACAGGTCGAAAAGTACCTTACGGATAAAAATCTAATCTACGAATTCCAATCTGGCTTCAGAACATCCCACTCCACTGACACATGCCTTCTCTATTTGAACGACCACATCAAGCAAGAGGTGGACGCGGGCAAATACTGCGGCATGGTCATGCTAGACCTACAAAAGGCCTTCGACACTGTCAATCACACCATTCTGATTGACAAGCTAAAAGCAATTGGTTTTGATAGTTTATCAGTGAGCTGGATACAATCCTACCTGGAGGGGAGAGAACAGATGGTGGAGGTAAACGGTACCCTATCCCCCCCCCTCACAGTGAACTGTGGTGTTCCACAAGGAAGCATACTAGGACCACTACTGTTCCTAATTTATGCAAATGACATGTCGTCAGCTTGTGACTGCAACTTGTTCCTGTTTGCGGACGACTCAGCCCTGCTGGTCTCTGACAAGAACAAGTTACAGGTTGAAAAAACCCTCAGCTCGGAACTAGGCAAAATCTGCATATGGCTCGCCGACAACAAACTATCATTACACATGGGCAAAACAGAGTCCATTCTCTTCGGTTCAAATAACAAACTCAGCAAAACAGACGGCTTCTCAGTTGCAGTGGGTGACAATATTGTCACAAGGAAAGATGAAATTACCTACCTGGGTTCCATCCTAGAGGCTAATCTTTCCTGTGACAAAATGGCATCCAATGTAATAAAAAAAGTCAATCAACGAACTCGATTCTTGTACCGGATCTCCTCCCTGGTAAACAAGAATACCCTGAAGACTCTGGCAGGAGCACTCATTCAAGGGTACTACGACTATGCTTGCACCTCATGGTACCAAAGCACCTCAAAGGCACTAAAAACCAAATTACAAACATCTCAAAACAAACTAGTCAGACTACTGCTTGACCTGACTCCTAGAACCCACCTCACCCCTGCACACTTTGCCAACCTAGGATGGCTTAGAGTAGACGACAGAGTACAGCAACTTGCAATGGGCCTGGTCTACAAGATACACTACACGACCAAGGTACCCATGTACATGTCAAAATACTTCCCAAAGGTCAGTGAATACCACGATCACAACACCAGAGGGAGCTCCACAAATCATGTAAAACCCAGATTCGGCTCAAACAAGGGACTAAACACGTTTCGCAATTATGCCACAACAATGTGGAACGCCCTACCCAAAGCTGTAAAGGAATGTAAATCACTACCCACCTTCAAAAACACTCTCAAAGAACACCTACGGGAGACTGCAATTCAAAACTGGCCCCTACAAATGTCCTAACCCAGTTGTACAATAAAGACCAAGCATGGCTATTCCAATGTACAGCCCCACCCAACCCCACCCCACCTACCCAACCTCCTCCAATGTACAGTTTCCATGTCAAATGTATGTCAGTATTCCAATGTACAGTGTGTCCCCCCCCTACCCACCCCCCCCCCCCCCCCCCCCCCCACCTCCAATGTACAGCCCCACCCCACCTACCCAACCTCCCCCAATGCACAGTTTCTATGTCAAATGTATATACTCTTCTTCTGGATTTTTTTAGTATCACAAACAGTACTGTATTTGAAAATCTGGTATGTCATAAATGTATAGATGTAGCAGTACTGTCTATCTGTATGTCATGTGTGTCATATGATGAATTGAAAATGGGGGACCCTGATGGAAACAAGACGAAAGTCTTTCTCAGGTCTGCATCCTCTTAACAATTGTATGTATTGAGCTGTACTGTATTGTACCCATTCTGCAATTTGTTAAATAAAGTTTTCATTCATCATTCATTCATTCATTCATCAAGGTTCTATTTTGGAAACCGTTAAAAATCTCGTATGCACTTTCAGGTAGTGTCCACATGGGGGCGGAATTCGTCTTTTGTATGGTATAAAGGCTCGTCACGAGATCCCGTTTGTTCTCACGAGACCCCAATGCAGTAAGTATAGAACAACCTACGGAGCGACACAGCGATACTGTCCACACTACTAAAGAAATTAACACCCCTTGCCCTTGGTAAAAGCGGAATAAGGTACGTTAAACACTGAATGTATTATTATTATTATTATTATTATTATTATTATTATTATTATTATTATTATTATTATTATTATTATTATTATTATTATTATTATTATTATTATTATTATTATTATTATTATTACTGGATATGCCTTATGTATTTCGTTCTGTTGTAGTCGAGGTGTAAATCGATGCACTGTCTGATTTGGTTCTAATGCGACACGGGTTGCCAACGTAATGTTACTTGTTATTTCATTTCCGTAAATGCCTTTTACTACAGAATATGAGTTCTCCCTTGTTATCTTTATGTTAAAAATATTTGTTTTGAATGCGTTGTGAGCTTCGTTGTGGTTCTGTGAACCGTATAATTAATTGGTTATTTTTTGACTGTTGTAGTTTTCACGGTGCAACGAAGACGTGATTGATTGATTGAAAACGTTATTAACATATTGCAGAATGGGTACAGTACAGTACAGCTCAATACACACAATTGTTAAGGGGTTGCAGACCAGAGAAAGACTTTCGTCTTGTTTACATCAGGGTCCCCCATTTTCAATTCATCATAATATGACATACACGACATACAGATACACAGTAGGCCTACTGCTACATCTATACATTTATGACATACCAGATTTACAAAGTACTGTTTGTGATACAAAAAAGAGTCTAAAAAAGAGAGTATATACTTTTGATGTAGAAACTGTACATTGGAGGAGGTTGGGGGGGGGGGGGGGGGGGGCTGTACAACTGTACTAACAAAACTGTACATTGGAATATCGACAACCTTACTTGGTCCCAATAAGAGGGTCTTGTGTATTATTGGGTTAGGACATTCAGTGTACATTTACAGGGGCCAGTTTCGAATTGCAGTCTCCCGTAGGTGCTCTTTGAGAGTGGTTTTGAAAGTGGGTAGTAATTCACATTCCTTTACAGCTTTGGGTAGGGCGTTCCACATTGATGTGGCATAATTGCGAAACGTGTTTAGGGGGCTTTCACACTAGCCATTCGGGGTTGAATCAGAGCGCAACGTTGCATTCAAGCAGCATCTCGCTATTAATGCAGACCGGGCCAAAGCAATAACAAACGCCATAGGTGTTTTTATAGCAGCAGATCTGCGACCATACTCCGTTGTCCCCGTTGCATTCAAGCAGCATTGCACTAGGATCTGTTTCTTCCGTGTACCAGTGATATTCACATTCGGGTGATGCCATTTCAAATGCGTGATAAAGTTTGCAATAAAGTTGAACAATGACATGGCTCTGGCTTGTCAGTTAGTATTGACTCGCCATACTAAGGCTAATAATGCTATGCTGAATTACAGCTCTCGTTCAGTGTAGCTGCGCGCTGCGTGGAATGAACAAACAACATCCGGTTAGTTGTGCACGTTATATTAGGGCTGGGGGGATTTAAGTTCCGCAAAAAAAGGTTCCATACCGTCGCAATCGCTCAGTGCACAGCGCGTACTGTACCGGAGGACCACATTGAGGCGGTACAGTACGTATCCGCGTACCGTTACACCCCTAGTAGCTACTGCTAGCTGGCTAGATGACGTTAGACAATGCATCATGTATTAAAATAAAGTGAACTATTTAGCTCACTAACGTGAGCTACCTAGCTAACGGAGGTTTCATGCTGGTGCATCCCTATCATTCTTAAACTGAAATGCGCATTTGTTGATATCAGGAGCTATCAGTAGCTAGCCAGTTAGACAACGCCTCATCATGTATTAAACTAAAGTGAATAGTTGACTGTGTAGTTTTGTTTAAACAGTAACGCTAGCTCGGTAGCTAACGTTAGCTCACGGGCGATAGCTAGTTAGCCAACGCTAGCCAGCGCTTGCGAAAACGAATGTCAAACTGTCACGTTGATAGCAGGAGCCATCAGTAGCTAGATAACATTAGACAACGCCTCGTGTATTAAACAAAAGTGAATAGATGACTGGGCCATTTTGTTTAATGCTTCAGTTATGTTGAAAGAGGAGCTCTGCGGTGCTCGAAGGGTTTGTTTGTTGACATGAGATGGGTCTGGCAGGGGGAGAAGGAGGAGGAGGAGCAAGACGCGCAGCAGCAGAGTGTGGCTGTGAGCGAGTGAGAACTCCGCAGAGAATTGGATCATGTTTTCCGTGTCATCGATCGGTTTTGACGATCGGCGAAAATAAAGCATTATCACCGATCACCGATCACATATTTATACTGATTATCGGCCGATAACGATCGGTGGCCGATCGATCGGGGCATCCCTAGTTGTCACGCCGTGGCTGAGATGAGGCTTGCTTTAGCGCAGAGCTTTCCTCTCATTTCATTATAGACACAGACCAGCGCGGACCTTCAATGACATGCAATTGTAATTTCATTAGACACAGACCAGCGCGGACCTTCAATGACATGCAATATAATTGACGCGAGCAATGGGCTAACGTTAGCTGCTAACTAAGTTATCCTATAACTAGGCTAACTAGCGTTAGACACTACATTTACATTTAGTCATTTAGCTGACGCTTTTATCCAAAGCGACTTACAAGTTCTGTACGACAGGTCATCAGGAAGGGTACAACTCTATCAGCTGAGTAACAATGTTCATCAAAGTGTTGCGTGTTACAGTGTAGGTTAGTTTATTAGGACATGTGCATGACAGTAAGGTTAGTTAGGGTTAGATTTAATTTATTTAAAAAAAAAAAAATTATTTCGGATAATGGTCGAAGAAGTGCGTCTTTAGTCGACAGCGAAAGATTGGACGGGATTCGGCTGTCCTAACTGGGGTGGGTAGTTCATTCCACCATTGTGGGGCAAGGACTGAGAATAGGCGGCTTCTCTTTGATGACCCTCCCGGAGCTTGGATAGGAGTAGGTCTGAGGCGGCCAGAAGATGCAGAGCGTAGGGGTCTTGAGGGTGTGTAGTTAGAGACCATTGACCGGAGGTAGGCGGGAGCGGTTCCCTAGTCGAGGGCCTTGAAGCGGATACGTGCAGCAATGGGGAGCCAGTGCAGGTCCCTAAGAAGTGGGGTGACATGGGCCGACTTTGGTAGGTTTGAGATCAGGCGGGCCGCTGCGTTTTGAATGAGTTGAAGAGGCTTGGTGGCAGTGGCCGGGAGGCCAGCTAGCAGTGCGTTGCAGTAGTCGAGGCGGGAGATGACTGTTGATTGGACGAGGAGTTGGGTGGCTTCTTTTGTCAGGAAGGGGCGGATCCTTCTGACGTTGCTCAGGAGGAATCTGCAGGTTCTGGTTGTCGGTGCGATGTGAGCAGAGAAGTTCAACTGGTCGTCGAGGACAACACCAAGTGTGCGGGAGCTTAGAGGACTGTATATAATTTTCACCTTAGGGGGTGTGGTAGGATGCCTTAACTCTTAAACTAATTGTACCAAATACACAACTGAGTGAATAACTTAAAATGGAGTCACCTAAACTAGAAAGAGCGAGGAAACTGTTTGAATCATAATGCTTTTATATAAGCAAAAAAGGGGAAAAAAGATACATACAAAATATTGTTATCACGTTACACAATGCCTAATTAAATACTATTACTAAATTTAGATGGGCGCCCAAATAGTTCTATTAAAGTGTTCTGGCCAAACGTTGCCGCGGTTACCACTGTCAGAGGAACAATTCCCTCTGCAGGATGAGAGAGATGGAGAGAGTTAATAATCCTGGGGGTGAGAAAAGGACCCGGATGAGTTCTGTGATGAGGAGTGGTAGACCGCTGCGTGGTGATGAGGGCGGGAAGACGCTGCCCGGTCCAATAGGCGCCACCAGTCTGCTCCTGCAGACCAGATGCTCCGCTGTGGTGGATCCGAGTGTCTCGCTCCGCTCCGTGGTGCTGCACGGCGCACGCCGACAGCTGCTGCAGACACGCTGGTCCCCTCTGTACCACAGGCTACTGCTATGGCTACTACTTAGGACTAGTTGTGTCCTTTTACAGCGACACAGACCCTATCTAAATGTTCTCTGGTCTGTGTTATATATCGACTGATATGTCCAGTATAGAGCAGCTATCGAAGCATGAGCCGAAGCTACTTTAGGTATTAGCGCCGAGCTAGCTAGCTTCGGCTAACTGGTAATGATAGATGGGGAATACTATAGTCCGCTGTAATGTGCTAATCCCAGACGTTTACTAAACATCGAATTAGCTGGGTACTAAAACTCACTCTCTCTTGGTGGTATAATGTCCGCTTGGTAAGCCACTTTACATACTTGGTCACCGTCAAACTATAACGTTAACGAGAGCAACGCTGGGTGTACGTTTCTCTCTAACGTGTCCGGTCAAGTTCAACGTCAACAAGCTCATAGAGGAAGTGACGCAGATACGAGGGAACACTACCACCTCTGGCCCACTAGATGGCAGCACCGTCATATAACCTGAGATGCCATCAATAGGCAGACAGTGTAACATTATGTGGTAAATAATAACTTAACTCCCACATATTAACTTAAAGGGGGATTATTTTAGGTCTAATTTTACCTAATTGCAGACCCTTCAGCACACCAAGGTTCTTGGCAGTCGGGGACGCGGTCACAGCTGCACTGTGATGGAGAGGTTGGTCAGGGGGGAGGATTTGGCCGGCAGGTGGAGCTATTCTGTTTTGCTTAGGTTCAGTTTGAGGTGGTTGGTCGTCATCCAGGCGGAGATGTCGGACAGACAGGCCGAGATCCGCTCAGAGACGTGGATATCTGAGGGAGGGAACTAACTAACACTGGAAACGCTCAAAGCGGACTCCACGACACCAGTTCCATTCGTGATGAAAGGGGGTGGGTTATATTGACATGGCTTGACAACAGAGTTCAAAGATAACTTCATATTTATTGGTTATTCGTTTCTTTATATCGGGCATCCAGTTTACATCACCGTGTATTCAACTGTTCATGTGTTGACGTTTGAGTGTGACATCATCGCCTACGGCAGTTTACACGCTCAAAACGGAAACCTAAAGCAAAACCCAGAGTGAACCAAGACTGCAGTGTGTACACAAACTAGAGGGAGAGAGGGGGGGGGGGGGGTTCGCACTCAAGGACGGAACGAGGACGGAGCGGAGCACCCATTCCTAATGAGAAAGCCCCCTTAGTGTAAGGGTTCGGTGTGAGGGTAGGTGAGGAGACCCCAAATGCAGAACACGATCAGAGAGAGTAGAGGCAGAGACGACGGAATGAAAATGAACAGGCTTTTACTTAGCAGTTGCAAACAAACAGTGATACACGGTAAAACGGTAACAAACAAAAGCGAACTGCAAAACCCGAAAATAAAACTCAGCAGTGCTGGGAAAAAGTGGACTAGTAATAAGGAACGGACTCACGGGGAAATACAGGAGTGAAGGTGAACAGAGTACGACCGAACACAAGTGTAGAACAACAAAACAATGGCAATGGCGCGACAGGGAAGTGAGAAACGGGCAGGAATAAATACTGCCCGTGATTACTAATGAGCGCCAGCTGGTTTAAGGCCAGGCATGGCCAAGACTGGTGAACACAAAGTATTAGTAAAAAGAAATCTCACACTATAAATAAAAGCATGTGTAAAGGGATTATCTTACTGGAAAACATATGTAAAGGATAACCCTTAATGGAAACATATGAAAATGATTAACCCTTAATGGAAAGCATAAGTAAAGAGAAAAGCCTTACTGGAAACATATGTAAAGGATAAACCTTAATGGAAACATGAAAAGGATTAACCCTTAATGGAAACCTATGCAATGAGGTTAACCCTTAACAGAAACATATGGAAAGAGCAAACCCTTAATGGAAACATATGTACAGAGATAACCCTTAATGGAAACCTATTAAACACAAGCTAAACCGGGGAAACACAACATGAACAGAGGCAGCATAGCATTAATAATAGTATTCAAACCTAGGGCTAAATGCCTGAGAAGGTTCAATATCTGGAGCTGCTGCGTTTGGCCACCAGAGGGCGGCAGAAAACCACTGTTCATATTGTTCAGGAAGAAACCCCGGCTGGGACCATGACACTTAGTCCCTTGTTTGAGCCGAATCTGGGTTTAACATGATTTGTGGAGCTCCCTCTGGTGTTGTGGTCGTGGTATTCACTGACCTTTGGGAAGTATTTTGACATGTACATGGGTACCTTAGTCGTGTAGTGTATCTTGTAGACCAGGCCCATTGCAAGTTGCTGTACTCTGTCGTCTACTCTAAGCCATCCTAGGTAGTCAAAGTGGGCAGGGGTGAGGTGGGTTCTAGGAGTAAGGTCAAGTAGTAGTCTGACCAGTTTGTTTTGTGATGTTTGTAATCTTGTTTTTAGTGCCTTTAAGGTGCTTTGGTACCATGAGGTGCAAGCATAGTCGTAGTACCCTTGAATGAGTGCTCCTGCCAGAGTCTTCAGGGTATTCTTGTTTACCAGAGAGGAGATCCGGTACAAGAATCTAGTTCGTTGGTGGACCTTTTTGATTACATTGGATGCCATTTTGTCACAGGAAAGATTTGCCTCTAGGATGGAACCCAGGTATGGAATTTCATCTTTTCCTTGTGACAATATTGTCACCCACTGTAACTGAGAAGCCATCGGTCTTGCTGAGTTTGTTATTTGATCCGAAGAGAATGGACTCTGTTTTACCCAGGTGTAAATAATGATAGTTTGTTATCAGTGAGCCAGGTGCAGATTCTGCAGAGTTCTGAACTACTGAACGTAGGGCTGGGCGATATAACGATAACGATAATTATCGCGATATATTTTAATAATCGATATCGGGGGGAAAAAATATCGAAACAGGGCAGTTTTAAAACCAGAGACAGTGGACAGACTTGTCTTTCTTGCCTGCAACTTAAAGTAATGGCTTTGCTTGTCCAAATGACAATACTGACCAAATTGAGATTTATTTTTCTCTTATTTTGTTTGCTTTCTAATTCTGTACACAGTAGGCTATGTGTGCTAGCAGAGCTAGTCTCCAGTCATGAGTCACGGTGCACATGTGCGGTGGTTTGTCCACCAAAAAAGCGCCAAAAGATAGAAAAGAAACTAGCAGAGCCAGAACTGTTCAACTCCCCTGGAGCCACAGCCAGCAGAGAAGCCGGTTTACTTTCGCTTTCAAACCAGCTGCAGCCTGATAACTGGAGTGTGAGGGGATGTAACACTAAAGATGGCGGCAACAACAAAGAATTGCTGCAAAATAAACATACATCTGTTGTTTAAATTATTATTATTATTATTGTTTTTTATATATATATTCGATTTTTTTTATTGTTATCGTTATCGCGATATCATTTTTGGCCATATCGTCCAGCCCTAACTGAACGTACTAAAGTGCTACAGTGCTGCAATGCTAAATGCAAAGAAAAGAGAAAATTAAATAAAAAGCATCTGTACGAACAATTTTTTTTTTATATTTAGTTAATCATAATAATGATTATACTAATCATTATTTCTACACCATGCCGGGGGGCAGTTACATTCTCATGCTTGGCTCTGAAGTGCCTCAGCATTGAGGACGTATTATTACGGTATTATTATTATTATTATAGGCCAATTGCTGATGACAGATCTGTAGACAAATCAAATTGTATCCAAACTAATTATTTCTCTACAAACTTTGTAGTACAAAGCATAATAAATAGGCTACATAACAGATATCTAATCATATAGAAAACGAATGGTACTCTTATTTGTACACTCTCAGAATTACATTATTAAGAGTACACAATGCACACACCTTATTAGGACTGATCAGCTCGTCCGTCAGTGCACAGTGTTCACATGCAGACGCTCTCTCCTTTAGCCTCATCAGAAAACTATTGGCTCATCATTCTCTTGTTTGCAACAACATCCAAACATGTATCTCTCATAAATCACATTATTCGCCGGATTGAAATATGCAGTGGTGATTTCACAAGTGGTTGGACGGTGTTTTAATGACGTCACATGCATGCGCGAGCATGCGCATAAATGTTCCCTCGCGTGCGCACAGAACAGCTCCGACCAGCATTATTAGAATGATTATTGTGCATAAATAGTAGGAAACATGTTTGTCTAGGAAATTCCTCGTTTTTGTTTAGTTTTTGTAAATATTTCCTTGAAATAGAGAAGCTGAAAAAGGTAGCAGGATGTAGTAGCATTCAATATATTTAAGCATTACATCACGCGCAGGAGTGGTTTGTGAACAATAAACCATGCCTAGGGGTGGTCGTTAGACCCCCCTAGGCATGGCTTATTGTTCACAAATCACGACTGCAAGTGGTGTAATGCTTTTATACAACTGCCACATTCATCCAATATATTGCTATATTGCATATATTGCTATACAATAAACACACATTAATCGAAGATTTATTGAAAAAACCATCCGCCAGAAAAAGTAGTTCCCACAACAACATAAAAGAGAAATTGCCTCCATGTGGAAGCAGCTCGGAAGTGCATCCAACCAACTAACACATCCAACTGCCTTTCAACTAAAACATCCAACCAACTAACACATCCAACTGTCTTTCAACTAAGACATCCAACCAACTAACACATCCAACTGTCTTTCAACTAAGGCATCCAACCAACTAACACATCCAACTGCCTTTCAACTAAGGCATCCAACCAACTAACACATCCAACTGCCTTTCAACTAAGACATCCAACCAACTAACACATCCAACTGCCTTTCAACTAAGACATCCAACCAACTAACACATCCAACTTTTCTTTAGTTTTTAATTATGAAGTTAGTGGTTGTTATTGGAATTATTGATTGATTGATTGATTGATTGAAAATTTTATTACCAGATGCAGAATGGGTACAATACAGTACGGCTCAATACACACAATTGTTAAGGGGATGCAGACCTACTTTCTATAGAACTTCATTCTTAGATGCTTCTATAGAAAGTAGGTAAAACAAATTAAAAAGTTTTCTTTGCCCTATAGGAAAAAAAATTTTCTTCGCCCTATTTTTTATTTATTTTTTTAAACCTACTGTAGAGGGCCTAAACTTAACCAGTTGGAAACCAAGCGTACAGTAATAAAATTAGCAATCAATCAATCAATCAACTCAATAGGCCATGCTCACTTAGAACAGCGCAGCACTCAGTTGCTTCTACAGTCTGACTCTCCCCCGTGTTGCAGACAGGAGTGTGTGTGTGTGTGTGTGCAGGGGAGGAAATTAGGCCACTTTACTCGCCAAATGCGAGTATTTTTTACGTTTGGCGAGTAATTCATGAAGAGCACTCGCCAGTCTGGCGAGTACTAGTAATTACAAAACAAAACAAAAAAATCATTCTGCAATCTGCTGATTCGCTCACTGGCACAAGCCGAACTCTGACTCCCCCCTTGATTCCTCCCATTTGCGCCTCAATCCAACCATAACCAATGAACATCATCGTTGTACAGATGCGCTCTAAGCTCCTCCAATGAACACTCATTTTCTAGAAGATGCCGCCCATCTAGGGGAAGTGGACAGATCACTGCGCGCGGACCTACAGACTCCTGCCACCGGCTTGACAACGTAGACAAACTTAGACAAAAACACATCAGTGGATGAAAATAATTGCATGTAGAGTCGTCGCTTTCGGATATCAGTGCGGTCTGACATGGGGGCGAACAATAGCATGCGACGCGTCTCCTTCGAGTCGGATGAGAATGACAAGTCAACCAGCATTAGCCGGCTAGCTACCTAGCATGTAACAAGCTACCATAACGCGCGTTCAACATAGTGGACTATACTGAGCGGCTTTGCTTAAATGCAGCCGAGTGACATTTTATTATTACCGGGGTTCCCCCCATATCACCACTCGCCCATATGCCCTTCACAACGGTGATGTTGTCATACTTGGCATTCAGAATACACCTGCTGAACCCCTAGCGTTGTCGATTCGGTTCCAATGTATTGTCATCTTACAGCACAAGTACAGTACAACCAGAATACATTTGGCATACAACCAGAGTGCAAATGTAACAAGTCAAGTTGTTTTATTTAGCTATTACATTACAGTGAAATGCTTGGTTCTTTCACTGCCCAACTCAGTCCAACCTAGACCAGTCCAACCTAGTCCAGTCCAGCCCAGCATCTGTGTGATTAATACATGTTGTATGCTAATATTGTGAAGAGTAGAGACTGTTATTAATGTTTTATGCTAATAAATATTTTAAAGAGTAGAGACACGGTGTGATTGAAAATCAATTTAGACAAAGACATACAAAGAAGTAATTATCACAATTAGCAATTTTTTTTGGCTGGTAAAAAATCAGTTTGTCTGGTAAAAAAAATCAGATACTCGCCAGTTGGCTGGTAAGCCAAAAAGTTAGTTTCCTCCCCTGTGTGTGTGTGTTTGTGTGGGGGTGGGTGGGTACGCCAGCGTCGGACAGTGTGAGAGTGAACGCTGCAGTCAGGGGGAAGGAAGTAGAAATTTAAAATAAAATTGCAAATAATCAATCAATCAATCCACGATTTTTCTTTTGTTCTAAAATGACTCATGACCCATCAATTACATCATCCAACATTGTTTAAAGGACTAAGACATTCGCCATGACGGAATCGCTTTATATTTAGTCGTTATGACGCTATCAACATATCCATTTGTTAAAGATTATTGTCCGCCATCTTGTTTTTGCCGACGGAGTGATCCTGGCGGAGTGATGTGATTCGGTTGTCGGCGGGTCCTGGGACCAGGAGCGTAGAATGGTCCCTATACATACGTGTAAATGGACTGTTTCAGTCAATCAGAATCGAGAAATTTGCATGCCGTTGTATACAAAGAAATTATATTGTCAACAGATATGGTGGAAAAACAAACAATGTTTTAAATGTAATTAAATACATTGTAGTTACAATTTCTTTAATTGAATTAACTTAAACCAGAAAAGTAAATTAACAATGTAATTTACAGTTTACAGAAGGACAGTTTCCTTCTGAAGCACAACTTAAAGGGGAACTATCTTATAAATGGCCTTTTTGAGTGTTTAGCATTGTTTCCTAGCTATGTGAACTTATATTAATATGATCTATGTCTCAAAATTCTCATATTGGCGCATTCTTCCAATTCTCCTCTCACAATATTCACCCTCACTGAACTGAGTCGTTTGAAAATGTGCCTATATGTGATGTCATATAGTCACTGCTGCATGTTAATATTGAGATAGACGACGACGCTCCGCAGTGGTTTAGGTGGCACCTGCAGCCCAGGCTCAAAACAGCTCGAAATCTTGAGGTAGAAAAATGCTGTTTTTGAGGACTTGATTAGAAATACAAAACAATGAATAAAAAAAAAATATATATTACAGAGGTGTTCCATAGACTCACAGGAATTGTGTAAAAGTGCCCAAATAGTGAAAGAAATAGTAAAATAGTTCCCCTTTAAGAAATGTCTCATCCTTCCAGTCGGGACCATTTGTCACATAGTGAGAGGTTCCACAGCTCAAGCAAACCCCCACCAATTGGTACAGGGCTTGTATTTTGGTTTCGCTCTTCTCATTCTTTGTTATGCTATTGTTATGCAAAGACAAGTAGCTATGTGAGTAGTGAGTACCGGTACTTGGCACGACGAGTCGAGTGAAAGTTGTGAATGCATTTTTGTGTGCACACGCGTGCTTCTGCTCAGAAAAGTGGTGGAACGGCGTGGCATGAGCACTGCACCTCTGATCCTCCAACGCGCGCGAAATATCAGCTGGGTCCTTCCGTTACTCCACCGTCACCGTGAGGCTGTCTGTCTGTGTGTAGAAACATGACGGCACTCACTTCCCATCAGCCGTCTCTCTCAGCGGGGCTGCTGCTGCTGCCTGGACTATACTATAGCTTCTGCTTTTCGCTCAGACCGGTAGAGAGAGCAAAACATCCTCAAACTCCGCACGGAAAACTGCCCAGTTCTTCAACAAATCACCAGACAATGCGCATGCCCTCGGGCGCTGGGACGCTGTTGCTTGCTGCCACGCGTCGCGTGGGTAAAATAACAGGGGATGCCAATTTTTTATTTTTATTTTTTTATTTAGTATTTTTATTAATATTGTTTTTATTATATATATTTTTTAATATTTAAGTCAAGCAGTCACCATGTACAGTATGGCTCGGCGGCCAGTCAAACTTTATTTTTATTTATTTAACAGATTGCAGAATGGGTACAATACAGTACGGCTCAATACACACTTTTATAAGGGGATGCAGACCAGAGAAAGACGTTTGTCTTGTTTACATCAGGGTCCCCCATTTTCAATTCATAGTGACATTTATGACATACAAGACATCATGACATTTATGGCATAGGGACATACACAACATACATGACATTTATGGCATAGGGACATACATGACATACA
This sequence comes from Notolepis coatsorum, assembly GCF_963971535.1. Classification (NCBI taxonomy): domain Eukaryota; kingdom Metazoa; phylum Chordata; class Actinopteri; order Aulopiformes; family Paralepididae; genus Notolepis; species Notolepis coatsorum. The sequence continues at coordinate 100,405,595 of NC_140177.1, forward strand.
GGTATTTAGTACTGTTACATTTGTGACATATACGATATTCAAATATACAGTACTGTTACCCATAGATCCTGACAGAGTACATATGATGGGGAGGGGAGTGGACTGTACATTAGGAGGGGGTGGGTGGGTGGGAGAGAAATATACATACGGCCGGGAGAGAATATATACATGCGGTGGGGAGGAGACTGTCTATTAGACAAACGTCTAGACAAACAAGACAAGACAAACGTCTTTCTCTGGTCTGCATCCCCTTAACAATTGTGTGTATTGAGCCGTACTGTATTGTACCCATTCTGCAATCTGTTAAATAACGTTTTCATTCATTCATTCATTCATTCATTCATTCACGTGTCTGATGCGCGGCGCGCCCAGCCATTAGAGCGCTCCTACTGTAAAATGCGGAAGCAGCCATTTTCTCAGTTTTACTCGTTTATAAAAATGATTTAAATTTTAAAATGTTTATTAGCAACGCCGAGCTTTCAAACCCCACCGCATGTGTGTGAAACCCTAATGGAACGCTGGGTACCTTTGACATTTATATCTGATATATTTTGGACCCACCGCTAGCTTTTAAGCAGTGCTTGATGGTGCACATTAACCTGGCTACTACGGAGGAATAAGTGACTGCGTATTCCAGCCCCTGGCTTGCATTGCAGTCATGAAAGGGTCTACAACAGGGCTATTCAACTAAATTGTTCAGGGGGCCACATTGTCAGAAACCCAAGGGGCCAGGGGCCGGACTGCCACGGCGCCTCCCCGTGCTATGAATATAAATTATGTACACTTGACACAACACGCAACCACATTTTCACAACTTTTATTTAACTACATTGCAAAAGTAGTTTACTTTTCAAAAAAAGTGCTTCATTTATGTGCCACATCTGCAACATCTCCTGCAAAAAGTGCTTCATTTATGACTGTGCAACAACTGCAACATCTCCTCTTCAACATTTCAATATAAAAATAAAATAAAAAACCAACAAGTGCATGATGTGCATCTGAACATTCTAACATCAACACTTGAACAAAAAACACATTTATAGTGCAGCTGAGCTTATGAAAAAGTGCTTCATGTCTGCAACAACAGCAAATCACAGCATCTTATTAGCACTTATTGTCCACTCTTAACTCTCAAACATCAGGGGGGTGGGGGGCAGACAGGCCTAGCCTACATACACACATCTAATGAGAGCGATTGCACTTCTTTGACTGGGCAATGGCAGAGAAAGAGGTTTCATAGGAAGTGAGGGCTACCCGCAAACAGTGATGCAAATGCTCATTTGTCAAGGAGGCACGGTTGCTTGTAGGGGTGGACGGTATGGTCTAAAATTTATATCACGGTATAATTTGAAGCATAGACGGTAACGGTATATATCACGGTATCATCGTTTTTGATAATTTTTTATTTTTTATTTTATATAATTTTTTTTTTATAAAATATATATATTATATAATTAGACTTGTACTTGTATTATCTGCGAGACATCGCCACCACGCAACAAGCTCCACTGTCTGTGTGTACTCTAGTAGCCTCCAGCTACGGCCAGGATTCTCCGGAGCTGCACCTGGACCTATACTCGAGTAGCCTCGAGCAGAGCTACGGCCAGGATTTACCGGCGCTGCACCTGGACCCTATTTGTATAACGTTACTTAACTGTGCTCAGCAAGCCCTCAGCTCGAATACGCATCGAATCAGTGTTAGAAGACATTGATATCAGGAGCTATCTGTAGCTACTGCTAGCCGGATATATAACGTTAATACAACGCCTCAGTGAATTATTTCGTTCAATGGGACATTTCATTTTGAACGGTGAACTAACTTGCGCTAACGTGAGCTAACAGGTAGCATACACATCTCTACTAGACTTTGTGGAGCGTTTGTCGATGTCAGGAGCTATCGGTAGCTGGCCGACTAGATACCGTTCGGTTAGACAATGCCTCATCATGTATTAAACTAAAAGTGAATAGTTGACTGGGTCATTTTGTAACGGTAGCTAAGCTAACGTTAGCTCAGGGAGACGCCGCCGTCCTCCCATGTCCCGTCCCACTAGACTACTAGACCCGTGTTTACATGCGTGCGGTAGGGGCTGGCACGCCCACTGCGTGAAGCCTCCTAAATAACTTTTTCCAGTTCGCACATCTATTATCTATGACTAATTCTATCTATTTTTAGGGGCAAATGCAAGTGAAATAGTCGCGCTGTGGTTACATGACGTCATTGCTATTTTAGAGCTGCGCTACCGGTTACACGGTATAGTCAAAATCCATACCGTAGAGCAAATTCATACCGTTTATACCGTATACCGTTTATACCGTCCACCCCTAGTTGCTTGTTTTAATGGCATTCATGTGAGAGAAACTGGATTCACAGGTGTATGTTGAGCCAAACATTGTTAGCACAGATATTGCCAGCGTTTTTATTTTGGGGAATGTCTTGACATGAATACACTTTATCCAAAATGTTGTGGTGGATTCATTCTCAAGTGCCTGCTTCAGAGCAGATGATGCTTGCATGTCAATTATTTCAAGTTGCAGGAGACCTTCATCAATGTGAAGTGATGCAAGGAACTCTTGTCCTTTTGTGGAAATAGCAGCTACATTGGCAAATGGGTTGCTCACAAAATGCATCAATTCTCTGGACATGTCAAATTCATCAAATCGACTTGCAAAGTTTTCCCTCAATTTATCAATGAAATCTGTCATTAATTGAGTGACTTTTGGCTCAATTGACCTTTCGCAAAGCCACGCCCCCCTTGGTTACTGTTGCTACGTCCGACAAGCTAAGAGCCAGAATGCGGCACAATACCGGATATGTTCAACAGGTGTTGACATCATGGAGGTTCTCCGTAACATATCAGTCGCCTTAACAGACTCATTTTGGAGCAATAACGCCGCAATATCCTCCAGGTCCCGACAAAAGGGTCTACAATATGCCATGGAGGGATATATCCACAGCATTAAGATGCAGAAAGAGGGAGGCACAACCACGATAGAAGCACTAGCTTACAGATCACAGTGCAAGAGTGAGAAACCACACGAGCTCTATGTTAAGTTCGATGAGCACAATATTGTGGACCAAGCTTGTTCATGTACTGCTGGGTACGTTCTGCTTTTTGTAATATCGAGTTGTTATTGCTATTGAAATCGTACATCTAGTTATTGTTTTTCATTTCAGATAATGATTGAAGAAGTGCGTCGTTAGTCGACGACAACAAATGGCTAACGTTAAGGACAACTTGGATGATGTTGAATGATCATCCTATCAAGCTGAATGAATGAATGAGATAGCTAGCTAATGTTTGTACAATAAATGAGTCGGGTTGTGTCTCAATGCCATTACAGAACACAAGTAAACATACCACACCTTTTCCATGACGTGCGACATTATACTTTTAATATAAAAGCTATTATACAGGCTCAGTAAGCCCACAGGGTGGAGCTGTAGACCAGCCTGTAACAGCTAATGCTGTCCTTAACGTGTCGACTAAAGAGTAGACACACTTCTTCAATGATTATCTGAAATGAAAAAGGAATAACTAGATGTTGACTGGTAAACGATTTAATAAAAATAAAAAAAGAGCCTACACGCTGTCTTGTTGTACAAAACATGTAAGTTGCTTTGGATAAACATGCCACCAAGCTGATCTTTTAAAATAATAATTTTTTACAGTATGCCGGGGTACTGTTCACACACTGTTGGCTTGATGCACACACTGGACATTTGGCGTGCAAAAGGAGAAGAGATCTCCTCCACAAGCCAACCTCAACAATGGCACAAAGCCAGAGGGAAGAAAATAACTGGACAAGCTATTTTCAATGTGGTGGTAGCCAAGGCCAAGGTCAACCGTAAGCGGAAGCCTATAACATCCAACTATACCCACAACAAGTAAGTTATTCCATTCTGTGTACTGCATATTACCATACTTACCAGTCATGCTCTTGCTAATAATGCTATTTCTGTGTCTAGGCAAACACTAGGTACAAATACCTATAAGCCTCATGGAAGAGATGACAGACGCGCCTATAAGCTACAGTACCTTGCAGCAGAACACACACCTGAGGTCGAAGTCTGCGGCAGGACATATCTTGTGGGATGTGGCCTAAGCCACCAGGTGAGAAACGTGTATAATTATGGAATAAAATAAGACCCCCCCCCCTATATAATACAGCTCTGTACACATACATATTAATTTGTATATTTTGTACCCAGTTTAACCACCTGTACATTGTATATAAAATATGCGTTCATCCTCCCTCCAACCAGCACCAAACCAATGTAGAAACGGTAGCTCTTGTGAATAGTGTCAATTTGAAACGCCACTATGAAACAAAAGTTAGTTTTTCCTCAAAATGCAGTGCTAAGAACCACAAAAATAAATGGAATGAAAATCATATCAAGGTGCAAGCAGAATTATTGTTAAATCTATGTCACAACGAGAAAAATTCTTGGCTAAACACAAGAAGCCAGTCTCTGATGCATACATATATTTTATTTCATTGAAGTTTATTTCAAATATGCAACTTAACAAACATCAAGTACATATATAGCCTTACGCCGTTCTAATAATAAATGTATAAGCCGTTCTAATAATAAATGTATATAACAAATTTCAAATAACAAAGAACCAACTAAGGTAAACAAAATCTTTTTTCTTTTGTCATTTACATATTTGAAAAGGAATGGGAAGAAGCACACTTATTTAATCCCACCCCTATGTACTCATCAGAACATACTAACTATGTTATTTACTAATTCATACAATTTTTGTCCATTTCCATAACGCTGTGTATTTTGTCACCTATCTCAAAAGGTGAAAACATTTCTTACTGCAGGCTCATCTTTATCTCAATAAGTGTAACTAAAATGTGTAAATTATACTTCCAATTCAAATCGATGCCATCATGTCAATGTTAAGTTTTCCAATTTTCTCTCTGAATGTAACATCCATAACGCTGGGGCGGCAGCGCTCAACACAACTCTTTGTACAGGACTAGGAGGTACCTCCAACCGAGGTGGGCCCACGCGCTATACAAGGATTTATACAGTCCGGTGCCCTCACTGTTTGAGAATGTGTGGCTGGAAGTTTGAGAGCACGCTCACCACATACCAGATCTGACTTATATTCCCCAACCTAGTATTGGGAATTCGGTCTGACACCATTTTGAATTTCTTTATCTTAGCGATGGCCCTTTCAACATGAACGCGGTGCTTTGCGATGCGCTTAGTTGTGAGCACATCTCCAGATGGCATTTGCCTCTTAGACCTCGCAAAGGGTGGCAGGTTTAACTGCAGTCCGATAGACTTGATATCGTCGTCTATCAAAAATCCCTTATCGGCCATTAGGCCATCACCTCTTTGCAGATGGCCAATTTCTATCAGTTTCTCCAGTAGTGGGATGAGACCACTCTCTCTGACTATCTCCTTGTCAGACATAGAGCCTGTGAAAAGTGCAGAAGAGAAAATCACAGCACCACGGGGGTCACAGGCAACTAACGATTTAAGAGTGTTTGTGCTTTTGTAACTGGAATAGCTCTGACTTTGCAACACCAGTGAGGTAGGCCGTTCCATTTTTAGTTCAGTGCAATCAAATATTGCAAATGTTGATGGATAATCCGTTTTGTAGGCGTCTGGCATATTTGCCATAATGACATCTCTGTGAGGCCAAATTGGTATTGCACCCAAAACGTCGAACATATAATGAATCCAGGAGTTGAAAAGATTACTTGCACTTTGCACGGTTATGTTGAATCTAAAGGCAAGGTTTTTCAAGTCTTCATTGTTGCGTAGTTTCATTAAAACAAAACAGCTGGCTACGCAGGGGCATTTCAACAACTTGCCAATCATTCCGCTGGTATTTTAAGGGGACATTTATTTGAGTGGCACATGGATCACTTGGAATGCCAAATATTGTGCACAGGTGGTTGAAGCATTCATATGTGAACCCAGTACTGTATGCTAACATTTGGCGGATGTCACTGTTTTGGAGAAGTTCCGGTGTGAGAGTTCCTTTTCTAAATGTGCCATTGTCTGCTTTCAGCCTTTCTACCTCCGTTTCCTTTAAAGCAAGCATCTCTTTCAGGTTACCATTTTCTAATTCTAATTTCTTCTCTCTTTCTGTGGAGTCTGTGGACTGCTGTTCTTCTGGTCCCCCTTCCAGTTGACCTTGTTCAGAAAGGAGGGGTGGCACCACCGTCTCTGAAAAAGACACATTTACATGTTAATAGCATTTTGATCCCATCTTTTCTTTTTTACAGCTTCCCCTATTAAACAAGGGAGCCCCTTCTGCTGAAGCGCCGCCTGTCAGTCAACCAGATGACTTCCCTGGGTTTCCTCTACCATCCCAGCCGACAACTTTGTGCACAGTCTTGGATGAAAATGGCACGCGTAGTTACAACAGAGTGGCCATTTCCCTACCCGAATCTATAGCCCTAGAATGTGACACCAGAGAACAAAACACAAACAACCTGTGGTTTACTGCACGATCTGATCGGTTAACATCAAGCACCTTTAAAAGAATCTGCTCCAGGAGACCATGAAACACTTGCTGTAAGCCTCAAGTACAAAAGATCAGTACTACAAACCAAGGCCATGAAAAGGGGTACAGCACTAGAGCCCATAGCAGCAACACAATACACAAAGCTAACAGGAAACCAAGTGTATCCATGTGGTTTTGTTGTGAATCCGCAGGCACCACACCTCGGTACATCACCTGACCGTAAGGTCTTAGAAATAGGAGAGAGTCCAAGCTATGGGCTTTTAGAAATTAAGTGTCCATCCAAGGAAAGCTTCACTGAGTGTGCTTACCTCTTAAAGCAGGCAGATGGCAGCTACCAGCTAAAAGAGTGTCACGATTATCACTATCAGATAACAGGGCAGCTCGGGCTCACTGGTATGTCATGGTGTGATTTCTATGTGCACTGTGCAGCAGACTACTACCTACAAAGAATACACTTTAATGTAGCTAAATGGGAGCAGATGAAGAGCAAGCTTGATGCTTTTTACTTTGATTTTTACAATCCAGCATAAAATCAGAGGTATATAGTGAAGAATAAAATGTTTTGAATTGACCATTTATTTCCAATGGGTCCGTATAGATCTCTCCAGTGGCAGAGTTAATTTGCGTGATCAAGTTCTGAGCGGTGCAGTGTTTTTGCTGTAGTGCCAGCACTTTACTATAGGTTTGTCACCAAATTCAAAAAAGGACTGGCGTGATTTGAGTAGAAGCTGGTGGAAAGGAGGTTAAATTCCGTCTGGAGAGTCACTCTTTCATTATAAAGTGATGGTGTCGGAGAGACTGAATATAAATAATCCAATTTAATAATTTGGTCTGAAAGTTCAGCGCGTCTGCTGTTGCGCAGTTTATTACGTCAAGCACAGTTAGAAATAGTTTCTCCACGGAGAAAAGCTTTAAGAGCTTCCCAAATGATGGACATGGCATTGATGAAATGCGTGTCACCAAAATTGGGAGCATATACGTTGACTAGGACTACCTTTGTGGAATAGAGAGTTCCTGAAACTATAATGAATCTGCCATTAGGGTCAGAGATCACATCAGATGGAGTAAATGGTGTGTTTTTGTTAATCAGAATGGCTGTTCCTCTGGATTTTTTTTTTTAAACTAGACTAGTTCATAGTCTAGAATTATTCTGCACTAAACGAATTTGATATTTTATTATTTATGACTGAATGTAACTGTACTTGTGAAGCGCACTACCTTTGTTATTGCACTATTCTGCACATCTCATTTGTTTTAGTTTATTTATTTTGTGGTGCACCACTGATAAGCTTTATTTTTATTTAGTTTTGAATTTTTATCCAATGCTGCAATAAGTGAAAAAAATAAGCTATATATCCATGTTGGATATAATGGATTGTTGGATACTGTTAAATAATAATAAAAAACTTAAGGGTCAACTTCATTGAATTTTTTTCTTTTCTTTTTTCTTACTGCATTGCCAAAAGATCGGATCGGGAAAAATTATTGCACACTCGATGCAGGCATTGTGTTAATTTAGTTGTTTTCTCCCCACGTAGCTTTATGACACCTTTCATTTATTACTTGCTAAATTGCTGCTTAAGCAAACAGGGCATGAAAAACACACACACTTCTCATTCACTCTGTATTGTATATATGTATACAACAACTTGAAACTTGAAAATCATTACTCACCATTGAAAATCACACACAGAGTCTCTTCTGGGGTTTCCTCAATGGTCCTGGAGGTCGATGCCTCTTGCAACATTTTCATGAGTCTGTACAACCATAATTTGTGTTATTTTGGGATAAAACAATACAATCACAAGAGGCATTAAATGTTGTAGTTTGTCTAAAGTTAACTACCGTTTCCTTGGTGACTTTCTGCATCCACCTTGTTGTTCCTTTGTGGGGGTTGGGTTGCCCACTTGTGCAACAGGATTAGGGAAGTCGGCAGTAGGCTTTCCATGCACAAAATGCTACAAAGATAACAGCAAAATATCTGTTGGCTTTCTTGTTTGTACTTTGACCACAGGTAGACTAATACAGGGGCTCAGCTGTTCAGACATTATTATGCATCAAGTGATATACATGGTCAACACGACCTAGCTTACAGTTGTAGTCGTGTGATTTTAGCTAACGTTAGTACCCAAGTTAGCCAGGTGAACACAAGGCCAACCTTACCTAGATAACGTTAGTACCCAAGTTAGCCAGGTGAACACAAGGCCAACCTTACCTAGATAACGTTAGTACCCAAGTTAGCCAGGTGAACACAAGGCCAACCTTACCTAGATAACGTTAGTACCCAAGTTAGCCAGGTGAACACAAGGCCAACCTTACCTAGATAATGTTAGTACCCAAGTTAGCCAGGTGAACACAAGGCCAACCTTACCTAACTATTTACCATTTAGTAGCTCTCCTCATTGTGGATACTAGTAGTATATAGTATATATATAGTAAGCTAGCTACGTTAGCACGTATTTACCTTGGAACAAACGTATTTGTGTTTGTTGATATTCGCCATATTCAGCTGGCCATGGGGTCTGCCGCATTTCTTTATCCACTGTCGACATCTCTCCTCTCGGGTTTTCGGTTTAGGAAACGGGTAAAATATCACCCCCCCCTCTAAGCTTATGGGATATCTGCTGTCGGATTTGCAAATACCATAAGCACAACGCTTCACCATTTTTGCAATGGAATCCAAGTTAACGCTGCAGTGGGCTGCATGCATGAACACAAAGAAAAGCTTGTCGGATGTCGGACCTCCACATTGAGCCACACACGTGATCGAATATGATTGGACAACAGGCATTTAGGGGCGTGGCTTTGCGAAAGGTCAATTGTGCGTGTTAACGTTGACATGAAAAGAAAAAAGTTAAAAAAATATATTAATAATAATCTGCCCCTACCTAGAGAACCAAGCTGGGGGCGTGTTAAGGAGCTAAGCCCAACCCAGCTCGAATCTTATTGGCTAATAATGAGGTAATAGGATGAATAAACCAAAAAAATAATGGCCTGGCGTCCTACTCCTAACCTCGTTCACAGCTTTATCTCGTGAGCGTCCAGGGCGCCTAAATATTAAAGGCAACCAACTTGTGTCTAACCACGCCCAACTTGCGTCTCGCCACGCCCCCGCGGCGACGTGGCAGCAGCGGCAGAGCGGAGCTCATTATATGCCAGTAACCGCCCCTTATTCAGTATCCAGAAATAGCTCAATTGGCAAGACTGCATGGCTGTGGATCCTACGGCTCGTTGCTGGCGAGTTCGATTCCCTTCAATTTTTTATTTTTTTTTAACGTGCATTCGCATTCTTTCGCCGTTTCATTTCGACGGTTAAGTTTAGGCATTGTTTCGGAGTTGGTTAAGGTTAGGCATTGTTTCGGAGTTGCTTAAGGTTAGAAGGGTTAAGTTTAGGCGCTGTTAAGGAGCTGGTTAAGGTTAGAGTTTGACTTAGAGAATGGCAATAGACAGCCTATTTCCGCGCTGCAGCGCGAGGCAATAGACAGCCTATTTCCGCGCTGCCGCTCTCTCGCGCTGCCGTGGTCACATGGGCGTATTGGCCAATCAGAGAAACGCTTTACACAAGTTGGTTGCCTAAAATATTCACGCGTCCAGGGCAGGCTGGCTGCCTCAGTCAGTGACAAAGTGTTAGAGAGAGTGGGCGCAGTTTCGCTCGTTTGGTTAATTTCTCCAGGAGGGAGAAAATTATTATAACACAGAGATGAAAAATAATGATTTTTTTATTATTGTAAACTATACAAATAAAATAAAAAATAAATACAAATAATTATTATTATTTTTAATAATTTTTTTATTTTTTATTCTAGGGAAGCCAGGCTTCCCTTGGCTTCCAGGAGAATTTGCCACTGCCCATGGCGTGGTTTTATTTATTTCGGAGCTACTGCTACTGACACCGTGTTTCAGTATAGCTTTATTTAACTGAGTGAATGAATGAATGAATGAATGAATGAAAACTTTATTTAACAGATTGCAGAATGGGTACAATACAGTACGGCTCAATACACACCATTGTTAAGGGGATGCAGACCTGAGAAAGACGTTTGTCTTGTTTCCATCAGGGTCCCCCATTTTCAATTCATATAGACATTTATGACATACACAACATACATGACATTTATGGCATAGGGAGGGACATATAGGTATTTAGTACTGATACATTTGTGACATAAACGGTATTCAAATATACAGTACTGTTACCCCTAGATCCTGACAGAGTATATACATATGATGGGGAGGGGACTGTACATTAGGAGGGGGTGGGTGGGTGGGAGAGAAATATACATACGGCGGGGAGGGAATATATACATGCGGTGGGGAGGAGACTGTCTATTAGGAGGTGGTGGGGGTTTTGGGCATTTACGGTGGCCAGTTTCTAATTGCAGCCTCCCGTAGGTGCTCTTTAAGAGCGGTTTTGAATGTGGGTAGGGATTCACATTCCTTTACAGCTTTGGGTAGGGCGTTCCACATTGATGTGGCATAATTGCTAAACGTGTTTAGTCCCTTGTTTGAGCCGAATCTGGGTTTAACATGATTTGTTGAGCTTCCTCTGGTGTAGTGGTTGTGGTATTCACTGACCTTTGGGAAGTATTTTGACATGTACATGGGTACCTTAGTCATATAGTGTATCTTGTAGACCAGGCCCATTGCAAGTTGCTGTACTTTCATCTGTCGTCTACTCTAAGCCATCCTAGGTTGTCAAAGTGGGCAGGGGTGAGGTGGGTTCTGGGGGTAAGGTCAAGTAGTAGTCTGACCAGTTTGTTTTGTGATGTTTGTAATTTTGTTTTAAGCACCTTTGAGGTGCTTTGGTACCATGAGGTGCACGCATAGTCGTAGTACCCTTGAATGAGTGCTCCTGCCAGAGTCTTCAGGGTATTCTTGTTTACCAGAGAGGAGATCCGGTACAAGAATCTAGTTCGTTGGTTGACTTTTTTTATTACATTGGATGCCATTTTGTCACAGGAAAGATTTGCCTCTAGGATGGAACCCAGGTAGGTAATTTCGTCTTTCCTTGTGACAATATTGTCACCCACTGCAACTGAGAAGCCGTCGGTCTTGCTGAGTTTGTTATTTGAACCGAAGAGAATGGATTCTGTTTTGCCCATGTGTAATGATAGTTTGTTATCAGCGAGCCATATGCAGATTTTGCCTAGTTCCGAGCTGAGGGTTTGGAATTCGTAGATTCGATTTTTTTCCGCCAGGTACTTTTCGACCTGTTCGTAGACTATTTTCTCCATGACTTTCGAGATGGAGGTAAGAATAGAAACAGGGCGGTAGTTGCCTGGGTCTAATTTGCTGCCCTTTTTGTGCAGAGGGGTCATTCTCGCAATTTTGAAGTCCTTGGGGACGTGTCCCTGTTTTATAGAGAGGTTTATTATGTGTGATGACTGGGGTGATGGCGGCTGCTGAGTCTCTGAGGAATTTGGAGGGGATGTTGTCATGGCCAGTCGCCTTGTTAGGTTGGAGGGCGCTCAATTTTTTGAGTACCTCATCGGTTGTTACCATTTGAAGTTGTCTTTGTGGACCCCTAGGTTTTTGTAGTATGCTACTATGTGTTCTACCCCATAATGCCCTGAGTGGGAGGGTAGTTTGTTTACCAGTGTTGTGGCTATGTTTGTGAAGAAGATGTTTAAGTAATTGGCTACATCCAGCTTGTCTGTGATGAGCGTGTTGTCCGTCTTTATGTTTATGTTTGAGAATCTGGTTTTAAGTTTTTTACTGCAGCCTAGTTGATTATTGAGTAATTTCCAAAGTTTGCAGGGTTTGTTTTTGTTTTCCTCAGTTTTGTCGTTGATGAAATTTCTTTTTGCGGTTTTGATCATGGTGTTTATGTCATTTCTTAGTCTGTTTCTTGAGGTTCCATCCGTCTTACATGCAACATCTTAAGAGCACCCCTAGGTGTCCCTGTAACACAGGCTATACACATTATGCCTATTATGTAACAATCACTTCTGTTCTCGGTATATAACATTAAATGTGGTGCTTGGAGGTGTAAGAAACCAAATAAATGGAAACATTAAGTTTTGTCTTTACTGTCTGCATCCTATATTATTTAAAACCACCCCAAAGACATTCTTAACGTTCTATGCTGACTTAGGCTGCGGTTACACTAGGGCCATTTTCGTTTAGTTTCATTCGCTTTTCAGAACGCTGCTTATTGGCAGGCAAGTAAGAGTTAAGTTAGACGTAGTTTTGTCTCGTCTACTATATGTAGTACAATGCCAAAGCATTGGGCGGCGATGTAGTTGATACATGAAGGCCATTTTCAACCAATCAGAAAGGTTGAATGAGACACTCCACATCCTGCTCAAAATCTCAAAAGCCACCATCTTTATACCTCGCATGAGCCATTTAGCCACATAGCATTTATTTTTCAGCAAGAAATAAAGTGCAATAAATAAAAACGGACATGCCTCATTTGTTGATGAAAAAACTAACATCAACACAATTGACCACCAAGAGCGGAGTTTAGTCTCACAAAAATATCGCAGATTTTGTTAGCTTACGTGCTAACGTGATTGGGATATGCCCAGGGGAGGAAATTAGGCCACTTTACTTGCCAAATGCGAGTATTTTTTACGTTTGGCGAGTGATTCATGAAGACCACTCGCCAGTCTGGCGAGTAGTCACTGGCAAACGGTGCGCGTCTTCTGAGTGCTCGCTTTAGTTGACAGTGCCACGAGAGCACTGCACAAGACCCGCGCACATATAATGTTTAATAAAAGTTCCCGCAGTACTGGCCAACCCGCGGACATATATAATGTTTAATAAAAGTTCACGCAGTACTGGCCAACCCGTGGACATATATAATGTTGAATGAAAGTGCATAACGTTAGCGCCACGCATGTAGCCATGGCAGACTATTTGATTCCTTAACACTTTGAATGCCATCCACGAGTTTTCTCGTGTTTACCCCCCGCGGGTTGAATGCCCACTCACGAGAATATTCGTTTGTTCTCTTTTTTTTTTTTTTTTTTTTTATCTGAAATCACCTCAGGCGCTCAGATGTGAAAAAAGCGCCCCCTATCGTCTCCCAGGTGGTAATTCACCATTTTGGATTGAACTCAATGAAAATGAATGAGAAAAAAAAACCTGCACTCCACATTTTACTTCTCACTCACGCAGCCGGCGTCTACCAGCTTCATGCTGGACGCTCAGAGCAGCGGGGAATATGTGTTTTACAGTATACACCAGGGGTGTCAAACTCATTTTCACAGAGGGCCACATCAGCATTATGGTTGCCCTCAAAGGGCCAAAGACCGTATAAATGTTAATGTAATGTAAAATAAATGTAGCTACACATTTACATATTGTTAAACATGGTGTTTCTGTATTTATTACTTATTCAAGTTATACATATTGCATATTCATTTGCATAAATGTAAAAATATATGTTAGCTTATGTTATTTTAACAAATAATTTTAGTTTATCAGAACCCCATATTACTCCACCAATCAATGATCAAACCATTCAAGTAAATAACAAAGAAGAATATCATCAAATACAAGCTATGACATTAAGTTTGTTCAAAACCTTTTTGTCACAGTCAAGAGGGGCAGAACTAACAACTGTGAGCTGCAAAGAACACGTGGGACAGATGTAGCAGATGTTACAAAAACAAATGGCTGCACACAACCTTGCAAAGGCCATACATCCAACTAATGGAAGATAGTTTAATTAACTTTAATTAACAGATTGCAGAATGGGTACAGTACAGTACAGCTCAATACACACAATTGTTAAGGGGATGCAGACCAGAGAAAGACTTTCGACTTGTTTACATCAGGGTCCCTCATTTTCAATTTGTAATGAAATTGCTATTATGTGTCTGCATGAACACACAACTGTAACTGTACTAAAAAATAACAAAATAAGGGTTGTCTCAGTTCACAACTATATTGGTCAAGTTTTGGGTGGGACTTGTTTGCGTCCCTACAGCTTGTTATTCAATTGAGCGAGATGCTCGGTTATGTCACACAGCCAGTTTGCATCTGACAGTTCAGACAATATTTCTTCAACCCTTTGTTACCTATTCCGCCTGGATCTTTTTTGTATTTTGGGCTGTAAAATTGTCAAAGAATGTCTGAGGAGTAAGTGCTTTTGGCTTTTTTCCTTTGTTACCTCAGATGTTCAACATACATGTATGTTTAAGAATGTGTAATAACTAAGGCTGTCAAAGTTAAAGCTTTATTAACGCATTAACCCACAATTATTTTAACACTGCTATTTTTTAACCCAATATTAATGTAAAAAAAAAAAAAAAATTTATCTGAGCTCTTGGGGGGCCACATCAAATGACGTGGCGGGCCGGATTTGGCCCGCGGGCCGTGAGTTTGACACCTATGGTATACACGGTCGATCAATAAAAGGAGCGATTTTTTTCGAATGCCGATCAGGAATTGGAATAATCCATTTGGATACCATCTGATCTCAGGTAAGGAATCTATGTTACCAGTCTAAGGATAATCAGACCCGTTTTCACGGATATAAGCTTTTATGTGATTATGTGATATGGCTGTTTGACTAAGCGCGCCGTCAGGAAATAGGAGAAGCGATTTTCAGCGCGCGCCACGAGCATGCATGCGTACACATATACTATCGATAATCTAGCATTTATTTGAAAACGATTCATAAATAGGCCGAAAAATTACAACGTTCTAGAATATTCCAGGAAAAGGCGATTATCAGGGAATCTCTTCTTTTTTCCGTGAAACAGAGTGCTTTTCAGAATGGTAGAACACGGAAATGAACAGATAAAAAAAAAATCTGCTACGACAATGTTGACTGGAAAATGAGTCTTTGATAAGCGACGGGCAGATTAGACACATAGCCATAATTTAAAACATAGATTAGGCGATATTAACGCTAACATTGAAGTGGTTCTGGGCATTCAAGGGACTAATAAGGAATTAAGCTTGGGCAGTGAAAGTGTTAAAGCCTCGAAATTGCCTGGGTTTTGGTCATATGCTCCCGCTGTTTGGCTGCTTCTATGTGCAGTGAAAACTACTCTAATGCTTTAGAACCTAGTCATTGATTTAGTTCAGGATAACCTAAGATTAGCCGCGGAGCTAGCGCTAGCTAACGTGAGCTAACGCTAGTTAATCAAACTCACAGAGAGAGATAAACAGCTGACAGCGGATAGTACAGGTACAAATACAATAAAAAAGCGGGTGGGGGCTGTTTTGTAAACCTTGTACTCTTTAGTTCACATATAATAAGAGACAGAGTGTTTGTTTACTAGTCGGTAAGCCAGGCAGTACCGTGCAACATACAAATGTGTCCATGTAGCAACACAAGCCAATACCTTACAGGACAGGGGCCCGGGGAGGGAAGGAAGGAAGGAAGGAAGGAAGGAAGGAAGGAAGGAAGGAAGGAAGGAAGGAAGGAAGGAAGGAAGGAAGGAAGGAAGGAAGGAAGGAAGGAAGGAAGGAAGGAAGGAAGGAAGGAAGGAAGGAAGGAAGGAAGGAAGGAAGGAAGGAAGGAAGGAAGGAAGGAAGGAAGGAAGGAAGGAAGGAAGGAAGGAAGGAAGGAAGGAAGGAAGGAAGGAAGGAAGGAAGGAAGGAAGGAAGGAAGGAAGGAAGGAAGGAAGGGTGTGTGTGTGTGTGTAAAAATTTTTTTTTAAGAGAATCTCAAATACATTATTTTATTTTAAGTGTAGGCTATAGTTAATGTTTTATTTTTTACAGTTTTTGTATTTTTCTGACATGGGGGCTCAACAATAAATTACAATCAGAAATGTCAAGTTGCATGTTGTTATTCTAACCAGCTTAGTTCTGTTGCATTTCCTATTTATTTATTTAAATTATAAATTGATCAGGAAGCGATACGGGCAGGGTGCGATCCAGGAGGGGAGCTCGGTGAGCTATAGCTCCCCTAGATCAGACATCAGCTCCCCTGGGGGTCTCTAAAGCTCCCCTCGGGGTCTCTAAATTACTGAAAATAAATGCTACTTTTGCCATGCATTTCTAATTTTTCTGTAATTTTCTGTATCATCATCGTGTATAATAATAAACGTATGCTATTTTGGATGTATGATTAATGATTTGCGCACTAATTCACACGTAATATGGCAACATGCATGCTATTCTTGCAATTACCATTCGGAGCGCGGAGGCGCTGCAGCCTGCTGCGACTATTATTAGTATTACAACGCCCGGTGACCGTGCCGGCGCTGCGGTCGGACTCGTATCAGAACACAGGATAGGATTAGATACTGTAGACAGTGTTGGATGATGATCTATCATCTAATTAAATGGATACTTTTTTTTTTTATCATGGAATGTGCTGTGGAAGCCCAGACCGTCCAGACGGCCGGACCTCAACAAGTGAGTTGTCTAGTATTATGTGTTCTGTAGAACTGAAACTGATTGAATATGTGACAGGATTCAAGAGGTTTATTTGTCACATACATACATAGGCTACATTAACGTCCGCGATCACAGTATCCTCCAACAGTCTGACTCCTCCCTGAGAGGCGCGCCGGGGGGGGGGGGGGGGGGGGGGGGGGTGCGCGATTATTTGGTTGGCTCACCCAAAGACCATGCTATGGATCGCACACTGGATACGGGAATCGATAAAGAATTGAATCGATAAGCATAATCGATAATGGAATCGTATCGATAAAATCCTATCAATTCCCATCCCTACATCAGGGTCCCCCATTTTCAATTCATCATAACATATGACATACACGACATACAGATAGACAGTACAGCAACATCTATACATTTCACATCTATCTATACACTTCACAACATACTTCAGTTTTTTTCTTTCACTGCCCAACCCAGTCCAACCCAGCATCTTTCACTGCCCAGTTCAGCCCAACCCAGTCCAGAATAGATCCCTCTTTCATGTTAATATGTTTTATGCTAATATTGTGAAGAGTAGAGACACTGTTATTAATGTTTTATGCTAATAAATATTTTAAAGAGTAGAGACACGGTGTGATTATTACTATGATTGAACAAAGACGTAATTATCACAATTAGCGATTTTTTTTGGCTGGTAAAAAATCTGTTTGGCTGGTAAAAAAAATCAGATACTCGCCAGTTGGCTGGTAAGCCAAAAAGTTAGTTTCCTCCCCTGGATATGCCATTATAACAGATTGCAGAATGGGTACAATACAATACGGCTCAATACAAACAATTGTTAAGGGAATGCAGACTGTTGTAGCTTGGACTGGGCTCCTTATAACAATAACTTGACAACACATGGTAGCCGCAGCTACTTGGGACAGCTCTGCTGTAAACACTGGAAATAACCGTGCGGGTCTCTACTGCGCATGGGCATTGGGCAGAACGGCTCCGTATCCGGCTCGCGCAGATTACATGGCACCATTGTCGGCAAGTTTCCAAAACGAAAACACCTTTTCAAACGGCGTTTCTTTTTAACACTATGGCGTCCGTCTACGTATTTATACGTGTTTAGAAAAAGAGCATTGTGGACCAGAGCCACGAGTATATACGTGACGAGTTGTTATTGTTTTATTCCATATTTGTAACGCTTATTAGGTACCCGATCCACTAGCAGGATCTTTTCACATATTTGATTTTCGAAACATGCAGTACCGGCCAGACCCGCTTAGGGGCGCCATCGCTCCACTGCAGTATCATTATGTGGATTTAAAAAAAAATGCAAGTACAGTTCTGTGGGCGGATCATAGTTCCTTGATTCCAAAAGAAGACCCTCCATCTTGGATCAGCTTGCCGAGCGTTTCTTTCAGCATGGAATAATGGAATTTATGATTAGCCAATGTGCATATCGATCTACCAGAATCCGATGACTGGTGAGGAAATGCTGCCGGCGATCACATGGCCTGACGGTAGGATAATATTACCCCAAATTACAGCTGGATTGGACATTGTTTTATAACGTAACGTGATCGAGCAATGAAAATGCTATATTGAACGCACACTGTATTGCTAATCAATAATAGTAATCGGTGTTCCCCGCCACCCCCATTTCATCCATAGATGCTCTGTAATAGTCCGGATTCTACGCAGTTTGTTTTATTTCATTCGTATACATACAGCAGAAATGGCGTTTGATATAACGGCGCCAACGTTTAGCCTATTTTGCAGCCTCCTGCAGAAAAGCCTAGACTAAAAGCGCGATATACCTTATATTCACGACGCTATAAAATGACAACCAACCGATGGATTTTTATTTTCTTTAAGCCATTATGAAGGCACGGTTTATGCACTCAAGTGACAATGAGAATGGACAGATAGCAATACTATAAATGATATATAAAGCTCTTAGAAAGTACATCGGTTTGTTTACAATCCGCTGTCCTCTGAGGCCTAAATCGCCGCGCCCCGCCGGTTGCCATAGTGTTAACGTGGACATGCAAACGTAATCATTCAGCAACAAAAACAAAAACAAAAACCCCAGTGTAACCATGGCCTTAAATTCCGCCCCCTGGGAGGAAACCAGCAAATCCCTCCCCTTCTCTCCCACTGCCTTTTTCAGAGAAAAGGAAACTGTTGTTTTGTCTCTTGTCTGAGAGAGAGCGACGTGGGTAAAATGGCCGAACAGCAGGAGGGGGTTGTGTTGGACAAGGACCAGTTCTGCTGTTCTATCTGTCTGCACCTTCTGACGGAACCAGTCACGATCCCCTGTGGACACAGTTACTGCAGCAGCTGTATTGGAGACCAGGATGAGAAGAAGGGAGTATATAGCTGTCCCCAGTGCAGACAACGCTTCAATCCCAGTCCTGCACTGAAGAAAAACACCATGCTGGCAGAGGTGGGTGGCTCAATGAGCAGGTTGGCACCTTGCATGGCTCTGCCGTCGGTGTGTGAATGTGTGAGTGAATGGTAGAATGTGAGGAACAAATTGTAAAGCGCTTTGGATAAAAGCACTATATAAATGCACCATTTACCAGTTTAAAAGGGGAACAGATGACCTACAGATACAGCCCTGAAAAATCACTGTACTACTCCACCACTCCACTCCAAACTGATTTTGTGACTCCTATTGTTCTGGACCGGGCCAGATTTCACACCTCCATTGCCTCCCACAGGCTGGGGAGATTTTCATCTTAAATTTGTATTCATCCCAAATGTCCCAGCCCCATCCGATTTCTTAGCTTTTTTCACTGTTTATTTATCATGCATTACAACACTAATATATGGTCAGTACCCCAAGTCAGACTGCCCATATAGAAATTATCTTGGTGGTCTGAGGGCAGTAGCCCCCGACCCCCTCCCTGGGGAAGCACTTAAGTTAAGTACCCTACCTTTGTTTACGTTTAGACCCAGCCACCAGCCCCCGAAAATTAACACCTGAGTGCTAGTTCTAAAGTGACAGAGGAGTGGCAGAAGGGAACTGAATCTGAAGGGCTTCATCTGTATGGCCCAAAACTGGGGGAGGGCCCTCAGTGTCTTTACTAAAAGGTTATTTCTTTTAATGTTTTAAAAGTTCAAATTTTTTTTTTTTTCCTGAGCCTTTTGTCCTATGGACATTTTAAACATAAGGGCATTTTTTTATGTGCGATAATACCAATGCTAACCATACTAATCATCATACAGATGGCGCCGCTATGCCCGGTCGCCTGTCTGTGCGCTCCGTCGAGATTGTGCTTACTTTTGTTAATATTTATAGTTTTAAGAGTTTTGTCTGTACCAACAGTAGGTGAATTTAATGTGTATGACCGTCAGTCACTTATAGACATCGGATTACGGGAAACTTACCGATTGGATTACTCCCTGGATCAGCTTTCCGAACCGCAGCAATGGCCTGTGGAGATTCTCAGAACAATGGGACCAGATCCTGACCCCAGGAACAAAGGAACCACCAGACGGCGTGGGAAGATAGCTGGGATCCGTAACAGGCTGAGATCCAGACGACACCGAACGCCACTACCCAGTATATTGCTAGCCAATGTACAATCAATTGACAATAAACTGGACGACATCCGAGCAAGGATTCAATACCAAAGAGACGTTAGAGACTGTAACGTTCTCTGCTTCACCGAGACGTGGTTGACACCGGACGTCCCAGACCACGCCATACAACCGGCCGATCAGCATTGTCCGGCAAACAGCGTGAAGGAGGTATTGCCTTCATGTTTAACAACAATTGGAGCGATCCAGCTAACGTGAAGGAATTATCGAACCACTGCTGCCCAGACCTGGAATATATAACCATCAAGTGTCGAGTTAACGGCGATCGTCCTGGTCGGAGTGTATATTCCACCGCAAGCCAGCAATAATGTCGCGCTCTCCAGACTCCACGACGAGGTAAATAGAATCCAAGCGGCGAACGTTAACGCCGCCATTATAGTGGTGGGTGATTTCAATAGCGCCAATCTGAGAAAGGTCTTACCTGACTTCTATCAGCATGTGACTTGTAACACCAGAGGCGGTAACATCCTAGATCACTGTTACACGCAATTCAAGGGTGGCTACAAGGCTCATTCTGCTAGTGGCTTTGGTAAGTCAGATCACGCGGCCATTTTTCTTTCACCAAAGTACAAACAGAGAATCAAAAGCACTCCTGTAGTCTCGCGAGAGGTGCAGAAATGGGATTTGACGTCAGAGGAGACGCTCCAGGCTGCATTTGACTGCACAGACTGGAGCGTGTTCCGCGACACAGATAACATTCATGTCTACACGGAGACAGTGCTGGACTATGTTCGTACTTTGGTGGAAGAAACAATCCCCACTACCACAATGAGAGTTTACCCAAATCAAAAACCCTGGGTAGACAAATCCGTCTGTGAAGCTCTGAGAGCGCGCACCAAAGCATACAACGACGGCCTAGTGGCAGGCAACATGAATGACCACAAGGTGGCGCGATACAACGTAAGGAGGACAGTGACAGAGGCCAAACGGCGCTACAAGGATAAAATTTAACTCCAGTTTGAACAGGCTGACTCTAGAGCTATGTGGCAGGGGCTCAAAACGATGACAGACTACAAAGGCGCCTCCCTCAAACTGAACAGTGACATCTCCTTAGCAAATGACCTCAATATCTTCTATGCGAGGTTTGATGCTGGTAATAACAACACCAGCCCATAAGCCACGGCAATGGGGGGGGGGGGGGGTCTGCTGCTGATGGAGACTCAGTGTTCAGGGTAACAGAGCATGAGGTGAGGCGGACCTTTAAAAAAGTGAATATCAGGAAGGCAGCAGGTCCGGACGGCATCCCCGGCCGCGTCCTAAAAGTCTGTGCCGACCAACTGGCCCCGGTATTCACTGACATATTTAACCTGTCCTTAGAACAGGCTGTCATCCCCACCTGCCTGAAGAAGTCCACTATTATCCCTGTACCCAAAAAATCCAAGCCTGCTTGCCTCAACGACTACCGCCCTGTAGCTCTCACCTCCATAGCCATGAAGTGCTTTGAGAAGCTAGTAAAGGGCTACATCTGCTCCTCCCTCCCCATCAACATGGACCCCCTGCAATTTGCATACCGCCCCAACAGGTCCACGGAGGACGCCATAGCCCATGTGCTGCACACAGCAGCATCACACCTGGACAAGAGGCAGGGGAACTATGTGAGAATGCTATTCATCGACTACAGCTCGGCATTCAATACCATAGTCCCCTCCATACTCATAGCCAAGCTCAGGGACCTGGGCTTGAACTATGACCTCTGCCAGTGGGTCTTGGACTTCCTGACGGGCAGACCCCAGGTGGTGAGAGCAGGCAACTGCACCTCCTCATCCATCACCCTCAACATAGGGGCCCCCCAGGGCTGTGTTCTGAGTCCCCTCCTCTACTCCCTGTACACACACGACTGTGTGGCTCAGCGGAGTAGCAATACAATCATCAAATTTGCTGACGACACAGTGGTGGTGGGCCTGATCTCTGCCAACGACGAGAGGGCCTACCTGGAAGAGGTCAAGGTCCTGGCGGGATGGTGCCAGGAAAACAGCCTCTCCCTGAACGTCAGCAAAACAAAGGAGATGATTGTGGACTTCAGGAGGTCGGGGGTCAAGGACTACAGCCCCCTCAGCATCGACGGGGCACCGGTTGAGAGAGTCAACAGCTTTAAGTACCTCGGACCCTACATATCCGAGGACTTGACATGGACCACACACATTGACAGTGTTGTGAAGAAGGCACGACAACGCCTCTACTTCCTCAGGCGCCTAAGGAAGTTCCAAGTCAGTCAGAAGATCCTTAAGAACTTCTACTCATGTACAATAGAGAGCATCCTGACTGGCAACATCACCTCCTGGTTTGGGAATAGCACTGCGCACAAGACCGAAGCAGACTACAAAGAGTGACACGTTCAGCCGAACGCACAATTGGAGGGGGGCTCCCCACCCTCCAGAACATTTACAACAAGTGTTGCAGGGGCAAGGCTAAGAGAATCATTAAAGACTCCAGTCACCCGAACAACTGCCTCTTTGAACTGCTGCGGTCAGGCAAGCGATACCGGAGTCTCAAGGCGAGCACAGAAAGACTCAGAAGAAGCTTCTATCCCCAGGCCATCAGGCTGCTAAACGAATAATGAACACTACACAACAACAACCATCAAACGCACATAGCACACACATCCACACGCACACACTCACTTTAAACAAACACACTGTAGCACCCACTCCACACACTTTATAGCACACACTCACTTTAAACAAACACACTGTAGCACCCACTCCCCACACTTTATATTTATTGATGAAGGATTGCACTACAACTCGTACACCTTACTGTAAATTGTACCTAAATTGTACCTCATCCCATTTCTGTTTTGCACTATATAGTACTGTACATTAGTACACTGCATAGTATTGTATATTATATGGTAACTCAGTTACGTCTATTCTGCATCGAACATTGTACATATGTCTATACTGAACACTGTGACCTCATTTTCTACTTCTAAATTACATGCTATACTATGTTATTTGAAACTATCTTGTCTAGCACAGTCTCTGGAGCGTAACAGTAAGAAGCATTTTGTATGAAAGTATTCTGTACTTCTGTATGACAACTATTAAAGAAACTTGAAACTTGAAACAGTGTTCCTACACATTTCAGAACTTTTTTCCTGGCCTACATTTCTTTGATTGAATCTGAAGTTTTTGGTCAGTGTGGTAACTTATGCTAATAGTAGACTCAATAACAACAAATATCTCTGATTGTCAGTAGGCCATTCATTTTGCGTATTGGCACTGACCCCCCCCCCCATGTACATGAAGAGAGACAGAAACACATGTAATTTCTCATTGCAGATGTATTGTTTTCCTTGTTGTGTGGTCATCAGTGACTGAGCCGTCCTCCTTCTGTCCTCCTAGGTGGTGGAGCAGCTGAAGAGGACAGGGGGCCAGCAGGCTTCTGCCGCTGCTGCTCTGACCTACGCCGGACCAGGAGACGTGGCCTGTGATTTCTGCACTGGAACCAGACTCCACAAGGCCCTCATGTCTTGCCTGGTGTGTCTGGCTTCTTTCTGCGAGACCCACCTCCAACCTCACCACAGTATCCCCATGTTGAAGAAGCACAAGCTGGTCAAAGCCACGGCCCGACTGCAGGACAAGATGTGTTCTAGTCACAACAAGCTGCTGGAGGTCTACTGTCGTACGGACCAGCAGTGTATCTGTTATCTGTGCACCATGGATGAACATAAAGTCCACGACACGGTGTCAGCTGCAGCAGAGAGGACTGAGAAACAGGTAGGACCAGAAAATCTACTTCATGACGAAGATCACATTTAAAGAATGAGGAAGGTCCACAATGAACAAAGGTGGTTAATTAGATCATCACGAAACAAGTGAAACGATTACTGAGGAAAATAGACTAAGAACATAACCTGGCACAGGGTAGGGTAATAGTAGAAAGACATAAATATAGGCAATAGAATTATAATAAAAATAAACCGTGTATAATAATTTGAGAAAGTAAACAATGAAACAATGTAATCAAAGGTGCAGATGAGGGTCTGTATGGCCTATCAGTTATATTATATGTTGCAATAAAGAATTAGAATCGGTAGCATCTGTGCATGTGTTGTGAGTGTGTGCGTGTGTGTATGTGAGAATCCGCACATTATTTCACAAACTATAGGGCCGATCAACCTGTGCTTTGATGCAGAACGTTACAGAGGCACAGGGATGAGTGTGGGAACATGTTTCACGTCAGGCAACATAAATTCCCAGCATTCTCCATTGACTTTTATTTAGTCCTTCTGTGGAGAGTTTATGGTTCACCTTTTTACCACCAGAGATACAACGCCTTTTGCTCGGCATTCACAGGAGTCAGCACAAACAATGTGCAATGGCCAAGCCTCACCCAGTGCGATCTCAATAGCCCAATTGTTTTACTTGGCAACAGCTTGGGGCAAGACATTTTGGGAGTGAGGAGCAGTGGCGGCTCGCCACTAGGGGCGCTCGGGCACCGACCCCCCCCTGGTTAAAAGAGAGATGAACAAGAAATCATTTTGTTTTTTGTTTTATAGCCCTATAAATAATATAAACATGTTTAAAATGAATAATATTTACTCATTTTAAGTGTTTGTGTTTCCAATGCATAATATAATGTTAATATCAAATATAAATAATCGTTTTCCTGAACAGGAAGTGACTCACGTTCCGTTACCGTAGCCTCATTTCTCCTAGCCTTATTTCTCTCATCTCGGGCTAGACGCAATAGCGCTCTGAGTGCGCGTGCACGCCGTGCACTGTTTCATCGCTGTATCCGTCGTAGCCAATCAGTGCGTAACGCGCTGTGCGTTGAAATATGATGTTTATGATGGAAGCCGGGTGTGATTTGAAGCGGTCTAAGCCAGCTATAGCAGCGTCTATAATTTCCGTAGCCGCATTTCGCGGAGACGCTCTCTGATTGGCCGACGTCAGTTTTTTTTTTCGTAGCCGCATTTCGCGGAGACGCTCTCTGATTGGCCGACGCCAGTTTCTGTTGTAGCTGTTGTGTAACTTGTGTTGTTGTGATGCAGCTATTTGTCTTAGAGCATGACGGCAAGTTCTTTCGACGGTTAAGCTTAGGCACTCTTTCAAAGTTGGTTAAGGTTAGAGTTTGTCTTAGAGCATGGCGATAGAACGCCAGGTAGTTTGCAGTCTGTTCGACGCGGAAATGGGCAAAGAAATCATCACAGTACTTGTGTTGTGTGGTGCTAACACTTGGCTTACAAGAAGCTATAATATGGCGGATGCAGTCTGGACAGTGGTCTGGATATACATCAACAGTCTGGGACTGTGGGACAGTGGATTATACACTTTATCAAGCCCTCCTGCCCTGGACGTTTAAACTAAACATTGAGTCTCTCTCTCTCGCTCTCTCTCTCTCGCTCTCTCAACACAGCGATGCTGTGTTCCTGTGTCTCCGAGAAATGCGGCTACGGAAAGTATTGACGTGCTAAGGCTTGCTGAGATGATAATAGCGCTTCAAAATGCGCTGCTGTGTTGTGAACTATAACATTAATTTCGCTGCTGCTGATGCATAATGTATGAATGAATGAATGGTGAGTTGTTTAAAATGACAACATATACATGTGTTAATTATTTTATTGGATTGATCCGAGAGACAGAGAGAGAGATTGCTCCAGAGCATTTATTAACGTTACATTTTCAACTCGACCTAACGTGAACCCCCTGCGACCACCCAACAGTAGATAGTACGGGCCGCCACTGGTGAGGAGTTCATTTTGTGATAGGCTGGAAGCACATCTCTTGTTTTCCAGTAACCAGCTAGTGTTACTCAGTTGTGTTTTGAGAAATCATGACTTGCAGACTTCTGGTTGGGCAGTCAGAGTAAACACTAGCGTTTTCTATTGGAAGCAACTTGTGTATGCTAAAGGCGCATCAAACCCAATGAACCACAAACTGCAAGAAAGCACTTGTGACTCACACACCTCCTGAATAGGCCACAAGAGACAATATAAATG
This sequence comes from Notolepis coatsorum, assembly GCF_963971535.1. Classification (NCBI taxonomy): domain Eukaryota; kingdom Metazoa; phylum Chordata; class Actinopteri; order Aulopiformes; family Paralepididae; genus Notolepis; species Notolepis coatsorum. The sequence continues at coordinate 100,431,944 of NC_140177.1, forward strand.
TATGTAGACATGCCATACCTCCTTCACTCATTGGGGGGACATATTTATTCCCAACTATATAGCATGTCGCGGACATAATGTGCTCCAACGAGCACCCATTCTAGTTTGTTACTGTTTTGTCATCTGCCATGTTTAAACAAGATGCAATTACCTTTCATGGCCACAGGGTGCCAATCTTACACTATAGATAAAGCTGTCTCTAGTGTAGCTTTAAATGAAGTCCCTAACTAAAACTCTTCTTCCGATGTTGATTTGTTCCAGAAACATCTGGGGAGTCTTTTCAAAGTCCAGGAGAGAGTCCAGGAGAGAGAAGGAGCTGAAAGCACTCAGACTGGCTGTGGATACACTGAAGGTGAGGTCATATGAAACTGGACTTTGAAGAAGAAGTCTTTATTTGTAGCCATTACGTTCCAGCATGTGGCTGTTGTATGTTGTTTGTACTTTTGTGCCCCCCCCCCCCTTTCTCTCTCTCTCTCTCTCTCTCCTTCTCTCTCCCACTCCCTCCACCTGCTATACTCTGATCCAGGTTCCTGTCCTTCATCAGGACACTAATTGGAAACCAGCCAGTCATCCCAGCCATCAAGCAAATCACCAGTTGGCCAATCAGAAGCCCTCCTGTTTTAAAACCCATGTGGCACTTCCTGTTACCAGCCTTGCCTTTCCCTTCTTTTTGTCTCTATGCTGTTGGTTAAATGTTTGACTCTGATATATTTAGCCAACTTGGTACAAGGGTATGTGTGTGTGTGGGTTGGGAATTGGAGCAGGTAAGGGGCCCAACACATTTGGTGCTACACGTAGTGATAGTATTGTCTAGACACACTAGGTAAGGAGTGGTGCCACTCATTGTATGTTTTGGACATATGTTTGGTTAGGTAGTGTAGGTAGTGAGCAGTAGGTTTTATTTGACCTTTGTGTTTGTGTATAGGTAGACAAGATATTCCTTACTGAGTTAGTTGTGTTTTGTTTTACTTAGTTTATTCCTTTGGCATCATTCAAGCTCTCCCCCCCCCCCCCCCCCCCCCTTTTCCCCTTAGTTGTGTGTATCAAATCCACCATTGTCATTGTCTATTAGTCTGTTTTGTTTGTATATATAAAAGGCACAATCACCTAAACTTGTGGGCATTGCTTTATTTATCATTTGGTTCATTTATCACTAATTACAACACAATCATCCTTTGTTATTCACCCCTTCCCCTAGACATTGTCGTATATTCTATACAATATCTAAGGTAATTTGCAGTGCATACAGGTTGCTAACTAGAGGGAAGAAGGACAGAGTGATAGAAACATGGTCCTCATCTGACTTAGTCAGATGAGAAATAACTTGTATAGCCAGACAAAAGAGGAACTTATGGTCCAAACTCATTTATTTGCCGAGCGGCCAACGGTGGATAAGCAATCGGTTACATACAGGAATTATTCATCATAAGCCATGATTTGTACAAAAGGGTTGATGAGGTTTACATAATCTTCTTCACATCAAGACAGTTTTGCACATAAATAGTAGTCATGTTTATCAAATGAAATAGACTATAGTACATGATTAAACCTTGGTCTAAGATAGACATCTTACTCTAGTTATCACAAACAGTGCTCATTCCATATACAGTTTACTCACGTAGCGGCAAAGTAGTAAAGTCGGTGGGCGATGGAGGCTCAGCAGCAGACCCCCTGGGGACGGTGGGTCTGGGCTGGCCTCTCTCTCACCAATACATTCCTTTATACTTTCCCCCAATAGTAGCCTATTCTAATAATACGTTGGTCCAATTAGGTTTCTTGCTTCCATACATGGGAGTTCTCCTCAGATGACCTTCTGGGGGAGGCGGTCCGCCCCCCCCCCCCCCCCCCCCCCCCTGATTTCCTCGTCTGTGTCTTCTTCCAGTTTCAACAGCGAGGAGGTCTGATGAATCAGACCTTTTAACATTCCCTTTATATGGTTTGTGTAATGAATCTATGGCCTATTTAGCATCAACCCAGTACAGTCATTGCTTTCTAGGTTAATACCAATCAGTCCACAAGAGCCAGCACCAAACCCTATTTACTAGGAATGCCCCGATCGATCGGCCACCGATCGTTATCGGCCGATAATCAGTATAAATATGCGATCGGGGAATTCCGATAATGAGTCATATTCGCCGATCGCGGAAACTGATCAAGTGGATATCTCACTCGCTTGTCTCAGACGCACAGGACCTGCAAACTGCTCCTCCTCCCTAGCCCCGCCCGCCCCCGTGTAGAGTTTGTAAACAAAGAGGTGCGGCTCCTCTGCTCGAGTCTGTAGTGCATTCGACCTGCGCTAACGTTAGCTACCTAGCTATTGTTACTGTTTAAACAAAATTACCCAGTCAACTATTCACGTTTAGTAGGCATTGTCTAACGGTATTTAGCCGGCTAGCTACCGATAGCTCCTGATATCAACAAATGATCCAGAAAATCTAGTAGTCCATGTTCATACCTCCGGTAGCTTGCGTTAGCTGACGTTAGCTGACGTTAGTTTACTGTTCAAAACGAAATGTCCCATTGAACTAAAGTTCTGTCTTAACGTCATCTAGCCGGCTAGCAGTAGCTACAGATAGCTCTTGATATCAATGTCTTATAACATTGATTTAATGCGTATTCGAGCTGAGGGCTTGCTGAATGTGAAATGACCAAAGCATAACGTTACCAATAGGGTCCCGCTGCAGCGCCGGAGAATCCTTTTTGGAGCTGGGCTACTAGAGTACACACAGACAGTGGAGCTGTTTGCAGATAGCGAGCATTTTGACTTGTTGCGTGGTGGCGATGTCTCGCAGATAATACAAGTACAAGTCTAATTATATAATATATATATTTTATAAAAAAAATAAAAACTTATATAAAAAAAATTTTTATTTCTTTTTAATCAAAAACGATCGGGATCGGTATCGGCCGATATGGCTCACGACGATCGGTGATCGGTATCGGTGGCAAAAAACGTGATCGGGGCATCCCTACTATTTACCAAACTGACACTTTGTATTACTCTATGATTTAAAGGAAATAGCTTTATTACTTCCAGTTTTGACATTCCTAAAATGGTATTCAAATCTTCTTTGTAAGTTACCTTCTAATTTGATATGGTTTTAGTTTCCTACAGACTTAAGGCATTATTTGACCTGTGTGTCTTGTCTCTAATCTATTATTGTATAGATTCAACCAGTCTTTCACATTGGTCTTGTTCCACAGAGGCATATCCGCTTCATTTAGCCTCTTGTGCTGTGTTTCAACCGGCACACCCTAGAAGGTGTTTCTTGTTCGTGGGGGTTGAAATGGCCGTCCGTAACAGTAAGAAGCATTTTGGACAACTATTAAAGAAACTTGAAACTAAATACAACTGAGTAAACAATGTTATCATGAGAGAGGTTTTGCCTGAAGGCTCCTCAGGAATGTCACACAATACTGACGCTTTGCATCTTCCTTGTTTTATTACTCTGAGAGTCCATGTAATGCTACAGTTCACTTATTAAAGCATTATTTTGAATTAACTATTAATAGATATTTTCAGTTTCAGGGTTGATCTAACAGTCTGTTAAGTCGATATACCATAACATACTTGGGTTGTAACATAAAAGATGATTGTGTTGTAATTAGTGATAAATGAACCAAATGATAAATAAAGCAATTGCACATTGCTACATCGTCATGCAGCGAACACACGCATGCGAGATGGGTGACGCATAGGACACACATGCATTTTTTTGGCATTCAGTCATCTGGTAATCTGAAGGGTCCCGGTTCGATCCCAGCTCTTCCTGGAAGCATGCCAAAGTGTCCTTGAGCAAGACACATTGGGCCTCATTCAACAATACTCTCTTATTATTTTTCTTATATTCTTGCTTACCTGTCTGTTAACACTGAGTGCCAGCGACGAGATTCCTCGTTCGTTCATGCCAACCGTTGAGTGCCAGCCAACGAGAGATCTTGTTTTTAATTGTTGTATCTAGCCTCACGTTACCAGTGGGGATCTGTCTGAACTTTAACAGGGAAAATACCGCCCCCCTATCGTCTCTCCGGATGGTACTGCACCCCATTGGATTGAATTAGGGATGCACCGATATGAAAATTTGCGGCCGATACCGATTGTTCAACTAACACAATCGGCCGATACCGATATTTGTGACACATATTTTTTTTTAAAGTTTATTATTTATTTTTATGAAACTACTGTATATTTGTATGTCTCTAAATGTTTTGATGAATTGAAAATGGAGGACCCTTATGTAAAAAAGCCGAAAGTCTTTTTCTGGTCTTCATCCTCCAGTCTTAGCACTGTTGTTGTATTGAGCAGATTGCAGACCCATTCTGCAATCTGTTAATAAAGTTTTCAATCAATCAGACAAATGTATAGAAAAGCTTTTATTATAACCATATAACAAAAAATTATATTGTTTATGAAAATGTGTTAGCCCTATGCTTGACTATTATTTTAGGCATGGCAACAAATAAAATAATAATAATAAAATGAATAAATAAAATATTAAATAAATAAATAGGCTACACGTCTCTCTTTTTGTGTTACAAATTGTGCTCACCGATATCAACATAGGCTTCTTTACTTACTTAAAAAAGGAAACATCAAGAAATATGTTTATGGTATTCCATCATATTTTTATATATTTTATAATGCTCATGATTATTGCTGAAGTGTGAGTCATACAATACCCACTGGCTTTCATCTTCAACAGACTAACTTGACTAAAAAGACAAAAAAGTGTATGAGTTTTAAGAGTTTAAGAGACAGCACTCGCTGTATCTCTCTCTCAAACAAAGCTCTATGTTCTCCAGTAATATCTCCATAATCTGAGTTTGCAACAGAACCATTTTGATTGACAGTCGATTCTGCCAATTACGTCACACCGCTAGCACCCACCTCCTGCTGTTCTTACATCGGCAATCGTTTATTCTTATTTTACTTCCGGGAAGTCCGCCATTGATCTGAACCACAACAAACCTACCGGCGCTAATAACGTTAGCTCCCTGCGGCCCCCGAGTAGACTACCAGCGCTCCGCAGGATGACCAAACGAGGCATAATGATTTTACTGCAACGAATGGAATAATAAAAGCTTTTCTATACATTTGTCAGATTGCAGAATGGGTATTCAGTACAGGCTCTCTGAGCAAAGGAAGGAACTGAGCTATGAATGACCAACAACAATGCTATATGTTTGGGTAAATACGCTGATGTTATTGAACGGCATCGTGCAGGTCGCTTAACTGAAACTTTTTTCAAAGTTTGAACGTGTGGACCAGATTGACGTGACACAAATTGATGGATATTTATCGGCTACTGCCATCGGCAGATTTGAGCTTATAGGCCGATGGCAGTCAACAAGGCACTTATCGGCCGATACCGATACCCGACCGATATATCGGTGCACCCCTAGATTGAATGAAACGCATGGAGAAAAAAAAGTCCTGCTTCCACATTTTACTTGTCAGACAAGTAACCGGAGACGATCCAAGTAATCGCCCACCACCAGAACAGCGGAGAATGTGTGTTTCCAGTACCCAGTGTTGGATCAATAAACGCGATCGATATTTGGAATGGCGATCAGGAATTGGAATAATCTTTTTGGAGAACATCTGATCTGAGGTAAGGAATCTATTTTACCAGTCTTGGGATAATCAGAGCTATTTTCACCTATATATCAGAGTGTGCCGTGTGTGTGTGTGCGATCAGGAAATAAGATAACCGATTTTTCAGCCCGCTTCTATAGCGTGCATAAGTACACATATACTATCGATAATCTAGCGTTTATTTGAAAACGATTAATAAATAGGCCGAAAAATGATGTATTCCAGTAAAGGGCGTTTATCACAGAATCAAAAAAAAATTCTGGAACTTTCAAAAAACAAGCGTTTTTCAAAATGGTATCAAACGGAAATGAACCGAAAAAAAAAAAAGATTTTGACTGCAAACAAGTCATTGATAAGCGACGGCCATATTAGACACATAGCCATAATTGAAGATATAGTTTATGCGTTCGCAAATATGAGAGCTCTGTCATTGAAGTGGGTGGTGGCACGCAACGGGGTTCCGGGGCACCGGAGACGTGGCACTGAAAGTGTTAAGAGAACAATAAGAAAAGCCACCGCCACATTCATCAAGCTGTTCTTAACGTCCAAATCTGTTCTTACCCGGGTCTGTTGCATGCTGAATCCCACTCATTCTTTTTTTTTGTATCCACTTTTTCTCCTTATTTTCTATTTTTCTCCCATCCCAATTTCGTATTGCCAATTCTCCCCTCCCCTGTCTTGAACGTTGCTAGACTATGCCTCCCACTGGTCGGCTGTAGTGAGGATAGAAGCCTTGCATCACGTGTCCCCTCCGGTACATGAGGAGGCAGCCTGTCGCATCTTTTCACCTGACAGCGCGGACTCTCAGTGGCGAGGTGTAACACGTGGGAGGCTCACGCTACCCTTGCCATTTCCTGTCTCTGCTGTGCAGGCGTCGCCCAACCGACCTGTAGGAGTCGCTGTTCACAACGTCCAATCCCCACCCATCGACTTTCCACCCGCTACCAATTGAGATAGTATGCCGACTGGCCCAAGCCGCAGGCAATGCTGACACCGGGAGTCGAGACCGGAGTCTCTTGCATTGGTGACGAGCGCAATCTCCGCTACGCCACCCAGCCGCCAACAATCCCACTCATTCTTAAATTCAAATGCGTGTTCTATCCAACGCCTGCAGAGTGTTCTATCCAACGCCTGCAGTGTTCTATGCAACGCCTGCAGAGTGTTCTATCCAACGCCTGCAGTGTTCTATCCAACGCCTGCAGTGTTCTATCCAACGCATGCAGTGTTCTATCCAACGCATGCAGTGTTCTATCCAACGCCTGCAGTGTGTTCTATCCAACACCCAGACCAGGCTGCAGAAACAAATTAGTGGGGGGGGTATAAAATGTTCTCGGGGGGGCACAATGGTTTTTCAACACAGGTTCCCTTTTATACATTTCAGCTGGGACAACGGCGCTGTGGCTTGCTTGGCGCTGCCCACGGTGCTGAACTGAACAGCAGAGAGGCAATTAAAAAATCTAATTTCTCTCTATCTTAAGAACATTCACTTATACAAAAACAGACTGAACGGATATATATAACAGACCTGCTGGGGCAGCGGACTGAGAGCAGGGGACACAAACAGGCTGGATAAGATGGTCAGGAAGGCCAGTAGCGTGGTTGGGGTGGAGCTGGACTCTGGGGTGGCGGAGAGGAGGAACCTTGCTAAGCTCCAGGCCATCAGGGAAAACCCCTCCCACCCACTATACACAGACTTGGCTGACAGGAGGAGCATGTTTGTTATAGGCTCACACTACCTACATGCAGCACTGAACGGCACAGGAAGTCCTTCATTCCGACAGCCATCAGACTATACAATGCATCACTGTGCCTCACTGCATCACTGAGCACAGAGTGACAGTTACTGTACCATCTTCCTGGACTCTTACTTTTTAACAGCACTGTGCAATATTACACCTACTGTAGACTTCAGTATATTTTTACTGTATTTATTTACTGTACCTTTTATTCTATTTTTATTTCATTTTATTCTATTCTTAGGCCATTTGTTTTGTTATTCTTATTTGTGACTTGTTCTGTCTAAATGTTTAATGAGTGATTTGCAGTGTCAAATTTCCCTCAGGATAATACATTTCTATTCTATTCTATTCTATATCTTTGAAAAGTCTCCATTTATTCAACACTTCTGAATTCACTGACAAACTGAACTGATGTATAAGGAAATGATGTTCACAAGGTACAGGGATGAGGAAGGGACTTGATATTCACGGGTGTTTACATTTTTATTTTATTTCTTTCATGTTTTACATATATAGTTTTTGTTTTGCATATATATATATATATATATATATTTTTTTTTTATGTTTTAAAATAGTACACTCATTTGAGTAGTGGAAAAGGGGTAGGATTAAATAAGTGTATACTTCTTCCTACTCCTTTACGAACATGTAGATTGAGTTGTGTTTTGCTTTTGTTATTGATTGTTTGTATTCATTGCATGTTCGAAATAAAGATTTCAAATCAAACTGACAAAAATAAGGTGCATAAAAAAGGAAACAAAATTCCTCCATCATTAGTAGAGCGGCAAGTGGCGTTTGGGGACAGAGTGAAATCTTCTTAAAACACTGCCCCTCCACTCATTCCTGAACTATTTTGTTAAGTCCTTCTCAAATGCCAACTGCATTAAATTGGCCTTGCGTCAATGAAGCATAATAGGCGATGTTCTGTAAAGACGTTCTTGAGGGTAGAAAACGAATTCTCACAGAGTGCCGTGCTAGCTTCAGTAGTGTTGTTGTTGACATCAGTGCCCACTAGGGCTGTCCCCGACTAAGGATTTGGATAGTCGACTTTGATTTAAAATAAAAAAATTGCCAGGGTGGGCACAGCTGACTCAGTGGGCGGGCCCAGCCCCCTAATGCCCGCCCATGGCGCCGGGTCTGCCAACACCTGCAGTGTTCTATCCAACGCCTGCAGTGTTCTATCCAACGCCTGCAGTGTGTTCTATACAACGCCTGCAGAGTGTTCTATCCAACACCTGCTGAGTGTTCTATCCAACGCCTGCAGTGTTCTATCAAACGCCTGCAGAGTGTTCTATACAACGCCTGCAGAGTGTTCTATACAACGCCTGCAGTGTGTTCTATACAACGCCTGCAGAGTGTTCTATCCAACACCTGCTGAGTGTTCTATCCAACGCCTGCAGTGTTCTATCAAACGCCTGCAGAGTGTTCTATCCAACGCCTGCAGAGTGTTCTATCCAACGCCTGCAGAGTGTTCTATCCAACACCTGCAGTGTTTTATCCAATGCCTGCAGTGGTCTATCCAACGCCTGCAGAGTGTTCTATCCAACGCCTGCACTGTTCTATCCAACGCCTGCAGAGTGTTCTATCCAACGCCTGCAGTGTGTTCTATCCAACGCCTGCAGAGTGTTCTATCCAACGCCTGCAGTGTTTTATCCAATGTCTGCAGTGGTTTATCCAACGCCTGCAGAGTGTTCTATCCAACGCCTGCACTGTTCTATCCAACGCCTGCAGAGTGTTCTATCCAACGCCTGCAGTGTGTTCTATCCAACGCCTGCAGTGTGTTCTATCCAACGCCTGCAGTGTGTTCTATCCAACGCCTGCAGTGTTCTATCCAACACCTGCAGTGTTCTATCCAACGCCTGCAGTGTGTTCTATCCAACGCCTGCAGTGTTCTATCCAACACCTGCAGTGTTCTATCCAACGCCTGCAGTGTGTTCTATCCAACGCCTGCAGTGTTCTATCCAACGTCTGCAGAGTGTTTTATCCAACGCCTGCAGTGTTCTATCCAACGCCTGCAGTGTGTTCTATCCAACGCCTGCAGTGTGTTCTATCCAACGCCTGCAGTGTTCTATCCAACGCCTGCAGTGTGTTCTATCCAACGCCTGCAGTGTTCTATCCAACGCCTGCAGTGTGTTCTATCCAACGCCTGCAGTGTTCTATCCAACGCCTGCAGAGTTCTATCCAACGCCTGCAGAGTTCTATCCAATGCCTGCAGAGTGTTCTATCCAATGCCTGCAGAGTGCTCTAGCCTGACACAAATGGGTGGGCTAAGAAAAGATAACCACGTAAAAAAAAAGCCAGTGAAGTTACTCACCTTTTGTAGGAGTAGTGATATAATTGATATATGAATATGAATACACAATCAAAACCCATACAGAATTATAAATATACATTATACAATATCTTCTGTTGTGTGGCAGTGAAAGGGTTAACCTTCTGTGTATTGTCACAGTGAAAGGGTTAACCGTTTGGTAGTGCGGCGGTGAATGGGTTAATTTGCTCTGATTTGATGTCATGTATTTTTCTCCCAGACGCCTGTCCCCTCTCACTGGACCCAAACACAATGAACAACTACCTGTCCCTGTCAGTGGAGAACAGGAAGGTGACTGCTACAGGAAACAGCCACCGCTACACTCACCATCCTGAGAGATTCACTTGGTATGAGCAGGTGTTGTGCAGAGAGGGTCAGTCTGCACGCTGTTACTGGGAAGTAGAGTGGAGCGGCTCCTGTGTTCAGACAGCAGTCTGTTACAAAGACATCCAAAGAACAGGTGGTGGGTCACGCTTTGGACACAATAACAAGTCCTGGTGTTTACAGAGCTACAAGGGAGACTACGTGTTCATTCACAATAGTGTTCAGACTAAAGTCTCAGGCCCTCAGTCCTCCAGGATAGGAATGTACCTGGATCACAAGGCAGGTACGCTGTCCTTCTACAGTGTCTCTGACACCATGACCCTCCTCCATACAGTTCAAACCACGTTCACACAGGCCCTCTATCCAGGGATATGTGTTGACTATGGTAATGGAACAGCAGAATTGATGAAGATACGGTAGACCATGAGACCATCGTATCTATTTTTAAATATAATTCATACCAATTAGCGATGTTCGATATGATCGGCCGGTATTGGCATTAAAATGTAAGAATGTAATTTTTTTTTAAATGTAACCTTTATTTACCCAGGCAACCAAGTAAGAACAAATTCTTATATACACAAGCAGCCTGACTAAAAAGCAAAAGCCTTTTGAGGGAAGGGGGGGGGGGGGGCTGCAACAAAAACAAGGTTATGTGTACATGCATACAAGTAAATAAAATACAAAATTACAGTAGCAATAGTATACATGGAAAATTACAATAAATAAGGGAGAGGGAAAAAGAGAGTGAGAGTGAGAACCAGAGGGAGATAGAGAAGAAAAGATAATGTTTAAATTTAGAATGCCTTGTTGATGCATCCAGTAAAATTAACACATCAATGCATTTTTTTATTGTCAAAATTGTGGGGGGGGGGGACCCTGCATGTATCGGGCCAGGCAACCCCCTCTAACACTCTTCTCTCTCCTTATTAATTATTATTATTATAAAACGGTGTGAAATATTACTCTCCATGTTATTTGGCCATATGCTACTTACTACCTAGTGGTGAGCTGTGGTAACTGCAGAGTCTCTGCTCTGGCTTCAGTGTTGGATATCTATTCGACACTACCCTCTTTTTTTTGTTCCTTATTGTTGCCTATTTCTGTCACAAAACGGGTATGACATATTACTCTTCTCTCTCCCTATGGACAATAAACATGGTGTTTGACCCATAAACCCAGTGTGTGTTGTGTTGCCCGCTGTCTCCATCAGTGTGGCGTTGGGGAAACGCCGTTTGGGACAACACACACTGGGTTTATGGGTCAATTGGGTCTTCCTTCCATGAACTACTGTGCGGAGGTGTGGGGTAATACCTACAAAAGCACTAACACCAAAAAAACAATAAGAATAGTCAACAATGTAGGATATTATGAACACCAATAACTTATTTATAAAGCTACAAACATTGAAATGTATGGACCTAGTTGATTTCAAAACTGCTCTCATTGTATACAAAGCCAGATATGAATTAATCCCAGGCAACATTCAAAGATGGTTCAGAGACAGGGAAGGAGAATATAATTTAAGAGGGAATCTTAAACAACCAATGGTACACACTACGTTGAAAAACATGTGCATATCCGTTTGTGGAGTGAAGTTGTGGAATGATTTACCTGAATACATCAAAATGAGTAAACATATTGCACAATTTAAAAAGCAGCTTAAAAACTACACATTAGAGAAATATAGAATTGAGTAATGCGGATAAACAAAGTTACTGCTGTCAAGTGACTCAAGTTTTTTCTTTTTGTACTATAAGTCAAAGTATAGTATATAATGTATTGTACAAAATTATGGTAAATCAAGTCAAATGTAATGGAATAAAAAAAAATGTAAGGGGGTAGGGATCAATAAGCTTAGCTTCCCTCTACTCCTTTTTTGAACATGTCAACAAACTACAGTAACTACATTGCTCTTGACTTTTTGCTTAATTTCTTTTTCATTATGATTATGTATGACGGAGCTTGATATTGGGATTTGTTTGGAGAATACATGTTAAAAAATAAACCCATTCTTTCATTCATGGGTCAAACGCCATGTTTATTGTCCATAGGGAGAGAGAGAGAAGAGTGTTAGAGGGGGTTGCCTGGTCCGTGGTGAACCCCAAGGTATTCCATGAGGGGAAGTGGGGGGGGGGGGGGAAGCCGGTCCAGGCGTGGTGTCCCAGCGGCCGTCACGCTGTGGGCAACTGTCAGTCTTCTCCGTCTCTAGGGCAAAAGGACATTATGTGTGAGCTCTCGGTTGAGGTGAGTCAGACGAACCTGCCCATGTACTGTCGGAAGCCTCCTTTTCTGTGGCTGCTGACGAGGCCTGATCAGTTCCTGGTGTGGGTGATTCACCAGCTGTGACGAGGCCTGATCAGTTCCTGGTGTGGGTGATTCACCAGCTGTGACGAGGCCAGATCAGTTCCTGGTGTGGGTGAGTTTATATAACATTTTTGATTGATTGATTGAATACTTTATTTTGACACAATCGTAGGACAAACATTTGAAAGACAAACAATAACAGGGTCAACACGCAACATTCCCCATTAGGCGAGTCAATCTATGAAAAAAAAGCACTTAACCCAAAAAAAATGTATACAAAAGGTTTTTCGATGGATTCCGATAGTATTGGGCGTGCTAAATAACATACTAAAAGTCGACCAAAATCGACCCCCCCGAAAGCCGCCATTTCCAAGATGGCGTCCCAGATGGCGGTGGAGATATTAAAATGGCTATATCTCAAATTGAGAATATGGTGCAAAGGATTTCTCAACTGATTCTGGTACCTCTGGGCATGTTCACTAACATACTAAAAATCTAGGAAAATACACCTTCCAGAAAGGCTTAATTTTCAAGATGGCGTCCAAAATGGCGGCACACCAAGCTTAAAATGGCTACATATCTCAATAGAAAAAAATACATAACTATGATTTTTCACTTGATTCTGGTACCTCTAGACATGCTTGTGAACATACTAAAAATCTAGGAAAATACACCTTCCAGAAAGGCATCACGATATGGCCCGATCATATCCCATGTGATTTGATTCGTTTAAACATTGTATTGTGTATTAGACTCTCCAAGAGACAGACAAGCGATAGCAGGGTCTGGGCAGGGAGCTAGTGGCTGATAGTAACAGGCAGCGTCAAGGTTACTCGAGGAGCAGAGATCTTGAGAAAGTGTATTTCAAAGCCACAGCGTTTGATTTGGGTCAGAGGTGCTGTAGCATCAAACAAAGAAGCCGTTGCTATAGTGATGAGATAGGGTGGGGTTGCTATGGGCTATCAGCCGTTGCTAAGGACTATACTTTATAGTTGTGAGTTCTTCCGGTTTGACTCAGACAAGCAGACGAGCGTTTTCGGAACAGCAGCTGTAGCTCCAGCGCTCTGAACGAGGGCTGGGGGGGAGGGGAGAATACCTTTATAGCCACGAGATAGATAGCTTCGGCTAACAGGGAAGGCTTTTGGCTAACCACTGGGCCTCAACAATCATCGAGCTGATAGCAGGAGAGATCGGTAGAATTAATTAATTCAATAGACTTTTCAAAGACTTTCAGAACTGTTCCCATCTTGTACGAGTCTATGTTTATGGAATAAACATAACGTTTCAAGGAAAGGTACCATGTTTCCAGTGTGTCGATTTTTCTGATTACGGATGTATTAACGGGGGAGACAGCGTGTGACAGCCAGTAAGATGAGTAAGAGATAACAAACACAACGCAGACTTCACGGAACCACAGAGAGATTACTGGCTGATAACACGATAATCAAACAACTGATGGAAACACAGACTAGGCTAGAGACTAAACAGATAACACAATGAGACAAGACTAGACAGTAACCACAATACAATAAGACTAACACAATACCAGGGACTAAGACACCTAAAACAGACCGGGGAACAGAAATGGCAGGAAGCACACTGGGAGACATAGTACTAGAGGAAGAACAGAGATCAACACAGAATACAGAAATAGACACAAGTGCATGAGCAGTAGTGCAGGCACTTGTCCAGCAGGTGGGGGTACAGGACCATGAATGAATCTCTGAATAGGCGGGGGAAGAGAGCAGGTCCAGGTGGATTGTAACAATATCCATCAGAGTGTGAACTCCTTTCCTTTCCCACTGAGGAATACTAACAGGTAGTAGTTGTTGGTTATGAAATATTGGAGAGTTGAGGTGCCATGGGCACTTGACAGCACAAGACCTCTGTACATTACTCCATGTACGACAATCAGAGATCACTTTGGACAATGTCAAAGGGCATAACATCAGAGTATAAGACCGCAATGCAGGAGTTCTCAAACCAGACATACACAACATCAGAACAGCACAAGGATTCAACAGAGGCAAGGATGAAAAGGGATGCTGCTGACCTGGAGAAGATCACTTCAAAACTTGCTATATGTTCACCTTTCTCTCCAGACTCTTCTTTAAGGAATGTTGTTACAGGTGTTGTCGCTGAGGATGGAGTGAACGTGCATGATTATGACTCTGTTGGACGCAACATCATGCACAAAATGATCGGACAGCCGGCATTCACATTTTCATTTAGTAGAAAGGATAAAGCCATAACCCTTGGACAAAAATCGTCTATCAAGGTTGCTCCTGATCGAATCATTGATTCTGCACTTCTTTTTCAACGTTTTGTTATTGTCTCCCAAACTGGAGAGCTGTCATTGGAGGAGGTTATGCGTTACGAACTCAGTCCTTTCCCTCCTGCCCTCTTTGAAGCCGGAAACGTCTTCCGCAAAGCTGATAAACCACAACTAGCGCACGCGATCTGTGATCATGCAAGTGATGCAATCCTAGATTCTGTACCAGAAACGGAGCATTATGTTCTTGATGGTGGTTCACTCCTTCACCGAATACAATGGAAGCACGGACAAAGCTATGGTAAAATTGCACAGTCATATGCAGACTTCACCATCCAACATTATGGCTCAGCTACAACCATTGTGTTTGATGGCTATGAGGATGGGCCATCCATTAAAGACAACACACATCAAAGAAGAGGAAACAATATTCATCCCATTGTCAACTTCACTGCTGAGACAGAGTTCTCAGGTAAGAAGGAGGAGTTCCTGTCAAGAGATCTGAATAAACAGAAACTGATCCACATGATAAGTGATGAACTGAAAGAACGGGATTGCACTGTGGTCAATTCACTTGGAGATGCTGATGTAGACATAGTAAGGGCCGCAGTGGGATCATCTCTTCTTCACACCACGACGCTGATTGGAGAAGATACTGATCTCCTCGTCTTACTTCTTTACTATGCACAGAGAGATAGCAAGGGCCTTTATTTCAGATCAGACAAGTCGAAAGCTGATGGCAGTTTTAAAGTGTACGCCATAAACCATTTGAAAGAAGTACTCGGACAGGATGTGTGTTCTCAGTTGCTGTTCATCCATGCTGTGACTGGCTGTGATACAACTTCCCAGATCTTCGGAGTTGGCAAAAAGACAGCATTCCAAAAACTTGTAAAAGGGGATCCTGTCCTTCAGGCTTGTGCCAATGCATTCACTGTACCAAACCAGACAACAGATGTGATCGATGACCTTGGGTGCCAAGCAATGGCTGTCTTTTTTGGTGGAAAGTGCACAGATTCGCTTGCAAAAATGAGATATAACATTTTCAGCAAGAAGGTTGTCTCAGCTTCATCAACGGTAACGCCTGAACGTCTACCACCAACTGAATCTGCTACCAAATTCCACTGTCGTAGAGCATACTACCAGGTCATGGTCTGGATGGGAACAGATGATGGTATAGATGCTCTAGACTGGGGCTGGAAACTGCAGGACAATAGATTTGTCCCACTCATGTCAACAATGAATGCTGCTCCAGACAGTCTCTTGAAGGTCATTCATTGTAACTGTACCACTGCCTGCAAGACACTTCGCTGCTCATGCAGAAAATATGGACTACCTTGTACTACTGTCTGTGGACCATGTCAACTTCATGAATGTGACAATCCACATAACAAGTTTCTCCCAGAGGATCCTGAAGATGATGATGAGTAGGCCTAAAGACCACAATAAGTGGGTCATTTATTTTGTGTTCAACACCAAAGCCAGCTTTCTAGGTTGAATATAATAACCAATTTTAATTTTAGCCAAAATAAGCTACAGGCAGCCATTTTGATGATGCAAATGATGCATTCCTAGCAGATATATTTAGCTAGATATTTTGCTCGTTATTAATGTATAGAGGTGCCAGAATCAGTTTATAAATCCTTTCGAAATGTTTTCCCATTTGAGATACAGGCATTCTAAGCTCCCAGTCGTCATTTTGGACACCATTTTGAAAATTAAGCCTCTTCGGAAGGTGTATTTCCCTAAAACTTTAGTATGTTCCTAAGCCGGATTTGGGGTCCTCACGGGGTAGGGACCTTGGTTGTCGATACTGGAGATGACGGGTGCTCAAGTAATCTCGCCTTATGGTACATACATGTGGGTATATGCATGTATATATGTATATATATGTATGTGTGTATATATATGTATATATATATATATATTCTTATTAATTTATATATTTAATTTATACATGACTATTTTATTTTTCATTATTCTGATTTAACTGATGGTCTTGTCATTGTCGTTATTATTATTATTATTATTATTATTATTATTATTATTATTATTATTATTATTATTATTATTATTATTATTATTATTATTATTATTATTATTATTATCATTATTATTACTGTTATTGTCCTGTGATGTCTTGTTTATTAGTATTGTTATTGTATTGTATTGTCTTGTTTCATGGTGAAAAGGGAAAATAAAGAAAAACTGTAAAAAAGAAAAGAAAAAAGAAAAAAGTATGTTCCTAAGTATGTCTAGGGGTACTTGGGGTACCAGAATCAAATGACAAAATCATTTATATAATTTTTATATTGACATATATATAGCCATTTTAAGCTTGGCCAGCCGCAATTTTGGATGCCATCTTGAAAATGAAGCCTTTCTGGAAGGTGTATTTTCCTAGTATGTTAGTGAGCATGCCCAGAGGTACCAGAATCAGTTGAGAAATCCTTTGCACCATTTTCTTAATTTGAGATATAGCCATTTTAATCGCCCCGGCGCCATCTGGGACGCCATCTTGGAAATGACTGCTTTCGGAGGGGTCGATTTTGGTCGACTTTTAGTATGTTATTTAGCACGCCCAATACTACCAGAATCCATTGAAAAACCTTTTGTATCAATTTTTTTGGGGTTAAACCATATATTGACTCGCCTACCATTCTCTTGTAACATCTCCTTTTTTTCCCTTTTTTTTTTAGATAAGTTACAACTCCTTAGTGCAAATTATTAACCACCATGGATAAATTTTTTTTTTTTAAACACTCAGCTCTATAAGTCCAGTCTTTGTGGTGCTCTCACCAGCCTACCACTGGCTCTATAAATTCAGTCTTTGTGGCACTCTCACCAGCTACCACTGGCTCTATAAGTCCAGTCTTTGTGGCGCTCTCACCAGCCTACCACTGGCTCTATAAGTTCAGTCATTGTGGCGCTCTCACCAACCTATCACTGGCTCTATAAGTTCAGTCTTTGTGGCGCTCTCACCAGCTACCACTGGACGTCCTGTACTCTGGCGCCGGTGGAGGGTCCTCCGCATGCTGGTACAGGCCCTCCGCCTGAACGGCCTGACTTCCTGGGTGTGTTACTGTCCATCCCTTCGCTGGGCGGACTGCTGTGTCGCTCCTCAGGTGGGCTGCTGTGCTGAACGCTGTGTTGCTCCGGGCGGCGTCCGGTCACATCCTCCTCCGCTGGTCGCAGGTCCACCCGGTTCCGCCGGTAGAATGTCCCCTCGACCTCTACCAAGTACGATCTGGGGGCCACCGGTTGCAGGCACACTCCTCTCCTCCACTTGCCCGTCCCGTCTCCAGGCAGGGGCTTCATTCTTATGTCCTGGCCGATACACAGCTCGGGCAGATCTCTAGCCCACTTGTCATAACCAAGCTTGGCCGCTTTATGCTTAACCCGCAGCTTCTCAGGAACCCCCGTGACCACGCTGGGCCCCAGGAGCGAGTCAGCGACCGGAAGTGGGGTCTTCAGTCTCCGGGACATCAAGTCAAGTCAAGTCAAGAGTTTTAATTGTCACGGCATACAAGTATACAATGAAATGCGGGTGGTCTTGCCCGCAACGATGTGCAATACAGTGGTACAACATATAATAGAATCCAATAAAAAAACAACATTGTGCAATAAACAGGTAACAGGTAACATGGTGTGACATCTCGGTATCTGTACATAGTTATTTACAGAGCATATAGGACATGCTAGGTAGCTTTGGTAGTGCAATACACTGTTCCTGTTGTTATACTAATTTAAAGTGGCCTTTCCTTTTGGCCATAAGTGTGCGTGTGTGCGGCATGAGTGTGTGCCCGCTCATGTTAAAGTGTTAAAGTGGCTGCTAGTGTGTGAGCGTGTCGTGTGTGTATTCATGTGTGCTTGTGTGTGGATAGTTCAGTGTTCTGTGGCACTCAATGTTCATTGTTCAAGGCTCTGATGGCCTGGGGGAAGAAGCTGAGCCTAAGCCTCTCTGTCCTAGTAGCTGGGGTTCGCAAGCGTCTGCCTGACCTCAGCAGCTGGAACAGGCTGTTATTGGGGTGGTGGGGGTCTTTCATTATTCTGCAGGCTCTGGATTTGCACCTCTTGTTGTATAGAACCTGCAGGGGAGGTAGTGCAATACCCGTGGTACGCTCGGCTGAGCGCACCACTCTCTGTAGGGCCTTCTTGTCCTGTGCCGTGCTGTTTCCATACCAGGCAGTGATGTTTCCGGTCAAGATGCTCTCTACAGCTCCTGAGTAGAAGGACTGGAGTATCTTCCCCGATACTCTGAACTTCCTTAACTGTCTCAGGTGGTAGAGGCGCTGCTTCGCCTACTTTACTACTGTGTCTATGTGTGTTGACCATGTCAGATCCTCTGAGATGTGGACCCCCAGGTACTTAAAGCTGCTCACCCTGTCCACGGTAGCCCCGTTAATCATCAGTGGTGTGTGTGTCTCCTGCTGTCCTCTCCTATAATCCACGATCAGCTCCTTGGTTTTACCAATGTTCAGGAGCAGGCTGTTGTCCTGGCACCAGCGTTCCAGTACCTCAACCTCCTCCCGGTAGGCCTTCTCGTCGTTGTCCGAGATCAGCCCCACCACCACCGTGTCATCTGCGAACTTCACTATGGAGTTGGAGCTGAACTTGGCCACACAATAGTGTGTGTAGAGTGAGTACAGCAGGGGGCTCAGAACACAGCCCTGGGGGGACCCGATGCTCAGGGTGATGGTGTTGGAGGTCTGACCCCCCACCCTGACTGCCTGGGGTCTTTCACTCAGAAAGTCCAGTACCCAGGCGCTCAGGGCGGAGCTCAGACCCAGCTCGATCAGCTTGTCCACCAGTCTGGTGGGGACTATGGTGTTGAACGCTGAGCTGTAGTCAATGACGGTCAAGGTGAGAGAGGGTGCTGTGCAGTACCTGGGAGACCGCGTCGTCAGTGGACCTGTTTGTCCTGTATGCAAATTGCATAGGGTCCATATCACTGGGGAGGGAGGCACAAATGTGGTCCTTGACCAGCCTCTCGAAACATTTCATGACCACAGAGGTGAGTGCCACCGGTCTGTAGTCATTTGGACATGTTGGGGAGGGTTTCTTCGGTACAGGGATGATGGTAGACATCTTGAAGCAGGCAGGGACCACTGACTCCGCCAGGGATTGATTAAATATGGCGGTGAACACCGGGGCAAGCTGGTTGGCACAGGACTTAAGTATGCGTCCTGTTATACCATCTGGGCCAGCAGCCTTCCTGGTGTTCACCTGCATAAATGCTCTTCTCACACTGTGTTCCGACAACAAGAGAGCGTCCCCGCCCCCCCGCGGTTGCCCCCCCCCCCCTCCACAACAGCCGGCGCGCCAGTGACGTCACTAGCCAGAGAGCTAGCGGCGACACTGTCTACACCAAACCAAGCGTAGAAGGAGTTGAGTTTGTCCGCGAGAGAGGCGTCGTTGCTCCCCATTGAGGGGGCGCTGACTTTGTAGTCAGTTATTGTCTTCAGTCCCCGCCACAAGCCTCTTGTGTCGTTTTGTGCCATTTGTGTCTCCAGTTTATCAGCATATGTTCTCTTAGCAAGTTTAACAGCCTTGCGCAGAGTATAGACTGAAGCCTTGTACTCTTCCATGTTTCCTGACTCTCTGCCCAGGTTATAAGCCGTGGTGCGAGAGTTCAGGGCTGCTCTAATAGTACTGTCCACCCACGGTTTCTGGTTTGGGAAAACCTGCACCTTTTTCGTGGGGACAATACTATCAGCGAGTGTTGATATGAAGCTCACAACGGTATCAGCGTACTCATTGACGTCACTGGCGCTTTCTCGAAACATATCCCAATCCGTGTCTGCGAGCGCATCCTGGAGCGTGGCCTCTGATTCGTCAGACCATTTTCTTGTCTCACGTGACATGACGGCGTCACGTAATCTTTGTTTGTAGGCAGGGAATAATAAAATGGAGTCGTGATCGCTCGCGCTTGCAGCACCCATCAACTCTGCGCTGGGCTGCTGAGCATGCCCTCTGTGGGCGTGTGTTCCTCCACTGCAAGATAGCCAACCATGGGTCGTTACCTGCACTAGCTGCCTTCACTATCTTCACCGCCGATTCAGCCTTTCCATTAGACCTCGGGTGCCTGGGCGAGAACATGACATGGTCGAAATCCCATTCCTTTGCAAACTTTCAAAATCTTTCAGTCAAACTGAGAACCACAGTCTGTTATCATCACCCGGTCAGGCTGCCCGTGATGATCAACCATGAGTAGGAAGTCTTTGCCCGCTTGTCTGAACAAATCCATACTGACAATCTGCCATGGCCGTGTTGGGAGTGCATGTGACATCATTGTCTCCCGCTGCTGCTCATGAGAATATTCATTACACGCTGAACACTGGCTCACGTAATCCTTGATTTCACCCTGCATGTTGGGCCAGTACAGCGTGTCTCTGGCCTGTCGGTAGCAGGCATCTCCTCCTACATGGCTGGCGTGTATGCGTTTCAACATTTCTCCCCGTAACGCTTTCGGCACTATGACTCGCTGGCTTTTGAAGAGCACCCCATCTTGTGCGCTGATCTCGTCCCTGATTGACCAATACTCTCTGATCGCCAGCGGAGTCTTTTCCCGGTGATCTGGCCATCCCCGGAGCACTGCCGCTTTCAGCAACTGAAGGGTTTCATCTCCCCCAGTGTGTTGCCTGATCTGATTCAGCTGCTGGCTGGTGACATTCAGATAATCAGCCTGATTCATCTGTTCAGTGTCCTCTTGAGCCCGCTGCAGACTGTGTGTTTCATGTGTCCCATGTCAGTCCTCTGTGGTGGAGCCGTGGCCCTGCTCAATGTGTCACTGATGTGCATGTCCGGGCCTGGCTTGTATATGACCTTGAGGTTGTAGCTCTGTAGCGTGAGCAGCATGCTCTGGAGCCGTTTGGGTGCGGTGAGGAGGGGTTTGTTGAATATCGAGATGAGTGGCTTGTGGTCCGTTTCCGCCATGATCTCCCCCCGTCCATACAGATAATAGTGAAAGCACTGGCACGCAAACACAATACTCAGACACTCTTTCTCATCATACTACCTACTATGCTAACATGTCTATACTACTATGCACTCAAGACTGTAGCACTTAAGTTCAACACTGTTTGACGAACAATCTTACTTACTTACCTTGGGTCTCCTAAAAGGCGCTATATACATTTAAGATATTATTATTAGTATTATTAGCTGCCAGAGGTCTACCCTTCCTGCTGACTTGTTGTACAGGATTTCTAAGTTGCTTTGGATAAAAGCGTCAGCTAAATGACTAAATCTAAATGTAAGTGATCACTGCACTGGCAGGCAGGTTCACTTGAACTACAGTCAAATTCAAGTCGTTAATTATGACAAAGCTTTGTCAGGACAGTCGTGTGAACTTTGAGGGTGCAGAAAGGGTGCACACAGGTTCCAGTTTGCAGGTTGGAAATGCTCATAATATACTAGATAGATAGATAGATAGATAGATAGATAGATAGATAGATAGATAGATAGATACTTTATTAATCCCCTTGGGGAAATTCAGGGTATCTCGCAGCTCACATAGTATACAGACATTGACCGTTCCCATACAGTTATTACACGTTATGTCTGCATCATGAATTAAAAATAAGTACATGATAAAATTCAATTGAATCATACCCATCAATATTAAATATGAGCGTGATTAGATAAAAGCAGGTGTATAAAAACAGTGTATAAAAACAGGTGTAAAAACAGATCTAAAAAAAAACAGATGTAAAAAACAGGTGTAAAAACAGGTGTAAAAACAGGTGTGTGGGTCAGAGTCCCCCGCACTATAATACGCTGTTGTACAGTCTGATGGCTGTGGGGACAAAGGACCTCCTGTGCCGCTCAGTCCGTGAGTGCAGGGAGATGAGCCGCCAGTGTGACATGTGTTTATGATGAGACCATTAAAAGAGTCTTGATAGCCAGTGAATTGGAATGGAGTCAGACGATACTCGTCTAGTAGCACTCGTCATGTGACGATGTTTATTGGGGACTGGAGATTGCCACCACATGATCCTGAAACCACTGTCCACCTATCTGGACCTTCTAAAAATAGAAAAAGTGTTTTCTAAATTGTACTCTACCACCAGTAAGTTCGACTTGTAGTGGCCAATGTTTGTTTTATTGTATGAGGAGGGGGAAATGTGATTTGTTATTGTAATAATAATACATCAGATTTATATAGCGCTTTTCCAAATGCTCAAAGACACTTTAACAAAGCAAAACAATACAATACATTACAGATTTAGTAGAGAAATAAATTGGATTGTTCATGTTGTTGGGGTCAAAAAGTTCATGTGTTGAAAGCAAGGGTAAAAAGGTGGGTTTTGAGGGCTTGTTTGAACGGTGAAAGAGTGTCTGCATGACGGATATGGTTTGGAAGGGTGTTCCAGAGGGTGGGGGCAGCTGCAGCGAAGGCCCTGTCGCCCCAGGTCCGGAGCTTAGTTCTGATGGGTTGGAGGAGGTTAGTGTCTGCGGACCTGAGGCGGCGGGTAGGCGTGTGGTGGAGAAGGAGGTCAGAGAGGTATTGGTTGTTATTGTTATTTTGAACTGAATCCTGTACATGATGGGGAGCCAGTGGATTGTAAAACTCTTTGATTTAATAAAGTATATTATAAAACAATGTGCCATGATTGCTTTTTATTCTTTATCTCAAAGATGTAGATTGGATGGAATGAAACTTTATTCAACAACTTTACAAACCAACAACTAATTCAAAACATATGACGACAGATTTATTTGAAAGCAGTAGAGGCATTGTTTTTTAGTCTGTCCGTTTGAGTTGTGTTATATATAAATGGTAAATGGCTGTATTTATATAGCGCTTTTATCCAAAACGCTTCACAATTTGTTCCTCACATTTTACCCATTCACTCACACATTAACAATGCAAGGTGCCAACCTGCTCATCGGGAGCAGTTGGGGGTTAAGTGTCTTGCTCAAGGACACTTCGACACACTGCCCGGGAGGAGCGGGAATCGAACCGGACACCTCCGGATTACCAGACGACTGCTCTACTTACCGAGCCACTGTCGCCCAATATATAGCACCTCTTGTCAAACAGTTAGGTTAGGCCCACCTATCATCCCTACCCACGTGATGTCACATCATCACATCCATGTCCTCGCTTTTGATTAACATACAATAAGAAATATTTTTAAGAAATATCAAGCTGATGAGTCATCCTACGTGTCTATATAGCCAATTAAAACCCAGCTCTGAAATACACACATACAAGACGAGACATGCCACAAGAGGGTGCTATCAACAAGTCCCTAAAGCAAAAACAGGCTCAATGCAACGAAAAGTGCTGTGAAGAATTTGCCCGATCACATCTCTAAAGAAAAAACTAAATCAAGTTTCAAAAGACAATTGAAAAGGCATCTAGTAGAAACCCAAAGATTGTAAGGTAATGACACAGCAGGGCACACATTTAGCACACAAACACACACACATGTGAGTGAGCCCTCATCAGTGCGATTCATTCTTCTCTTTTATTTTCATTTCAGGTAGTTGTACCGTAAGATAATTTGAAGGCTGGCATCTGTAAATGCAGATATAAGTACTTTATTCTTATTTTATTATCATTATTTTCTTTCCAATTAAATGAAAATCATAAAATAAGTGGTATATGATGGAAAATATGAAAGTCAATGCTTGAAGGAAAATGGACTTCGGAAATGTTTTCATTCTATTTATTTACTGTTCTGTAAAAGTCTTGTTGAATGTAATGTTTTGTGGACCCCAGGAAGACTAGTTGTTGTCATGCAACAGCTAATGGGGATCCTAATAAACTCAATACATTTTTGTTTGTGGATATACACAACATAGAATAATATCTTAAAACTGATGCATTTTCTGAATAAATATCTCAGAAAAAGTGTGATTGTATTGCCTATAATCATGTATTGGTATAAAACTTTTCTGGTTTTGTGCTACAATTATCCAACAATGGGAATTTAACCTATTTTTAAAGAGTCAACTCTTTCAAACAATAGATGTTTGGAATGTATGATTCTTAATGTTTTAAATGTTTTTCTTCCTTTTAATTTTTCTCCTGTATTCAGAAACTGGCCTTTAAACAAATCGTTTGGACTTCCGTCTTTATGTGATGTCACACGAAAAAGCTCATTGCAATACGCGTCCTCGACTCGTGTGTATGTGGAAAATGCCGCCCTTTCCACTCCCGCCTCACAGTCCATCACATCTCCCAGATAGCAAAACTGCTTCACCTCCTCCAGCACCTCCCCCTCCCACCACTAGACCACCATCTCCAACCACCTCCTCCTCTTCCCTCTCACGTGGGGCATCTAAAATCCATCACTCCCCTCAGATTTTCCAAACCTGAACATCTTTGGTGACACCATTTGTCACATTCTATACACAGCACAGAGTTTACTCCCAGTCCTCGTCCTCTTCCACAGACTCCACATGGGTATCTTCCTGACTGAATCCTCCTTCACTCCCTGTTATCATTACCTTCGTCTTGTCGATATTTATCTTCATTCCCCTCTTCTTCATTCCATTAGTTTGTCAGAGGAAAGCAACAGTTGTGATTGGAGGATCAAGAAGACGGATACAGCATGTCAATTAACCTCTTGCTCAGGGGTCTCAAATTCGCGGCCCGCAGGCCAATTGCGGCCCGCAAGATGATATTTTGCGGCCCCCTACCTGACATCAAATTATTATTATTATTTAATTTTTTTTATCATTTTCCCCCTCCTTTTTCCTCCGATTTTCTCCCATCCCAATGTTAGTCGTTATGCCAATTCCTAATCCCCTTCCTGGTCGCTGCGCGCTTACCCCCCACAGTCGGTCTGGGAGAGTGGAGGCTACCACGTGCTTCCTCCGACACACGTCCAGCCAATCAACCGCTTCTTTTCACCTGGCAGCGCAGATTCTCACTGAGAGGGCGTAGCGTGTGGAAGGATCACACTATCCCACTTAGATCCTATCCGCGCTTAGCAGGCGCCCCGACCGAACTGTAGGAGTCGCTGTTTACAACGACCCGGACCCACCCCGCCAGCTTCTCCCACCCTCTAATACTGCCAATTGTATTAGTGTGAACGGCCAGCCAAGCTGGTGACAACCCCGGAGCTGTGAACTGGATTCGGGTTGGTGACGAACGCAATCTCCGTTACGCCACCTGACCGCCCCCAAGTTTAGTGTTTTTTATTTATAAATGTTTTCTCCTTTTTTCCGATTTTTCTCCCGTCCCCACTGTTAGTCGTTATGCCAATTCCCAACCCCCTTCCTGGTTGTTGCGCACCCCCCCATACTGTTGGTCCGGGAGGCCGGAGACTATCACAGTATCACATGCTTTCCTCCGACACATGTGCAGCCAGCCGGCAGCCAGCCGGCAGCCAGCCTGGCAGCGCAGACTCTCACTGGGAGAGTGTAACGTGTGGAAGGTCACACTACCTCCCTCCAGATCCTTCCCTCGCTGTGCAGGCGCCCCGACCGAACTGTAGGAGTCGCTGTTTACAACGACCAGGACCCACCCACCAGCTTTCCCACCCCTAACACTGCCAATTGTGTTAGTATGAGCGACCAGCCAAGCTGGTAGCAACGCCGAGAGCTGGGCTCGAACCCAGCGTCTCCTGCGTTGGTGGCGAGTGCCTTGCCCACTACACCACCTAGCCGCCCCAAAGTTTAGTGTTAATGCGGCCCGCGCGCAACTGTTTGCTGAGTCGTTGCGCGAGAGTTGGACGTTTTATTTATTTTATCACTTGTAGGCTACCATAGCGCAGGCTCATGACAGCAACGTTACGTTAGTGACTTGGTTGAAACGTGATTCCTGAGTAGTGTTGTAAAAAATATCAAAGTATCGATACATATCGATACTGAATATTTAAAATGGTTTCGATACTCATTTCCCGAAATACCGATACTTTCTGCAGTATCGGTACCAGCTGGCGAGTGTTCTACCGCAAGTTGTTGACACGCTGTTCAGAGCACGCTTGCCCCTCCGCCTCCTCCAGCCCTCCCCCTCACAGAGCCGTCTTCAGTTTGTAAACAAACATTTTAGCTGAAGATGGCAAATGCAGAGCCTCCGCAACTTGCGCTTGTGGATAAAGAAAACAGCAGAAGTGCTGTTTGGAGGTACTTCGGGTTTGAAGTAAACAACGAAGGACAAGCTAAAGATGCACCTATGCTATTTGCAAGCGGTGTTACAGAGCAGTGCCAACGCGGATCTCCATAAAGAAATGAAAGAGGTTCGTGACAGCTGCTCTTTCAACGTCACTGTGACTGAAGCATTAAACCATTAACTCTAGTTTAATACATGATACGTTGTCTACGCATAATATCAACAGCTGATTCGTTGTTAGTAACGTTACAGCTTTCAGCTAACGTTAGCTACTGCTAGCCGTTAGCTCCGTTAGCTTAGCTGGCCACTTTTATAATTACTGCATGGAAACGGAGTAACGTTAACGTTTAAACGTTATGTCGAGGTCATACAATACTACAGTCGACATAAGGTTAACGTTACTCCGTTTCCATGAAGTGTTTAAATAGCAGCAATCTTGTTGAAAATGTAACGTTACTAAATGCTCCGAGCATAGCCTCTCTCTCTCTCTCTCTCTCTCTCGTTATCAAACAGTTCAGTTTGTCAGGTACATGCAACACAGATTACAGTGTTTACATCTGTCTGCTTGAGAAAATACCATGTTCTGCATCTGCAATAAAAAAATTTGAAGTGAGATGAACAGTTATTTTTAAATGTGTGATCTAAAGATAAACAAAGGGTTTTAAAAGTGTTATATGTATCTTCTCTTATAGTACCAGAGAGAAGCTGAGGAGAATCAACCAGCAACAAAAGCTAAATTTGTTTAAAAAAAAATATATATATATATATTATTTTTATTTTTATTTTTTTGGTATCGAAATGGTATCGAAGTATCGATACTTTTCAAGGTATCGTATCGAAGTTGAAATTCCAGTATCGTGACAACACTATTCCTGAGTGATACCAAGTAAAGTGGAAGGCAAATGCATCCTCGCTATCTCCTCTGCGAGCTGTGCTCTGCATGTCCGGCTGCACTGCCACTCTGTGTCTGTGTACTCTGCTCTGGTCCAATCACATTCAGCGTCCCGTCAGCGTTTTCCCCCCTCACCCACAGTCTGCGAATCAGATGCAGAGTAGGGCGGGTCTTAAACAGTCCGAGTCAGAGCAGAGTTGACAGTGCATCTACAGTAGCCTCGCTCCCAGTTTTATCTATGTGAGATAAATGTAGCTATTAGCCTAGTTTCGCCAGCAGGCAGATGCAGCCAGCAGAAAAATATGGCATGTGCAAAGATGGTTAGTAAAAGAAAAATCGACTGCAATTCAAAGGTGAATGGACTGAAAAATATGCGTTCATCCTGAGTCCCAGCACCAAACCAATGTGACTAATATGCCAAGAAACGATAGCTCTTGTGAAGGGTGGCAATTTGAAACGCCACTACGAAACAAAACAGTTATTTTAATGCAACCTTTCCTCAAAATTCAGTGCTAAGAACCACAAAAATAAATGGAATGAAATCATCATATCAAGCTGCAAGCAGAATTATTGTTAAATCTATGTCACAACGAGAAAAAGCAACCGAGTCCTCACTCAGTGGCAAGAAGCCATTCTCTCTCTCTGATGCATACATAATAATAATGTATGACTGAAGTGATGGAGACCATGTTTGAAGGCAAACAAAAGCAAATCCCCCTCAGATCGCACAGCAACCAGAATAAATGAAATACTGGCTGGTGATTTGATTAAACAGCTTTGTGATAGAAAAAAAAAAAATGCACAGTGCATTTCCATAGCTGTGGATGAGTCCACTGACACCACTGAGAAGCGTATGTTCTGAAGAACCGTTCATGTTCTGAAATGTTATTGCTAAAGATTGAGAAGATTGGATCAGTTGTACTTTTTTTTTGAATACTTGAAACCCTTTTTTTGTGGAATATTTGATGCGGCCCAGCCTCACCCAGACTCTACCTCCAGCGGCCCCCAGGTAAATTGAGTTTGAGACCCCTGCTCTTGATGGAAGGGAAAAGGAAAAAAACATGGTCTGGGTGAATACTCTTTTCTGAATGGCCGGCAGGTGTGCATTAAAACCGTTGAATGCACATAGTTTGGCTCAAGTTTGATCTAAATTCATCTGCTTCCCAACCTGCAACCATAGCAACATTAAAGAGCACAGCTGTCAAAGCATCCTTGTTTTCAACTACGGCGAAACACAGCTTGATAAACTAACAACCAGGAAGGAAAACGCACAATGGCAAGTGCAAAATTTTCACCAAAAATGTACAAATGCTTTTATTTTATATTGTTGGCAAATTACCAGGCATAAATGGAAATAATCAACTTGTAGTACGCTTTAAGTAGTGAGGGGGATCAATTTGTCCATTTTCAAACTCATTTGCATTTCGTTCAAACTATCCTGTATCAAAGTCAACTTTATTGTCCCATAATGTGCAAGACATACAGAAAAATGTAATTAGGTCCCCCCCTTCCCATGGTGTATAAAAAGATCTCGACAATATAAACATAGTAACATATAGGCCACAATATCTTACACCTGTATTACTTCATATTATACTGCAACTCTGTACATACATCTGATTAGCACTACACTCATAGGACTAATTTGTATATTTTGTACCCAGTTTAATCACCTGTAAATATTGCTGTTGCACTTTACCGCTACATTTGCACTCTGGTTGAATGGCAAATTTATTTTCGTTGTACTGTACTTGTGCCGCTATGACAATACATTTTAATCTAATCTAATCTAGTGATGGGTGACAGACTGCTCCGCACGTAGCCCTTTTTTTTATAGCATCTTTCTTAAGTTAAATCATTTCTAATTTCAGGCGGCTCAGGAGGTAGAGCGGTCATATGGTAATGAAAAGGTTCCCGGTTCGATTCCCGCTCCTCCCGTGTCGGCAGCGTGTCGAAGTGCCCTTGAGAAAGACGCTTAACCCCCTAACTGCTCCCAATGAGCAGTTTGGCACCTTGCATGGTCGCCTCCGCTGTCGGTGTGTGAATGTGTGAGTGAATGGGTAAAATGTGAGGAACAAATTGTAAGGCGCTTTTGGATAAAAGTACTATATAAATACACCATTTACCATTTACATCCACTCTTCCAACACAGACGTAGATAATTTTTTTGCAGCTTTTTAAAATTATTTCTTGTCATCTTGTTTGATTTCTTTTATCCATTACAGTAAGCATTAATGCGTATATACTTTTTTATTAAAATGTATTGGTTTTATTTAGACGTTTTTTAACCCGATTTAGGTTATCCACTGCCCGGCACTAAAATAAAGTGTACATATGTATGTATATATTCTCTTTTATACAACGGCATGCAAATTTGTCGATTCTGATTGGCTGAAACAGTCCATTTACACGTATTTATCCTTCACAATCCACGCTCCTGGTCCCAGGACCCGCCCACAACCGAATCACATCACTCCGCCGTTCGACTTTGTAGAGGGAGCGGAGAGCGGAGGAGACGAGAGGGGACAATAATCTCTACAAATGGATATGTTGATAGCGTCATAACGACTAAATATAAACAGATTCTGTCACGGCGAATGTCTTAGTCTCTTACACAATGTTGGATTGTGTAAACTATGCAGGGGCGTAACTGACGCCGGGGACATTGGAAAGTGTCCCCCGCATGTTTTCAGAATGCAGTTATTGTACCCCCCACGGTTTACCATCCAAAGAGCTGAGTCTGACTACCTGTCCTATTATTATGCAAAGAGCAGTAGATGGGGGTCGCATTCTTGCCCTGCACGGGCCAAGTACCCACTCGCTAAAGTACTCGTCTTTGCATAATAATAGCTTGGGTCGTCAGCCGAGGTGTGTGTTAAAATACGTCATCACATACGCCGTGTCATACGGTATAAAGAGAGATAAGATAAGACATTCAGTGCTATGTCCGACTCCTACCTGCGTGCATGCAACAACGAGATGGCACCGTCGCCCAAGAGGAGAAAGCTACTTCTTCAAAGCAAACTAAGTTTTGCTACGCTGTCGCCTAGAGCTAAACCAGCAGCAGTGACGACACCACCACGAAACAGGAGGGCAACGGCAAGTAACAGCATTTTAGCAGATTTTCTTTTTTTAATATAGGCCTAATGTATTTGTCCAGATTGACTAAGCTATAGCTATTTGCCTGTTTGTTTCTCTTGAAAATAATCGTGGTTCATAAGTCCATGATTGATTGATTGATTGAAAAGTTTATTAACAGATTGCAGAATGGGTACAGTACAGTACAGCTCAATACATACAATTGTTAAGAGGATGCAGACCCGAGAAAGACTTTCGTCTTGTTTCCATCAGGGTCCCCCATTTTCAATTCATCATATGACACACACAACATACAGATAGACAGTACTGCTACATCTATACATTTATGACATACCAGATATATACTCTGTCAGGATCTAGGGGTAACAGTACTGTATATTGGAATACCGTTTATGTCACAAATGTATCAGTACTAAATACCTATATGTCCCTATGCCATAAATGTCATGTATGTTGTGTATGTCATAAATGTCTATATGAATTGAAAATGGGGGACCCTGATGGAAACAAGACAAACGTCTTTCTCAGGTCTGCATCCCCTTAACAATTGTATGTATTGAGCCGTACTGTATTGTACCCATTCTGCAATCTGTTAAATAAAGTTTTCATTCATTCATTCATTCACTCAGTGTGTCGTTTACATGGAGAAATGGCGCCACCGCCTGGGAAAATGCGG
This sequence comes from Notolepis coatsorum, assembly GCF_963971535.1. Taxonomy (NCBI): domain Eukaryota; kingdom Metazoa; phylum Chordata; class Actinopteri; order Aulopiformes; family Paralepididae; genus Notolepis; species Notolepis coatsorum. Next base: position 100,463,227 of record NC_140177.1, read on the forward strand.
TATTGCACCCCTGGTATTTAAAAAAAATAATAATAATAATAACTCTAGGTAGATCATTCCAATAACAACCACTAACTTCATAATTAACACTTTCTTTGCCACGCTTATGTACATCCGTATACCATCCTCTGCCAGCTCTATTTGTCTATGGAGAAGTTCCCCTTCTTTGCAGGGCTTTAACTTTTTAAATTGTATTGCTAAATTGACATTACTATGGCCCATTCAACGTCAATTATCTATCGTTCAGGATGTAGGAACGTTATACTTTTTCATTCACATATTCATACTAAAATACGGTCTAAAGTATAAATATGTTTTTATCGTTTTCTGCAGCATTCTGCAGAACGTGATTTATAGCCCTAAATGCATTATATTGATGATCAAATACAGTTTGATAGCGATCGGCGCCATATAAAAAATTTCAAATGGACGTGCTTCTAGAAGTTACTACTTATCATCTGATGTTGACCGGATGGGGGGGGGGGGGTCGTTTATAATTCCGTGGCCAACGTTAGATGATTCATGTAATGTGGGTGATATGATCATTAGAGCAGTTTGTATCGAACACGGTAAAAATAAACGCTGAAACTTACCCCAGTCTCCTCGGGCTGTTGGGCGATGAGCGTGAAGCAAAAATATTCCTATTATGGGATGTTGAAATATGCGATCCATCTCCAGGTTGTATAATAGTTTATACGTCCAAATCATGTTGTTTATCGAGTTATTGGTAACGGATCGCTATCCATTGTGTCGAGCTCGAGTCCCGGGACGTATAACGAGTGATCGGACCGAATTTGGATGAGCACCAGTTTCCGTTTCCGGTTTCCGGTTTGGGCGATCCAGATGGCGCTCTTGAACCGTTGGAGAGTTGAAAGGGGATCAACAGTCGATCTCAAGTCTCCGCGGGAGAAATATGATTGCGATCACAGATTTTTGAAATATTGATCTCAATGACGTGTTACGGCGTCATTGGCAGAATTAGCATGGCGGGGAATGACGAGTTAAGGCGTCCTTGGCGATTAAAGTGTTAAAAACTAAAGAAAAGTTGGATGTGTTAGTTGGTTGGATGTCTTAGTTGAAAGACAGTTGGATGTGTTAGTTGGTTGGATGTCTTAGTTGAAAGGCAGTTAGATGTGTTAGTTGGTTGGATGCCTTAGTTGAAAGACAGTTGGATGTGTTAGTTGGTTGGATGTCTTAGTTGAAAGACAGTTGGATGCGTTAGTTGGTTGGATGTCTTAGTTGAAAGACAGTTGGATGTGTTAGTTGGTTGGATGTCTTACTGAGAACAGTTGAATGCACTTCCGAGCTGCTTCCACATGGAAGCAACTTCTCTTTTTTTCTTTTTTGGGAACAACTTTTTCTGGCGGATGGTTTTTTCAATAAATCTTCGATTAATGTGTGTTTATTGTATAGCAATAAGGTTGGATGAATGTGGCAGTTGTATAAAAGCATTACACCACTTGCAGTCGTGATTTGTGAAAAATAAACCATGCCTAGGGGGTCTAACGCAGGGGCGGATTTAGGATTGTAGGAGATCCGGGGCTTAGCCCAGATAGGATTTTTTTTTACTTCGACACCACAATTTTTAACTTATACCACCACCTTGAAAGTGTTAATATGCGTCTGTTTTTTTTTTTTTATCCACTTTTTCTCCCACTTTTCTATATTTTCTCCCATCCCAATTTCGTATCATCCAATTCAACCCTCCCCTGTCACGAACCCTGTTTCTTGCCTCCCACAAGCCGGCTGCAATGTGGACTAAGTCATACATAGCACAAGTCCCCTTCGGTACTTGAGGTAACAGCAGTCGCATCTTTTCACCTGCGCAGCTCGATCTCTCAGTGGTGAGGAGTAACGCGTGGGAGGCTCACGCTGCCCCCGACACTTCCTGATTCTACTGCGCAGGCACACCAACCGACCTGTAGGAGTCGCTGTCCACAACGCCCGATCCCCACCCTTCAGTTTCCCTCCCCGTAATACGGCCAATGTGTATTACTGTGGACGACCAGCTAAACTGAAAGCAAATGTGGAGCGCTGGGCTCGAACAGGCGAGCCCAGCGTCTCCAGATTTCGTGGCGAGCGCCTTTCCCACTACGCCACGTAGCTACCCCAATATGCGTCTTTGTTTACGGTTTGATTATCACTGATACAAAGTAAAATAGTGCAGTGCAATAAAAGTTAGTAAAATAGAATAAAATAATGCAATAGTGCATTGCAATAAAATAGTTATCGTATTTTTTCGGGAGGCCGGTAAGGAATGCATTACAGTAGTCGAGTTGGCTTGAGATAAAGGCATGGATCTGGTTTTCAGCGTCCTTTTGATTTATAAATGGCCGTACTATGTTTCTAAGGTGGAAAAATTAAGTTGTCAACTTGTTGATTGTGATTTAAAGCTTAGGTCTGAGTCTACCATAACACCAAGACTTAACAAATACAGTTAGCAGCTGGATAGACCACAGATGGAAATTAGCTTCTGCTAAATCTGGTGCAAACATATTTTCATGTAACAATGATGAATTGTCAAAAAAAAAAAAAAAAAATATCTAATTTATTATTATTTTTTTTTAAATAGATTCTGGGCTTTTCAGAAAACATTCGGGGCTTGAGCCCAAGTAGCCACCCCCTAGCCCCGCCCCTGGTCTAACGACCACCCCTAGGCATGGTTTATTGTTCACAAACCACTCCTGCGCGTGATGTAATGCTTAATTAGAAACTGTCTGTAAATAAACAGTACTGTATATTTGTATATCTTGTATGTCATAAATGTCTGGATGTAACAGTACTGTATATCTGTATGTCGTGTATGTCATGAATGTTATGATGATGAATTGAAAATGGGGCACCCTGATGTAAACAAGACGGAAGCCTCTCTGGTCTGCATCCCCTTAACAATTGTGTGTATATTGAGCCGTACTGTATTGTACCCATTCTGCAATCTGTTAATAAAATGTTCAATCAATCAATCAATCAGTCAGTGCTGCCCACGCACCCGGCTGGAGAGCTAAATCCTTCATTTCAGCACCAAACAGTCCGGACAGCTCCTCCGCCTCGTTCCCGCAACACTGCGATGGACAGACACCACGAGCCAAACAGGATTGATTGATTGATTGAAAACTTTATTAACAGATTGCAGAATGGGTACAGTACAGTACAGTACAGCTCAATACATACAATTGTTAAGGGGATGCAGACGAGAGAAAGACTTTCGTCTTGTTTACATCAGGTTCCCCATTTTCAATTCATCGTAACATATATGACATACATGACATACAGATAGACAGTACTACTACATCTATACATTTATGACATACCAGATTTGCATATACAGTACTGTTTGTGATACGAAAAGAGTCCAGAAAAAAAGAGTATATACATTTGACGTAGAAACTGTACATTGGAGGAGGTTGGGTAGGTGGGGGGGGGGTGGGGGGTGGGGGTACTGTACATTGGAGGTGGTTGGGTGAGGGGGGGGGGGGGGGTTGGGTAGGAGGGGTGGGTGGGGGACACTGTACAACTGTACAAGCAAAACTGTACATTAGAATATTGACAAGACCATACTTGGTCATTTTTACTGTACATTGTTGGAGGGGGTTGTGTTAGGACAATTACAGGAGCCAGTTTCGAATTGCAGTCTCCCGTAGGTGTTTTTTGAGAGTGTTTTTGAAAGTGGGTAGTGATTCACATTCTTTTACAGCTTTGGGTAGGGCGTTCCACATTGATGTGGCATAATTGCGAAACGTGTTTAGTCCCTTGTTTGAGCCGAATCTGGGTTTAACATGATTTGTGGAGCTCCCTCTGGTGTTGTGATCGTGGTATTCACCGACCTTTGGGAAGTATTTTGACATGTACATGGGTACCTTGGTCGTGTAGTGTATCTTGTAGACCAGGCCCATTGCAAGTTGCTGTACTCTGTCGTCTACTCTAAGCCATCCTAGGTTGTCAAAGTGGGCAGGGGTGAGGTGGGTTCTAGGAGTAAGGTCAAGCAGTAGTCTGACCAGTTTGTTTTGAGATGTTTGTAATTTTGTTTTTAGCACCTTTGAGGTGCTTTGGTACCATGAGGTGCAAGCATAGTCGTAGTACCCTTGAATGAGTGCTCCTGCCAGAGTCTTCAGGGTATTCTTGTTTACCAGTGAGGAGATCCGGTACAAGAATCGAGTTCGTTGGTTGACTTTTTTTATTACATTGGATGCCATTTTGTCACAGGAAAGATTTGCCTCTAGGATGGAACCCAGGTATGTAATATCTTCTTTCCTTGTGACAATATTGTCACCCACTGTAACTGAGAAGCCGTCGGTCTTGCTGAGTTTGTTATTTGAACCGAAGAGAATGGACTCTGTTTTGCCCATGTGTAATGATAGTTTGTTATCAGCGAGCCATATGCAGATTTTGCCTAGTTTTGAGCCGAGTGTTTTTTCAACCTGTAACTTGTTCTTGTCAGAGACCAGCAGGGCTGAGTCGTCCGCAAACAGGAACAAGTTGCAGTCACAAGCTGACGACATGTCATTTGCATAAATTAGGAATAGTAGCGGACCTAGTATGCTTCCTTGTGAAACACCACAGCTTACTGTGAGGGGAGGGGGATAGGGTACCGTTTACCTCCACCATCTGCTCTCTCCCCTCCAGGTAGGATTGCATCCAGCTCACTGATAGACTGTCAAATGTCAATCAGATTGGTGTGATTGACAGTGTCTTTTTCTCCCATTTTTCTATATTTTCTCCCATCCCAATTTCGTATCATCCAATTCAACCCTCCCCTGTCACGAATGCTGTTTCTTGCCTCCCACAAGCCGGCTGCAATGTGGACTAAGTCATACATAGCACAAGTCCCCTCCGGTACTTGAGGTAACAGCAGTCGCATCTTTTCACCTGCGCAGCTCGATCTCTCAGTGGCGAGGAGTAACGTGTGGGAGGCTCACGCTGCCCCCGACACTTCCTGATTCTACTGCGCAGGCGCACCAACCGACCTGTAGGAGTCGCTGTCCACAACGCCCGATCCCCACCCATCAGTTTCCCACCCCCTAATACGGCCAATGTGTATTAGTACGGACGACCAGCTAAACTGAAAGCAAATGTGGAGCGCTGGGCTCGAACAGGCGAGCCCAGCGTCTCCAGATTTCGTGGCGAGCGCCTTGCCCACTACGCCACGTAGCCGCCCCTGTGTGATTGACAGTGTCGAAGGCCTTTTGTAGGTCCAGCATGACCATGCCGCAGTATTTGCCCGCGTCCACCTCTTGTTTGATGTGGTCGTTTAAATAGAGAAGGCATGCGTCAGTGGAGTGGGATGTTCTGAAGCCAGATTGGAATTCGTAGATTAGATTTTTTTTCCGCAAGGTATTTTTCGACCCGTTCGTATAAAAAATGTTCCATGACTTTCGAGATGGAGGTAAGGATAGAAACAGGGCGGTAGTTGCCCGAGTCTAATTTACTGCCTTTTTTGTGCAGAGGGGTCACTCTCGCAATTTTGAAGTCCTTGGGGACGTGTCCCTGTTTTATGGAGAGGTTTATTATGTGTGTGATGACAGGGGTGATGGCGGCCTCTGAGTCTCTGAGGAATTTGGAGGGGATGTTGTCATGGCCAGTGGCCTTGTTAGGTTGGAGGGCGCTCAGTTTTTTTGAGTACCTCATCTGTAGTTACCATTTCCAGTTTGAAGTCGTCTTTGTGGACCCCTAGGTTCTTGTAGTATGCTACTATGTGTTCTACCCCATAATGCCCTGAGTGGGAGGGTAGTTTGTTTACCAGTGTTGTGGCTATGTTTGTGAAGAAACTGTTTTAAGTAATTGGCTACATCCAGCTTGTCTGTGATGAGCGTGTTGTCTGTCTTTATGTTTATGTTTGAGAATCTGGTTTTAAGTTTTTTACTGCAGCCTAGTTGGTTATTGAGTAATTTCCAAAGTTCACGTGGTTTGTTTTTGTTTCTCGGTTTTGTCATTGATGAATTTTTTTTTGCTGTTTTTATCATGGAGTTTACGTCATTTCTTAGTCTGTTTCTTTGGAGAGAGAACCGCTCATAAAGTAATTATTTTCTGAAGATAGTCAGCAAAACGTTGAATACACAAATTAGCCTATACTGGTATTCATGTGTCTTGTTTTGTCCTTAGTTACCGGGCTACCGTCTACGGTTGGACTTGGTTGGTATATAGTGCGTGATCTCTGATTCTACCGGAGAGGAGCGTCAATGAGGTGACATAAGCTACGAGGGAAACCGTGGATTTGCAGATAGTGAATGAAAAGCTGGGGAGTTAGTTGCTAAAGTGATGGTATGTTGGTGCTTTCATGCGTGGCGCTATGGCAAAGGACGCTGTAATAAAAAATAAAAAGTATAATCACCGAAATTGCTATACGTTGTGTATAATTCGGTGATTATACTTTTATTTGTAATTAATTAATTAAAAGTATTATTACAGCGCCCACGTGACTGAACTCAAACTGGAAAGAAACAGACTAAGAAATGACGTAAACTATATGATCAAAACTGCTAAAAATCATCAATGACAAAACTGAGGAAAACAAAAACAAACCACGTGAACTTTGGAAATTACTCAATATAGGCTGCAGTAAAAAACGTAAAACCAGATTCTCAAACATAAACATAAAGACGGACAACACACTCATCACAGACAAGATGGATGTAGCCAATTACTTAAACATTTTCCTCACAAACATAGCCACAACACTGGTAAACAAACTACCCTCCCACTCAGGGCATTATGTGGTAGAACACATAGTAGCATACTACAAGAACCTAGGGGTCCACAAAGACGACTTCAAACTGGAAATGGTAACAACAGATGAGGTACTCAAAAAACTGAGCGCCCTCCAACTGAACAAGGCCACTGGCCATGACAACATCCCCTCCAAAGACTCAGCAGCTGCCATCACCCCAGTCATCACACACATAATAAACCTCTCCATAAAACAGGGACACGTCCCCAAGGACTTCAAAATTGAGAGAGTAACACCCCTGCACAAAAACGGCAGCAAATTAGACCCAGGCAACTACCGCCCTGTTTCTATCCTTACCTCCATCTCGAAAGTCATGGAAAAAATTGGATACGAACAGGTCGAAAAGTACCTAGCGGGAAAAAATCGAATCTACGAATTCCAATCTGGCTTCAGAACATCCCACTCCACTGACGCATGCCTTCTCTATTTAAATGACCACATCAAACAAGAGGTGGACGCGGGCAAATACTGCAGCATGGTCATGCTGGACCTACAAAAGGCCTTCGACAGTCAATCACACCATTCTGATTGACAAGCTAAAAGCAATTGGTTTTGATAGTCTATCAGTGAGCTGGATGCAATCCTACCTGGAGGGGAGAGAACAGATGGTGGAGGTAAACGGTACCCTATCCCCCCCCCACAGTGAGCTGTGGTGTTCCACAAGGAAGCATACTAGGACCGCTACTGTTCCTAATTTATGCAAATGACATGTCAGCTTGTGACTGCAACTTGTTCCCGTTTGCGGACGACTCAGCCCAGCTGGTCTCTGACAGGAACAAGTTACAGGTTGAGAAAACCCTCAGCTCGGAACTAGGCAAAATCTGCATATGGCTCGCTGATAACAAACTATCATTACACATGGGCAAAACGGAGTCCATTCTCTTCGGTTCAAATAACAAACTCAGCAAGACAGACGGCTTCTCAGTTACAGTGGGTGACAATATTGTGACAAGGAAAGATGAAATTACCTACCTGGGCTCCATCCTAGAGGCAAATCTTTCCTGTGACAAAATGGCATCCAATGTAATAAAAAAAGTCAACCAACAAACTCGATTCTTGTACCGGATCTCCTCTCTGGTAAACAAGAATACCCTGAAGACTCTGGCAGGAGCACTCATTCAAGAGTACTATGACTATGCTTGCACCTCATGGTACCAAAGCACCTCAAAGGCGCTAAAAACAAAATTACAAACTCAAAACAAACTGGTCAGACTACTGCTCGACCTCACCCCTGCCCACTTTGTCGTCTACTCTAAGCCATCCTAGGTTGTCAGAGTACAGCAACTTGCAATGGGCCTGGTCTACAAGATACACTACACGACCAAGGTACCCATGTACATGTCAAAATACTTCCCAAAGGTCGGTGAATACCACGATCACAACACCAGAGGGAGCTCCACAAATCATGTTAAACCCAGATTCGGCTCAAACAAGGGACTAAACACGTTTCGCAATTATGCCACATCAATGTGGAACGCCCTACCCAAAGCTGTAAAGGAATGTGAATCACTACCCACTTTCAAAAAACACCTACGGGAGACTGCTATTCGAAACTGGCCCCTGTAAATGTCCCAACCCAACCCCCTCCAATGTACAGTAAATGACGAAGTATGGTTGTCAATATTCCAATGTACAGTTTTGCTTCTACAGTTGTACAGTGTCCCCCACCCCACCCACCCACCCACCTCCAATGTACAGTTCCCCCCTCCCACCCAACCCCAGGGGGGGGGGGGGGGGGGGGTGTCACTCACAATTTTTTAAGTCCTTGGGGACGTGTCCCTATTTTATGGAGAGGTTTATTATGTGTGATGACGGCTGCCGAGTCTGAGGAATTGAGGGAATATTGTCATGGCCAGTGGCCTTGTTAGGTTGGAGGGCGCTCAAGTTTCTCAGTACCTCATCGGTTACCATTTCTAGTTTGAAGTAGTCTTTGCGGACCCCTAGGTTTTTGTAGTAGGCTATGATGCGTTCTACATTTTCTCGCTTTTCTCTATCAAAACGTTCGTCGTACAAGTATTGCAGAGAAATTTCATCAAGTAGGCCTATACAGCCTGAAGCTGCTCCATAGACAATTCATTGTGAAAATTGTAGATGACACTTGAGCACCCAGGGGAATGTTCCGAGTTCGTAGGTACAGTACATTTAGTTTCAGAATGGAGAACATACTATAGAAGAAAGCTAATTTGGATATAATTTTTTTTTCTTATTCTGTGAGTCTCATGCATCGTCAATGGAGCAGCTCCAGACTTGGTGACATCACATGTTTGAATCTTTTTGGGAGAGAGTACCTCATGGTCACAAATATCAATCGAGTCTTGGCCATGGAAAACAACATTAGCATTAGGAGTGTTGTTCCCCTTTAAGCACGTTGTGGTTGGTACTGCAAGTCTTGAGAAAACATTGACTTCACTTTAGTAAAGCAATGCAGAGGTGAACGTTTTGATATTGCTAGTCATAAAAATAAAAAGTATCTTGCAATTCACCAGTCACGCTGATGTCATTTAAAACCTTTAATCTCAAACGATAATATATTTGCTTTAAGAGTAAAAACATCCCAGATTTTCATAAGAAAAAACTTTATTGAAAACAGTTTAATAGTTACATTACATTTTAAAATATTAAAAGCCTCAGGAATCACGTTGAGGGTCTGATCAGTAGTTCGGGTTCCTTCCAAAGCCACCTATAGAGAACACAGCATGCAGTGATTAAATCCTACCTCAAAGCTCAGGAAATTTCAACCTTTATCTACTGTAGTGGAGGTCACTGATAAACCTGGAAAAACAATCATAGCATACGGAAAACTAAGCTTAAGAGTTACGTTGAGCATTTTAAAGCCCTATAGCTGTTGGGTGATGATGTTATCATTGGCGATTGACAAAGAGTCACTTTGCAGCACAATCGAGTACCTCAGACAAAGAACCATAAAAGTACATTTTTGGTTTTCAGAGGAACAATGTTTTCAAACATTTAAGTTAGACAGTCTGTTGTGTTCACTCAGTTAGAGTGTAATTTCTTGCAATAGATCACACACCAAGTGATTTAGATTAGGTTCATTACTACATTTCATGTCAAAATGAGATATTGTCTGGTATATAAAAATAAAATACTGGCATGAAAATTAAATAAATATATCCTTCCAACAATTATGAACACAAGATAATCAACTTTTAGCTAAGTCATGTGAAATATATGATTTCATATATTTCAAGTTCAAGGGAAACCAGTTAAGTTATTTTCTAATAGTTCAATAAATGCATTATGTTTCCAAAGTCAATGAGTAGTCGTGTTAAATAACCGTGATCTCAATATTGACCAAAATAAATGAGATTATGATTTCCCATAATCGAGCAGTCCTAGTATGCTCATTGCTCAGTCAAACTTCCCTGGACATACTAACCCGTTGGCTTTCCAGGTCTTCTGTAGCATTCATTCAAAGTGTCATCCCGGCTGCTCCTCTGGCCACTCGGCTGTGTGTGGGGCTTGTTGGCTTGCATCGGTCCGTCTACAGAGGAGACATCATATACTTATGACCAGGGCCGCCTGGGAGAAATGCGAGGCCCCCCCCCCCAAAAGGTAAAAAAATATATATATATATAATTTTTATTAAAAAAAAATTTCATACAGTCAACATATTCTTAAATAATAGCGCTGCCCGAGGCTGGGCATGATACAGTCAACATATAGCAAGAGAGAGAGCGAGAGAGAGCTCCCGTTCTACAGTCAATATACAGTGTACAGAGAGAGAGACATTGGAAAGAAATTGAAATGCTATTTGGCCCTAAACAGAGTACACAGTGGCAGAATACCTGAGCACTGTGACTGAAGATCCTTGACTAGGTACAGACTCAGCGAGCACAGCCTAGCCATCAAGAAAGGCAGCCATAGACAGACTGTGTGTGTTAGAAAGAGAGAGAGAGAGCATGTGTGTTTGTCGTGTGTGTGTGTTAGAGAGAGAGAGCATGTATGAGAGAGATAAGCAAAGATGAGCCCCTAAAAGGATATTCAACTTTTAATGGAAGAACAAAACAGAAGGAAAAGATAACTTCACAAAGGCAACATGAATATACATAGATCCAAAATGACAAAGATCAACACTTAAATCCAAAGAGAAGAGGGTCTATACCAGAGAAAACAGCATTCAGCTAAATAGGCTAGCCAGGTACTGACACCAGGCCACACACAGCTTTGGCCAACGGCCCAACGCTACCCAAGCTACACAAACGACCAAGACAATTCACACACAGCACATGTCGTATCTCCAAATGTTGTGAAGTAACATATGTTTTGCCTGGAAAAAAACATCGTTATTAACACTTTGACTGCCGGGAAACGCTTTACAGAGTCATTCCCGGCCATGCTCAAGTTGCCGAAGGACGCTGTACAGCGTCTTTAATATCAATATTTCAAAAATCTGCGATCGGATTCATATTTCCCCTCCGCTGGCCTGAGATCCACCAGGAGGACCCACTGAGCTCTCTGGCGGTTCAGGAGCGCCATCTGGTGGCCGATCGGCGCAATCGCCAAACAGGAAGTGCTATGGAGGTTGTGCTGGTCGGCCATATTACTTCCGGGCACTCGCTCGTCACAATATAATAGCGATCCATTGCCAATAACTCGATAAACAACATGATTTGGACGTATATAGTATTATACAAGCTGGAAATGGTTCATCAGGATAAACATCCCATAATCGAAAACGGTCTACACCACGCTGATCGTCCAACGGCGCGAGGAAGATCCGGTGAGATTCAGCGTTATTCTTGAACGTGTTCCATATAAACTGTTATGATGAACATATGACCCACTCTGGATGAATCATCTAACGCTGCCCACGGAATTATAAACGATCCCCAGCCCATCATCAGATCATACGTAGATCATTCTAGAAGTACGTCCAATTGAAATTTTTTATATCGCCCCGATTGCCATCAAACTGTATTTCATCATCAATATAATGCATTTGGGGCTATAGATCACGTTCTGGAGAAAGCTGCAGAAAGAGATGAAAACATACTTATACATTAGACCATACTTTACTATGAATATGTGAATGAAAAAGTTTAACGTTGCTACACAATGAACAATACATATAGGACTTTGAATGGGCCCTAATAATGGCAATGTAGCAATAGAATTTAAAAAGTTATAGCCATGCAAAGAAGGGGTACTTCTCCATAGACAAATAGAGCCGGCAACCTATGGTATATAATGAATTTAACCCATAGTGTTAACAAAACATTCGGGAACATGGCGGTTAGGTGGCCGAGCGGAGATTGCGTTCGTCACCAGCCCCGGAGCTGTGAGCTGGATTCGCCTGTTCGAATCCAGCTCACAGCTCCGGGGTTGTCACCAGCTTGGCTGGCCGTCTGCACTAATACAATTGGCTGTATTAGAGGGTGGGAGAAGCTGGCGGGGTGGGTCCGGGTCGTTGTAAACAGCGACTCCTACAGTTCGGTCGGGGCGCCTGCTAAGCGCGGATAGGACTCGAGGGGGATAGTGTGGTCCTCCCACACGCTACGCCCTCTCGATGAGAATCCGCGCTGCCAGGTGAAAAGAAGCGGTGATTGGCTGGACGTGTGTCGGAGGAAGCACGTGGTAACCTCCACTCTCCCAGATGATCTGACTGTGGGGGGTAAGTGCGCAGCGACCAGGAAGGGACTGGGAATTGGCATACGACTAACATTGGGATGGGAGAAAATCGGAGGAAAATGGAGGGGGAAAAAGACCAAAAAAAAAAAAAGAAAAAAAAAAACATTCGGGAGGGGAAGGAAGGAAGAGTGGGGTAATGTCATGGCATCTTACCTGCACGAGGAACGCAGGGCGAAAGGCCGCAACACAGGTCTCCACGTTGACGAAAGGCCTCTCGCTGGCGGGACAAAAAGAAGCTATGGCCGGAGCCTTGTCATGGTGCAGGCCCGACTACATCTTCTGTCAAAGATGATGTCGTAGTCAGAGTGCCAGAACCCCCTGCTATTCTCACGGCTAATGTCAATGGTCGTAGCACAAGCTAACAGCTAACTGATAGCATCAAACTAACGTTCCCAGCCGAGCGCAGCCGGCAGCTAACGTCGTAGCTAAACAGCTAACTGGCTAACAGTTAGCTCAACCCGGCTATCGCTAACCATTAGCTAACGCAGAAGCAAGCTATGCGGCTAACACTGAAAAACTGTACAACATGAGAAAAGCAATAGAGGTGCTGACACCAGGCCACACACCATTAGCTACTAGTACTACAACAGCTAGTCGGCCAGTTTGGCTCCAGAGAGAGAGAGAGAGATATCCACGGCGGGAATAGAACAGAGTGCATTAAAAACTCACCAAACGTCCAAGAGGATGGAGACAACCGTGTAGAGTTGACGAAGTTCATCTGCCGAACGACCATCCTCTTCATCTTGGCATAACAATACTGCACGCGCTGTCTCTAGGTTAGCTAACGCTAGTTAGCCTTTAGCTAAGCTAGCTACTAGCCGACATCATCATGGCTATATCCCGACTGAACCACACTTAATATTATAACATAGCAAAAGCTAACTAGCTGTCCCTGTCTTTAGCCGGGATGGCTAGCCTGACTGAACTGTCTAACATGCAACAACTTTCATCTTCAGTCCATCTGCCGAACGATGTCCTCTTCATCTTAGCTGGCATAACCTAGGCTCCAATGCTGCACGCGCGAAATAGTCAGACGCTAGTGATGGGTCGGTCATGAGCGACTCGTTCATAAGAGCCGATTCATTGCCGTGAGCGTGAGTCGAATCGCTCACGTCTGGCAATGAGTCGGTTCACGCCCCCCCCCCCCCCCGGCACGCACACACACACACAATGAACTCAACAGACGCTACCTTACCTGGCTGTAACCCCTCCCCTCATTGAAACCAATTCTGCTGCCTGCAGAGCCTCAGAGCCAGGAACGTGTCTAATGTGAAATATATAAGCAAAACTAGATTTTAGGTCTGTGATGAAAAAGGGCCTCGCGGGAAGGGGGGCCTTGCAAAAAATGTAAATTAAAAAAAATTTAAGAATTTTTTTTTTTTTTTTTTATATTCTTTTTTTTTTTTGTGCGAGGCCCCCCTTCCCGCGAGGCCCTGTGCGACCGCACTGCTCGCACACCCCCTGAGGCGGCCCTGCTTATGACACTCCCTATAGCGGTGATGGATTTCAGTCAAATCTGTCTATACACCAGTTAGCCATAACAAGGAATCATGTATGGGGGACCCTGATGGAAACAAGACAAACGTCTTTCTCAGGTCTGCATCCCCTTAACAATTGTATGTATTGAGCCGTACTGTATTGTACCCATTCTGCAATCTGTTAAATAAAGTTCTCATTCATTCATGATATTTGCCATGTCTGAAAACTTTTTCAGTATGGAGTCTAGTAGTCTGGTAAGCCCTTCAGTGCCGTTACAATTGCTGGATGTCTACTTTCGGGTTTTAAATACAAATAAAAAAATATAACAAACCAATCATGGAAGTGGCCAAATAAAACCCCCATGCACTTTAAGTGCAAGTAAAATGACCATCGTCCGTTCATTACAAATTATATAACACCAAACCCAGTTAGATGCTGCATATTGCTACCGTTGACATGTTCTTTTTTTCCATGACGCAGGGCGGGACAAACACTTCCCTACTGCACAGTAGGACGGTTCTTTACCTCCTGAACAATAGGTTATAAAAGCTGAAAGAGTGGGTAGTTGTTAGTAACTTTGTCTGAAATCCCTCAGTACCTAAAGTATCAGACATGCACTACTCTCTCAAGCTAGGAATCAGAGATGATATACGTTAGGTGACGTATGAGGCTTCTCCGTGGACAATGAAGGCACTGGCCTTTTGGGCCTACAAAGTGTCTGAACTCACCTAAAAAAAAATATCAGTTGGTTCCACAATGTCAGGGTTCCTTTCACCATCTACAGAGCGGCCCCATATTTTACATCCAGATGGCATCACAAATTCAAAGGTTCAGATTTCTAGCTTAAAAGGGAGTGGTCATTTCTAGCGAAAGAGAGTTTTGATCTCTAGCTAAAGGGAGAGTGGGGATCTCTAGCTAGAAATGCCCACTCTCCCTTTAGCTAAAGAGAGAGTGGTGCATGTTGACAAATATTGGCTGAACCATCCCGATACACTGCTAAAGCCATCATAGCCATCACTGAAAAAAATAAATGTATGATTTTTGGCAATCGAAAACGAGATGAAAATATAGTATCGTCCATAGATGGAGTCGATATCGAGTGTTACTGAATTTCATTCTCTTGGTGCAATTATGGATGATAAACTAACATGGAAATCTCACATAGCACATGTTAAAAAAATAAAAGATGTCCAAGAGTATTTTTGTTATGAATAAAGTAAAGGATGCGTTAAGAGTATGAGGCAATGAGAACACTCACTGTTCACTCATCTCACCATCTTTGTTATTGTGTTGAAGTATGGGGGAATACTTATGGGACTAATATAAAACTATTATATACACTACAGAAGAGGGCTGTAAGAATCACACAAAGTGAATTAGAGAAAAAAACATTTATTAAATCTAGAATAATTAAACTTGAAGACATGGTTCAAACAGTGTTAATTATGTTTAGGGCAAGAAATGACACACGGCCAGAAAAGTTACAAATCGTTCTCATTTAGAAAAAGAGTTTAGTGGGAGGAAATTAAATTTGAAACATCAGTTTGCACATACCACACTTAACAGATTTGTCTGTCAGTTATTGGTGTAAAGTTGTAGAATTCTCCATAGCGAGCTTAAGGGATGTAATAGTGTTGGCCAATTAAAAAAGAATATATATTAGTTAGTATGCAATTCAAATGTGATCTAAATAGCGAGATCTTTTTTTTATTATTATTATTATTTTCTCTTGTTTAATCTGTGGATTGTTTGTTTTTGTATATGGTATGAATTATTATTTTGTGTAAATTAGGTTGTACGCCGATCATCAAGTAATACTTGTTTAGGAATAGGGGGCAGGTAACTTTAAGAATTCTTCTTCCTGCTCCTTTTGCCCATGGTAGAACGGTATTTATGATTTTGTATGAAAACTGTATGATTGTATTGCTTCCATGTGGCAAATAAAACTCTGAATCTGAAGTGAATTCCCGAAATTTGATATTCCTCTTTAAAGTGATTGTGTAATTCCTGTATTAATTAATACAATTCTGGAATGTAGATTTACCAGTCTGGTGATAATAATGACTGCCGAGACAGCCTGGCTACATGTACATTAGAGGATGACCTCTTGAGATGTCATCCTCTACCATAAAAGGTTATTGAATTAATTTAGCTTCTCAAATTAAATTGAATACAGAAGGAACGTGAGTTTTTTTTATTATAGTAGAGTAGAGGATGACATCTTTTCGGGATACTAGATATATAGGTTGAATGAGACGTGATCCATGTCTTCACACAACAATACTCTCATGGGAAATGTATTGAAAAACAGAGACTCTTGCGGCCAGCAGGCACCACATTTAGTTACACATCACCATGTATACTGTAAATTGAGGAGAATACTAAAGAGTATTGTGAAGGCAAACTGGTAAAATCCCTGACAAATTGAATGCCTGCAGAACACTTTAATAGAGATGTTGGATCAAGTTTTGAAATTGTGTTGATTGACATTATAATGTTGATATAGGGAGGTGTAGTAGTTACGTCATTGTCATTTCCGGCCGGTCGACCTCGCTTGAAATAGCAATGTATTTCCCCATCTCTAAATAGTCTCGTTTAAAACAAATAGCTCAACATGAAAATATTAGCAATTAATCGTAAAATAATTATGTACAATTTTATTTTAAACAACGTGATAGAAGGGAACTCATTGTGCAAAAATGGAAAGCTTGCCAATGTTCATGAGGCATAATTATTACAATAGCCGATAATACATTTACCCAATGATAAATGGGTGGACCATGCGGGCGGTCCAAAGTGACGTCAGACTACACCTCCCTATACACACACAATGTAGTATGGGAATTCAGAGAAGGTTCAAGAGAGAAGGTTACATACTCTGCGGTCTGTTTTTTCTGGAGTTCCTATGGACGTATCCCTTCTCCAAGGCTTTCTCACCACCAGCCCTGGCCATGTTGGATCTCCAAACGTCTGGATGAGGACACATGACACTTTCATTGTCGCCCTCCTTTATCTTCTTAAGTATTTTGGTAATGAGTTTATGAATGGCTTATATTCAAACATACTGGGCAAACTTGTATTCCACATTATCCTCTCCACCAGAAAGAACTGATAAAAGAATTCTACAGCAGATGCATAAATCAAGCATCCGAGTCACATATAGTAAACACAAATGACACCATTAAACAGAGCTTGGCAAAAGAAAACCTACATCCAGTATAGTAAACATGGTGTCCTCGTCAACATAGTGTACAAGTAGACTTCTCCATACCTGTACCCGTCTGCCGTTTGTGTTGACCACCTCCTTGCTGGCTCGGATTGTTCAAGGTCTCAGGTGCCACTTCGCTCCCCTTTGTCTGCAATACAAAAACATCTATATTCTCCGAAATCAAAACAAGTCGGAGGCATATTTAAGATGGCCTTGATGCCTTTAGAAACGCATAATTGTAGTTTTGCACAATACATGTAGGGTCAAGAGGCTGATCATTGCACAGTACTGCATCTCGACAGTGCTGGGCAAAGTGGGCATAGTTTAATGTAGAGGGATAGATCTGGAGGCTAGAATCTGCCATCAAGCCTCCTGGAAGGTAGAGTTTAAATCCTATAGTCGGGAAGGATGTTTTCGTGGGAATAGTCACTTTCACACGCAACTAGTAATCATTTTCACCTATAAAAAAAAGGTACCCACATAACTACACTCTGCCCAGCCTTGCCCTATACATACTAGGTCCTCACTTCTGAACAGCCCAGACCCTTCACATCTAAACTAGGTCCTCAGTCTATACGACAAGGGACAAACCTTTGAGGGGAGGAACAAGAAAAGAGGGTGGGGTTTGAGTTTAGGTCATATCCTGTGTTTTGGTAAATAAATCGTTGCCAGAGGCTACCGCCATAGAGCAAATACCTCCACAACTACAGATGGGGTGAGCACTGCATATTAAAAATCAAATCGATTCAAAATGATTACCTCACTTCCTGCCTTTACATGACTCTTCCAGTTTCCCTTTGCATTGCTCCTACAGAAGCTGCACGTGTTCTGCAAATAAGAACACTGGGTACCACAGTCCACAAAGTGTCCTTTAGATGACGACACGGCAGCCATTTGCTGCTCCGCCATCTCTACACTCAGCCGCTCACTTGCTGGCTGATCTAGGAGCACAAAACAAAGAGGTCAACCAACCTCAGGTTCATTCCAATGTCAAAATCAAATTCATGGGTCCAACAGAATTTAGAGGTGAAATTTATGCTTGAAGTTGAAATAAAATGCTGTGGAAGTTTTTGAACCAGTGTAAATTAACTTGGGAGCTAAATAGTTTCAGTAATAGATAGATCTGGTCACAGATGTTGATTTTGCCGTGTGACGTCATTTTCCATGTCGAGCCAATTAACGCATTCATTCCAACCATTTATTCTGGTCTTGTGTGCACACGAGACAAGGGCTGAACAATTTACAAATTTGTATCAGAATGTGACCTAGTGAAATATCCAAATCTCAAAGTGACAACTACCATTCTAAATTAAGTGTTGTGGCAGATGTCCAGGCCTACAGTACAAATCGCATTTAAACATTTTCCAAATCATTCAGCACTACATCTATAGTAAAAGGTTGACATTATAATACATTATTCCATTCAATTACCTTGAGGCACATGAACGGCCATTTCTGGGTCCAATTTCACTTCGGGTATCAGCTGACTAATGGATGGGCTTGTATCCCCTTCCATGGGGTTGCAGGGTAGAATTTCAGGAGGGCAGGTGCCTCGTTCCAACAGCTCTGCTAAACTTAATTCCTGGTTTGTGCTTTCATTAGCCTCGAGTTCATTTTCAGTACCACCCTTCTCTCCCTCCTCTTCACTGGGGATGGACACATTCGTTTTACACAGACACAGGGAAGCCAGAGGGTCCATCTCTTCTTCAGTTTCCATATCCAAACCCCTTTTCGGTTTAGCCTCTTTTTGTTTGGAGGGGATCATTTCAGACTCCATTTCTGGCCTCTTCTTTGGACTAAGTGTGTCAGAGGGGGTGTTGAAAACTACAGTGATGTTTTGCTCAGAGCTTGCAGAGAGAATTTCTGGCCTCTTTTTTGGACCAAGCTTGTCGGCGGGGGTGCTGAACACAATATTGTCACTTTGCTGACAGCTTTCAGAGAGATTGCCATGACAGTAAACATTACCATCGTTGGCTAGCCAACTGGCTGAGGCAATGTAGAGAGATCCAGACGACCGGCGACTCAGGGAAAACCGGCGACTCAACCTTCTCTCTTTACTCGCTTTCACAGTTAGACTGCCATTTTGGGTTGACGGTATACCACCATCTTGGGCATCCCTATTAACTTCTTCAGTCATTAAATCAGACTCCAAGATACCATGCTGCATCAGCCACTCTTTAGAAGGGATGTGGGGGGGCAATGCCTCCATGGACCAAACAGACTCATTCATTGTTCTCTTTATCTGGACATAATCAAAGGACTTTAGCTGGAGAGCTACATCATGCATGGTGTCTTCATGTAGAAAATACTCAGTCTCATCTAGTTCATTGCCAGGAACTCTGTCATCTCGAGGAACCATGTCTCCTTGAGGAATGCCATCACTCTCGTCTTCTGGTTCATTCTGGGGAACTCTCTGGGAATGATCCAGCAGGTCATTCTTAATCATCCACTCCCTGGAGGGGACATGAGGTGCAATCGAATCGACAGACCACACAGACTCATTCACTCCTCTGGACTCCTTGCTGCCCATCTCAGTCAAGATTTGATTAGTGGTCTTCTCGTGCTCATCAAAGGTTTCTTCATACGATTGCTCAATGGTTGGGGGAAGTTCACAGTCTGCCCTTTCGTCCATCACCACTGGTGACGAAACCCCTCCCCCACCCATCAGGATATCAGGAAAGGAGACACGCCTTTCTTTAGTGATCATTTCATCCCCTTGGCCAGGGGAGCTACACACAGGAACCATACCACCTGT
Organism: Notolepis coatsorum; assembly: GCF_963971535.1. Lineage (NCBI taxonomy): Eukaryota > Metazoa > Chordata > Actinopteri > Aulopiformes > Paralepididae > Notolepis > Notolepis coatsorum. The sequence goes on from NC_140177.1 coordinate 100,483,042, forward strand.
GGAACACACTGACCATGAGTCGTTGTGCCCCTGACTCCCCCGATTACAAGAAGCACCATTTTCCTGATCAAAACTGCCTTTATGCCTCTTCTGTAATTTGCCATGTGATTGGACAGCCTTTGGTCTTGGTGTATTCCTTCCCTGGCCCCTGCCTGAAACCAGGACATTTGTTTTAGATCCATTTCTTGGTGAGGTGTAGTCGTTCTCTTCCTCTGGGCCGCCCCGTCTCTCTGTACTGGAACACGGGGAGGAGGGGACAGAGGAGTTTGTGCCGCGGCCAGAATCGGAACCTGCCAGTGGGCTCAGATGTTCAGTCAGTGGTTCAGTTTGGACCTCAGAGTTAACCGTCTCCCTAGGAGCGTAAAAGGTCTGTTGGCGAGGGTTATGAAACCGTCTGTGTTGGTTTTGGTAGAATGAGTTTGCAGCAGGATACTGGGGGTGAAGTACTCGTCTGTAGTCAACCGGTTGGAGATGGGGCTGAGGGAACATGTAGCCCGGAGGTTCCATGTAAGGGACATGGGGGAATGGGACCATACCGTAACCTGGGAAAGGCAGCAAAATAGAAAAGGGACGTGGATGTTAGTATAGACTTGGGAGAGATTTTACAACGTTTTAAAACACATTATGCATATGAGAGAAGGAGAATAAATTAGGATACAAATTAGGGGACAGCAAGAGAAGAGGAAGAAGCCAAATGCAAACTGACAGAAATATTACTCACCCATGCCACTGAAGGGATTATAAGGGAAGGGCATGGGCCACTGGCATTGGAGGAAAGGGGGGGGGGGCATATGGGCGGGTTGGATGTAGAAGTAAGGTCTGTGCTGGGGAGGGATGTGATGGTAGGATATTCCTGGGTCATGAGAAGAGGTCTGGGGGCCAGGGCCACCCTGTTGACCAGGGTTTAGGGGCGCAGGTCCAGCCCTAGAATTGGGTTGAGGAGTAGGGCCAGGAGGATTAGGGTTCCCGCTCGTTGGTCGTGGATGAGACTGTGGCGGTCCACTCATACACCTCGTCGTTGCCATAATGAGGCTTAGAGGAGGAAGGAGTTAAATCTGTTGTAATAAGGAGGAGTCATTAAAATGGATAGTGCAAACTGCAGTTGGTTTTTTGTGTAATTTATATCTGTAGTCCAGTTACTGTATACACAAGTATAGTGAAGTAAGGAGTCTGTTGCCGTGAACACCAAGGACGACAATACACTGGGCAACTTTTTGGGCAACATGATAAAGCAACGTGCTTGTCATTAGGGAACATGGAAAGATTATGGAAAGTATGCAGTGTATTCAGTCTTCTCCAGAGACAGACAAGATGGATCCCAATTTCCTCTGTGCGTTTAGTAGAAAGCTATCCAGCTACACGCTAGCCTAGCTTAGCACAAATGAAGAAGCAGATACAGACGACTAGACTATCTTAAAACTCCGGGAGAGGTGTTTGTAGCCAACAGCTAGGCTAGGGGTCCGTATCCACTTCCATTCATTGTGCTAAGCTAGGCTAGCTTTCAGCCGGATAGCCTTCTACTGAATGCAGAGAGTGGAAAGTCAAGTCAATTTAAATCTCACTGCCACTGACAAATAATTTCTCAATATCTAAACATTTCTATTAAAATGTTTCTCCATATACAGCTATCCCCAGCTGCAGTAACACAAACATAGAGCACATAATGTAGATTAATTTACCTTTTTAAAACACCGCTATAAATGTACAGACTTGCCAGGAGGCAAACAAAGACGTCAGTGCTGGAACCCAGACACACCTGAGTTAAAGTAGTTAATCCTTAAAGGGGTGTGGCCTTGATGGAGGAAGATCGTCATTGTGATTGGTTCATCATCCTGTGCCTCGTAATTGAACAGAGACCTTTCAAAGGGAGACCAACAAAGTCGTTCTCATTTCTTGTCATGTGAGCTACACAAGGCGTGGCCTTGCCTTGCCCCGCCCCCCCCCCCCCCCCCCCCCCTGGATGGGCTGTATATAATCATAGATGGGTTGTACTGTGCAGTTGGGTTAGATGGAACCAGACAGTATGTGCCAAGGATTGGATATATGTATGAGTATTCCCAGTATATAGAATTGTATAATATAAGAATGTAGAATATTTGATTAGACAAATATAGAATAGCATATGGATATAGGCAGGGGTACTCAAATACAAATCTTAAAGGTCCACAAAGAAAAGGTTCAATAAAACAAAGGTCAGTTTATTAAGGTCAGTCAAACTTTTAATAGGACATATGAATATGTACTGTATATGTATCAATATGTATGTTCACAGAAAATTCACAGTATATATAATTTATAAATAATGTGCTGCTAGGCGGCTGGATGGCGCAGCGGAGATTGCGCTCGTCACCAATGCAAGAGACTCCGGTCTCGAATCCGGGTGTCAGCATTGCCTCCGGCTTGGGCCAGTCGTCATACTATCTCAATTGGCAGAGGTAGCGGGTGGAAGTCGAAGGGTGGTAATCTGGACGTTGTGGACAGCGACTCCTACAGGTCGGTTGGGGACGCCTGCAGACAGGAAATGGCGGGGGTAGTGTGAGCCTCCCACACGTTGCACCTCGCCAATGAGAGTCCGCGCTGGCAGGTGAAAAGATGTGACAGGCTGCCTCCTCATGTACTGGAGGGGACACGTGATGCAAGGCTTCTATCCTACCTACAGCCGATCAGTGGGAGGCATATGCGAGCAACGTTCAAGACAGGGGAGGGGAGAATTGGATACATGAAATTGGGATGAGAGAAAAATAGAAAAAAATTAGAAAAACCTTGCGCTCGTCACCAATGTAAGAGGCTGCGGTCTCGACTCCCGGAGTCAGCATTGCCCTGCGGCTTGGGCCGGTCGTCATACTAACTCGTTTGGCTGAGTTAGGGGGAGGGAAGTCATGGGTGGTAATCTGGCGGTGGACAGCGATGCCTACAGGTCAGGTCTGGGCAGGAAATGGTGAAGGCAGCGTGACCGCCCACGCGTTACGCTTCACCAATGAGAGTCCTCGCTGCCAGGTGAAAAAAGAGCCACTGACTGTCTCCACATGTGTCGGAGGAAGCATGTGGTGGACTTCAGGGTTCCCTTGTACCGACCAGTAGGAGGAACAGGCACACAACAACCAGGTAGGGGAGGGGGGGGGCGGGCGGGGGGTAATTGGCATAACGACTAAATTTCGATGGGAAGAAAAATAGAAAAAGCTGGTGGAGAAAAAGAGGATTAAAAAGAATATATATATAATAATAATAATGAGAAAAAGTGGATAAAAAAATTATAATAATTTGCTGCTGTGAGGAGATACACATAATTGACCAGGTGAGCAAATAATGAGTTGAGTGATGATGTTGTGAGGGGTGTCCTGTTGGGAACAACAAGCAGTCGTAGGGAGTGTCCTTATTCAGGATCTGCTGCCCCTGAGCCTCTTGGCCTTGTGGATGTGGTACCTTCTCCCTGACCGCAGCAGAGAGAAGCGGCTGTTATCCTAGTGGTTGGGGTCCTCCTTAACCTCTTTTCTCAATCTTCTCAGTACAGAGGTTCAATATTCTTGGTTGAGGAGGCATTTCTTTGGGTACCCCTTCAGTAATCTTAAAATGGATGTCTGTGGTTATTGAGTATACATAGCATGGTTATTTTCAGGAAGTGGAGTTATACTTTACTCCAAGACAACAAAATCAATCATGGAAGCGGCCATTTTAACTCTGTGAGGCCCAAATAAAAAAATACATTAGCAACTTCAGAGGCCAGAGGGTGGGACCTATAAACATATTTACTAGCAGTGTGAGGCTGAACAACAGTCAGGACCCATTGACTATGTAAATGTGTTAAATTTCCTTTTTTTAAATAGCTAAAAGTGATGTAATTTTGCAACCAAAGGTCTAACAGGGTTAAATCCCCATGCAACTTCCATGTGTAGGTTGATTAATTGTTTGCTTTTGTCTGTCCATCACAAATGATGTAACACTCAACCAAGCTAGATGCTGCATATTACTACTGTTGACACTAATAACGTACATTTCTTTCCCCATGACAAGGGGCGGGACAAAGGCATCCAACTTCCCCACTGCACAATACAAGCAGATTATTTAGCTACTGGGTGAGCCTACTACATAGTGTGGGGAGTAGGCATGTCTTGATTACCAACCAGGCATGCTGGGCAAATGCACCGGGGCCCCCCTAATCACCAGGGGCCTTGGATCACCAAAGATTGAGCATGCAAGGCTTGTGTGCAGATTATTTGCATCATCTCACCCAATTTAAATTAGAATATGTGCCCATGTAAGCATGATTTGAATTGATGCCGAGCATACTCTTCAAGGAACACACCAACATTTTGGGAAGTTAGCTTACCGTCTTCTCCAGATTTCCAGTTTCCTCTGTGCGTTCAGTAGAAAGCTATCCGGCTGCGTGTTAGCCTGGCTTAGCACAATGAATGTAAGCGGACATGGCCGGTTAGCCATCAGGAGAATTGTTAGTTGGACAATGCCTAGGCTTACTGGCCATGTCCGCTTCCATTCATTGTGCTAAGCCAGGCTAACGTGCAGCCAGATAGCACAGAGTAAACTGGTATCCATCTTCTTGTCTCTCTGGAGAAAACGATAAGCTAATTTCCCAAAATGTTGCGTGTTCTTTAATTACTGAGGCCCCAATTTTGTCAGTTTACCTTTATCAAAAGTCTTGCCACATTTCTGCTCACACGCTCTGGTCTGAATGCCTACTGCTGCTCAGGAGGCCATGACACATGCATGTTTCAACAATGGAGAACCATCCCTAAATCAGTTAGGAATATCAGCTGTTCTATGCACATGATTGGAGGATTGTGTTGTAAAAGACAAACCAGGAACTATGTTGTGATGTACAGGGTAGAGCTCCGGAATAACCAGGAACTGTGATGTACAGGGTAGCGCTCCGGACTCATGATTGGACTATCACCGGTTCGAGCCCCTGTCAAGGCAGTTTTCAGGAAGTGGTGTTGTCCAGCAGGGAGCACTTGGCTGTAACAATTCCCGTTACGGTGAGAGGGATACTATAGAGCTGCGAGTGGAGTCCTTCAGATGATAGTTTCTCTATAGAGCCCAGTCGTATTCTTTTAGGGCAGCAGCTGCCGCAGGTCCAAGGCAACTTAGTCCCGTGACCAGTGATGCCACAGATTACTTGTAAAAGTAATCTGATTACTGATTACTCCTTTAAAAAGTAATCTAAGTTACTTTACTGATTACTTGATTATCAGAGTAACTTAGTTACTTTGAAAGTAACTAGGTTACGAAGTCGTCGTCGTTCCCCCAACAGTTTTTTTTAAACGCTTTATTGAAAGTGCATAAATTGTTTTTAACTTTTAATTGTTAAACTAGTGCTTCAGCTTCTGTACCATCAAGTATGGTAAAGCAACAGTCTATGATGCTCACAGCATTAGAGCAGCCAGCCAGTGGTTTTACAAAACCAGTGTATCACATCAATTATATCAACTGTAACTATTAAATTGTTTTTATAAATGTCTCTCTATAAACATACAATCAGTCTCTCTTTAACATGTAAATTAACTGTAAATCTGGCAAATAAGAGCTTTTGCTCTGCCACCATCAACCCTCCTGTACCTAGTCGAAGCGTCGGCTAGTGTTGTGATTCCAGATGCTTTCAATGCAATTGGATGTGCTGTTTTTAGCGGTAGACAGTATTTTGTTTCCTCCGCATATGAATGTTGTGAAGTAGTGACTGAGCCTACGTTTAGACGAGCGTTTTGGGATGGAAGTCTGAACAGAAACCGCAAAAGTTTCACTTTTAATTTTGCCAAGCGTTTTGGGGTGGAATTCTCCGGACGACGGAGCCGATTGGCGCATATGTCACATGACGTGCTGTGAAGACCCGCCCTACTCTGCCTCTGATTCGCAGACTGTGGATGGGGAATGTGATTGGACCAAAGCAGAGTCACTCACAGACAGAGGCTCCAGTCACGCCGCGGGACACATTCTTGTATTTAACCCTTTCACTGCCACACAACGTCACTCCCAAATAAGAAAAACAGCTCAAAATGTATTTTTGACTGTCGAAAACGAAATAAAATACTGCATTCCGCCTGCATTATGAATTTATGATGAGATAGTAACGAAATAGTAACGCACAGCCACTTTACAAGTAACTGCAATCAGATTACTGGCTTTTAAAGATTAACGCGTACTATTTTCGGGGAAAAGTAATCAGATTACAATAACGTGTTACTTAGTAACGTGTTACTGGCATCACTGGTGTAGAGTTAGTACAGCAGGGGGCTTAGAACACAGCCCTGGGGGGACCCGATGCTCAGGGTGATGGTGTTGGAGGTCTGACCCCCCACCCTGACCGCCTGGGGTCTTTCACTCAGAAAGTCCAGTACCCAGGCGCTCAGGGCGGAGCTCAAACCCAGCTCGATCAGCTTGTCCACCAGTCTGGTGGGGACTATGGTGTTGAACGCTGAGCTGTAGTCAATGAACAACAGTCTCACATAGCCCCCCTTCTGACGGTCAAGGTGGGAGAGGGTGCTGTGCAGTACCTGGGAGACCGCGTCGTCAGTGGACCCGTTTGTCCTGTATGCAAATTGCATAGGGTCCATATCACTGGGGAGGGAGGCACAAATGTGGTCCTTGACCAGCCTCTCAAAACATTTCATGACCACAGAGGTGAGTGCCACCGGTCTGTAGTCATTTGGACATGTTGGGGAGGGTTTCTTCGGTACAGGGATGATGGTAGACATCTTGAAGCAGGCAGGGACCACTGACTCCGCCAGGGATTGATTAAATATGGCGGTGAACACCGGGGAAAGCTGGTTGGCACAGGACTTAAGTATGCGTCCTGTTATACCATCTGGGCCAGCAGCCTTCCTGGTGTTCACCTGCATAAATGCTCTTCTCACACTGTGTACCGTCAATGAGAGAGCGTCCCCGCCCCCCCGCGGATGCCCCCCCCCCCTCCACAACAGCCGGCGCACCAGTGACATCACTAGCTGTAGGGCTAGCAGTGCCACTGTTTGCACCAAACCGCGCGTAGAAGGTGTTGAGCTGGTCCGCAAGGGAGGCGTCGTCGCTCCCCATTGAGGGGGCGCTGACTTTGTAGTCAGTTATAGCCCTCAGTCCCTGCCATAAGCCTCTTGTGTCATTCTGTGCCATTTGTGCCTCCATCTTGTCGGCATACGTCCTCTTAGCAAGTTTGACAGCCTTGCGCAGAGTGTAGACTGTTGTCTTGTACTCTTCCATGTTTCCTGACTCTCTGCCCCGGTTATAAGCAGTGGTGCGAGAATTCAGGGCTGCTCTGATAGTACTGTCCACCCATGGTTTCTGGTTTGGGAACACCCTCGCCTTCTTTGTGGGGACGATACTATCAGCCAGTGTTGTTATGAATGACACCACAGCGTCTGTGAAATTGCTGACGTCACTGTCACATCCAATTACCAGATGACCGCTGAGCCAGTGGTGTCGTTGTCCAGTAGGGAGCACTTTGTCCTCTGGACCTGGTGGTGTTGTTGTCCAGCAGGGAGCACTCTGTCCTCTGGACCTGGTGGTGTTGTTGTACAGCAGGGACAACTCTCTCCTCTGGACCTGGTGGTGTTGTTGTACAGCAGGGACAACTCTCTCCTCTGGACCTGGTGGTGTTGTTGTCCAGCAGGGAGCACTCTGTCCTCTGGACCTGGTGGTGTTGTTGTCCAGCAGGGAGCACTCTGTCCTCTGGACCTGGTGGTGTTGTTGTCCAGCAGGGAGCACTCTGTCCTCTGGACCTGGTGGTGTTGTTGTCCAGCAGGGAGCACTCTGTCCTCTGGACCTGGTGGTGTTGTTGTCAAGCAGGGAGCACTCTGTCCTCTGGACCTGGTGGTGTTGTTGTCCAGCAGGGAGCACTCTCTCCTCTGGACCTGGTGGTGTTGTTGTCCAGCAGGGAGCACTCTGTCCTCTGGACCTGGTGGTGTTGTTGTCCAGCAGGGAGCACTCTGTCCTCTGGACCTGGTGGTGTTGTTGTCCAGCAGGGAGCACTCTGTCCTCTGGACCTGGTGGTGTTGTTGTCCAGCAGGGAGCACTCTGTCCTCTGGACCTGGTGGTGTTGTTATCCAGCAGGGAGCACTCTGACCTCTGGACCTGGTGGTGTTGTTGTCCAGCAGGGAGCACTCTGTCCTCTGGACCGGGCAGTAACAATGCCCCCTGTCATGGTGATAGGGACACAGTACGAGTTGCAAGTGCCGTCCTTCAGATGAGACGTTGATCCCGCTGAATTTTGGTCATTAAAGAAAACCAGGGCGCCTTTTCATAAAGAGTAGGGGGTTCCCCAAAGTTCCTGCATAAATTCCCTATCGGGTCTCGGACATCAAGGCCACCTGATCATTCCTCTTACTTGATTGATATCAAGGTTTCGTTGAAGAAGTTGTAAAATACAGTGAGGCTGTTCCTGCTTTACCCTAAAGGAGTTTAGCTTCCTTAACCCTTTCACTACCACACTACAGAAGGTTAACCTTTCACGACCACACTACAGACGGTTCACCGTCTGTACTGTGGTAGTGAAAGGGTTAACCCGTTGTCGCGTGGCAGTGAAAGGGTTAACCGTATGTGGTGTGGTCGTGTGAAATGGTTAACCTCCTGTAGTGTGGTAGTGGAAGGGTTAACCCTTTGTCGTGTGGCGGTGAAAGGGTTATCCTTCTGTAGTGTCGCGGTGAAAGGGTTAACCCTTTGGTAGAGTGGTAGTGAAAGGGTTAAGAAATACGGACACTGTTGGCACCTCTGTGTTGGTTTCAAACGCTGCATCGATGACAGTGCTGGTGTGCCACTTCCACTGCTGCCAGCCTGCCAAGTGCTGCTTCCCCATGAAGCAGGGCATCGAAGCGAAGCAGGCTATTCTCTGTCCTTTTGTCTCCTTTTGAGCTATGTTGATTATTGCTTCCATGTCTAGGAAGATATATTTTATTTTATTTGTATTTTATTTTTATTTATTTAAATATTTTTCGTTATTACAAATTTGTGTGTTTACGGTTGAACATTTTCGAGATAGGGGCGCCAGGGTGGCCCACCACGTACAGCGCTGCGGTGCAACACGGCCGTCCCGGGTGAGTCTATTCGAAACCCAAGCGGTGCATGCTTCCGCGTTCAGCTCTCTGATTGGCCACTGCTGTTTCTGGTCGCACCAATCGTGTGACGGCAAGTTCTTCGCCGGTTAAGCTTAGGCACTCTTTCGAAGTTGGTTAAGGTTGGAGTTTGTCTTAGAGCATGGCGATAGAACGCCAGCCCTGATTCCAAACTCTAACCATAACCAACTTCGAAAGAGTCGCCTAAGCTTAACCAGTGATAAACTAGGCGTTAGGTAGTTTGCAGGCTGTTAGAGCCGGAAATGGGCGCGTCACGCGATTGGGCGCACATGTCACATGACCAGAAACGTCAGTGGCCAATCAGATTCGCAAAACGCATGCACCGTTTGGGTTTCGAATAGACACGTCCCGCGTTTGACTCCCAGAGTGGGGTGACAATTGGCTCCAAATGAGAGCTGTCAACGCCGTTCCACAAAACTCACTGAGGATGGGGCCCCCGCGATCGTGCGCAGAGCAGGGGAAAAAGGAGCGCAGTTATCGTCTGCAAGCCTCAACCAGATGGACGATTAGGACAGAGGCTTCCGCAGTCGTCTGTAGACAGGATGAACAGCAGCGGTGAGAGGACACAGTCCAAATGGCGTTGTTTACCCTCAGAGCCGTGTTCTGTAGACATGTGGTCAAACGCTCCTCAGACTACGTGGGTTTTTAACACATAACACACACACTCACGTGCACATGCACCCACCCACACACACACGCAAACAAACTCACGTCAACACAAGTACAAACTGTATAGACGACGTGCACGCACATAACCGAGCAAGTGTAAAAGTGGGGGTGTGAAAATCACTTTCAAAAGGTTACAACAAGGTAAAACCCGCAGGAAGGAGATTGTAATGAAATAGCACAGAGGCGTAGAGAGGAGGAGGCGGAGTGGAGGGAGGTTGTTTGCTGTAGACGGCAAGAGTTGGGAGAGAGATGAACTCACTGTGGACATTTATAATTAAAGTGGAGATAAAGGACTGAGATGGGGAGAGGGAGGAGGAGGGGAGGGAGGGGGGAGAGGAAAGGAGGAGGGGAGGGAGGAGAGGAGAGGAGGAGGGGAGGGAAGGGGGAGAGGAGAGGAGAGGAGAGGAGGGGGGAAACGAGGAGGGAGGGGGAGAGGAGGAAGGGAGGGAGGAGAGGAGGAGGGGAGGGAGGGAGGGGGGAGGAGAGGAGGGGAGGGAGGGGTTAGAGGAGGGGGGGGGGGAGAGGAGGGGAGGGAGGGGTTAGAGGAGGAGGGGGTGAAGGCTGGATAGAGAGAAGAAACAATGCTGTTTTAACTCATCCAAAGGTCGACACAAAGCTTTCCTCCCTTGTATCGAACACACCGTTTTTATGTAATCACAATTTCAAATTAATTATTTTCTTCCCTGCCTGGCTACCCCACACCCAAGAGTAAGAAAAACAACAACAACAATTAGATACTGGGTAATACATTAGGTAGGATGTGTGCTTGGCTCCTACGGAAGCTCTGGTAAGTGAAAACAAGTGAATCTATTGCTTGAATCTTTACAAACTGCAGTAATTCTGAAGTTTGTTTAGGCTCGTTAATCTGAAGACTTCAAACCCTAAAGCCAAAAGGCAAGGAGGACCTGTCATTTCCCCCCGCCACCTAAACAACACTTAGAGATTAAATTCAAATGTACGTGACTCAGTTGATATTGCCGATTGGCTCGAACACGGTATGTTTGTATACAGCTAACAGGTCTATTGAGCCTGCATAGCCCCAGGTTGGGTGCTACAGTGGTGATGAAAAAGGGAATTTACATTGGAAGTGTTATTTATTTTTTTACAGTCAGTCTCGAAAAAAGCGCTACAGTATATGAACACAATGATCATGAATTCATGTACAAGAGTAATTTAATCCTTAAATACTGATGGATCTAGACAAGTCCAAAAAACAACAACATGTGTGTATACATGATAAATAACAGCCCAACAGGTTTGTTAAAGTGCAACGCAAGGGTTTTAATAAACACACAACACTGTGCAGTAGTCCGACAATTCCAGGTCATCCACGTTGTCAACATTACACTCATGGTTTAAAACGTCTGCACAACTATAAAAAATCATGACACATTCTAGGCGTAGCATCATGGCTCTAGAGCCAGTTCAAACCCAATGATTCTTTTAACAAGACAATAAAGACATGTTTAGAGACACATTTGATTAGATTCAATTAGGAAAAGACAAGGTAAGCTTGATCTTGCTTCCATTGCATGTGGCATCTCCACTATTCAGGAACCCAGCAAGTCTTGTGTTCCCTTTTAAATCCATTATTTTGTCCAGGTCTGCCTTTTATATACACATCTAGTCAAACAAGCTGCTGCATTTCCACTGCTTGGGTGTGTATGGGGTTAGGTTCCATCCAGTTTCATTTGAATTAGAAATACAAAATTGATATTTCAATTTCTCCCGTTTACAAAAAAAATTACACCGAACTTTAGTCCAGTCTTTGTCCATCGGCTGTACATATAGTATTGTCCCTCAGAAATTGACACCCACCCCCCACTGCCAATTAAAACTAAGGAGTGTTCTGTACAGAGATTACATTGGGCCAACAGGCCCGGTTGTGTACAGATGAGGAGATGAGGCGGGGTTGGGACTAATAAAGTAGCATCTGGGGTACATACATCTCATTGCTATAATCATGCTCAAATAAATAAAATAAATGCTACAGCAACTACATTTTTACAAGATAGATAACACAATGTAATTAAGGGCAGGCTGAAGCAGTATGGAACACAACTGTCCAGAAATCTACTTCTACTTTTCTGTTAAAGAGCGACCGACAGCAGATGTTTGGAATAATTGAAAATATGATTCAAGTTTATGAGGAGAAAGATTACAGATCAAAAGGGATATTTTCTATTAATTTTTTTGCATTTTCTTTTACATATTATTTAAATTAACTGTCCATCCAGTAATGGTGGAACTGAGCAGGTCAAGTCATCAGAAACTAGCACACATTTCCGGTTGACAGATTTCCCCTTTGAAATAGAAGCACAGGGAGATGATGCTGTAATCTCTAAAAATGCTGTTTAAGATAAAGACCATTTGTGACCTGAACGGAAGTAATTACAGTATTAGGAGGCACAAGGAACCATTGAATATTGTAAGATATTATATATATAATAAAAGAAAATAAACATTAAAGCTGTATTGCCCAGTCCATTATTTTGTCACCTCCATTAAGCGCCACACTGCCAATCAAAACTAAAGTGTTGTATTCAGAGATTGGGTCTCTACAGACACTGGGGAAGGATAGATAGACAGACATGAGCCTGGTGAAGACTTCAAATAAAAAAAAAACCATCCTAAAATCAGAGGATGTTCATAAGGAGGCAATTTGGGGATATCTCAAACCAATTTAAAGTAGGAAAAGCAGGGATTTTAATCTTTGATAGGTGCAATATGAATAGTGGTCCAGAACTGAGTAAATCGTCTAAAATCCCTGCTAGAGAACCCTAGAGGCCACGCTACTCGTTACACCGGACAAAAGTGGTTTGAACAGACTCAACATCCTTAGATCGTCGCTCTCCCTCTAGAGGGGCTAAAAATACAACTTAACGTTAGTTTTAAAATAGTATCTTCTCCTCAGCCTACAGCCATCTTAAGACCTAGGGTAAGTAAAACCAGTATGGAGCACATAACCCAGAAATCTGGTTCTAACAATCTAGTGCCCAAGTCTATAGGATTTGGGAATAGGCTAAAGTTATTTTAAAGTTGTAATAATGTACAATGTATATTTTTTAAATAACGTTTATTTAAAAAATATTTTAAATAGGTCAAGGGAAAGGTGATTTGATAATTATCAGGCATTTAAATGAGATACACCATAAATAGGCATCATAAAGATAGTGTCTAAATAGTTTGTAAATGTCATTTTCTCCTTATCTTACACTTACCTCAAAGACACAGGACAGCTAAAATCAGTGTGGCGGGTGGAGTCACTGAGAAAAGAGGAGGGGCCTCAACTAGCCAGGTTCCTGTGGGAGGAACGTGAGGTGAGCCGTTTGTTCCGGCCGGTGCAGTGAGGCAGGTGCACACCTCACTTCATGCGTGATGCTAGTCAGTCGGTAGGATAGGGCGTACCACCGACATACCAGGTATTTTAATGCAGCACTTTGTTTTAACATGTAATGTTTGTCAAATGGTTATGCGTGTCGATTGTTTTAATAGTGTTTTAATAGTGGCGTTTGTTTCCCGGCAGATCAGTGGTCCAGCTGCTCTTGCCGTTTTGTTTATTGTTTTGGTTGTTACTCCGTCTAGTCCGCCCGGGCTAGTGTGCCGGTAGCGGGCGAGAGAGGTCGAGAGAGAGGGCGAGAGAGAGAGGGTTAGAGCCGAGGCCACATGGATGGAGCGACTGGAAGAGAGATGCGAGGGGGTTTGCCTGAAGGGTCCCAGTAGCAACACAGAATGGCAGGCAGGGAGGCGCCTCTGTTGGAGCGCGTTCTAAGCTGCCAACACTCATTGAGTGGAGATGACTGTGGCTGGAGGGAAATAAAACAAAGGGTTCTTTTTTTCCCCGTTACCGGCACACTAGCCCGGGCGGACTAGACAGAGTAACAACCAAAACAATAAACGAAACGTGTTCTCGCGGCAAGAGCAGCTGGACCACTCATGATCTGCCAGGAAACAAAAAACAACTATTAAAAACACTTTATTATTAAATCAACACATAACCGTTCAACAAACATTACATGTTAAAACAAAGTGCTGCATTCAAATACCTGGTACGTCGGTGGCCCTATCCTACCGACTGACTAGCATCACGTATGGAGTGAGGTGTGCACCTGCCTCACTGCAACGGCCGGAACAAACTGCTCACCTCACGTTCCCCCCGCAGGTAGCCCTATAACAAGGAACCTGGCTCATTGAGGCCCCTGCTCTTTTCTCAGTGATGCCACCCGCCACATAAGTATGAGATTATTAACAGAGAAATATGATTCCACCTATCAAACATATCAGGTTTGTAGCTTTTGAGGAGAATTGTTTAAGCAAGTAATGGCAAGTTACGGATTTTACATCGTTAAGCCTTTTTTATACAATTACCCACTATGCTTTGTATGCAAACGTTAGAACATTTGATGGGCTACATAATTTGAGGTTGGTAGTTTACAAAAGCCAATGTATTCCTAGTTTATCGAGACGCACCACAACATACAGGTAAAGATGGATGCATGGCATCCAAAGTGGCACAGTGGAAATGCAGCTACTACTTTCATTTAATACATTTTTTTAACAGCAAGCTGTACACTACTGCTATACAATACTAATAACACCAATATATTCAATTCTATTAAGTTATTACAGTGCTTTGTGTGCATTTCATAGTGCAAAGGTGTGTGATTTTATATTATATATGTTAGGTAATATATTCAAAGTAAATATATTAGGACGGTGCATATCTTGTGCCTCTTCTCTTTGTGAACCCTGTTGGAAAGAGAGAAGACGGTTACTTCCTGTTGTGAAGATTGAGACAGCCAATAGAGGCTTTGTACCCAGCTAAATACTGTCCAGGTACTTTAATCTGTAGATACCCGAACAGCAATCTATGTACCCGAATCCGTGTTTGCAATATTACCTCTGCCCCTGTGATGGCGAGAGACTTCGCTCTCCTCGTACTCATCATCGTCTGCCCTCCTGGGCCTCTGTAGGGAGGGCCTTCTGCGCTGGGGATGTACTGGGAGGGGTTAAACGTTAAAAGTGGATCAGACTTTTAAAACCATTTCCCAATCAGCTGATATTACTTTCTTTCCAGTAGTAGTTGAGGGAAGGGTATTATTTATTCACTTGTCCTGCCAAATGTTCTCTGCTGGCATCGGATTCAATCCGGCTACCTTCCCCAATACGTATAGCTGCTGCCGACCCATTCCAGCTATGGAACACCCTACCCATGGACATTAGGGAGGCTAGACTACTAAATGTGTTGAAAAGTAGGCTAAAAACGTTCCTCTTCCCCTTAGCCTTTAAATACACTGCTGTTTGGACTCATTGCATCCAGACTGTAATTGTTGTACTGTAGATGAGAACTAATTTTACTCTGTCCATCTTATAATTTATGTATATTTTATTGCACTGCTTTTATACTCATTAACAGAAACCTGCTAATAGTCTTTTATAGATTTTAATGTCAGAAATCAATCAATCAATAAGAGATCTATTAAATCAAATACATTACAACATTTCCAGGAGGTTTTAATATCAATTCTCAACTAATTCTATGCCAGTCTATGATTATGATCATTTTATGCGTATTCTGTGTCTACATCCCTGCTGTGAAGCACACTCCGGGCTGCACCTTTGTATTAAAGCTATTTATTTCTTTTTTGGTAATGGGCCCTAATCATTTGGCATAAGACATTGATGGCTAGTGCATTTGTTTGGCTATTGTAAAGTAAATAAACTCCCTTTGAAACGGTGACTACTGTAATTTAGGTATAATGTAGTCCTTTCTTTATTTGCATGTCCTCTTTGACTGCCAGAGTGGAGTGGACTCAACCTTGATGAGTTAGACTAGGGTAATTGGGACTCGACTCTGGCTCTTTGGTGACTCCGACTCGAACACTGGGGACTCTAGACTCGACCGAGATTTAATGATTAGACTACAACACTGCGTCAAGGTAAGCAAGAGTTGTGATTGGACGATCAAGGTAGAGGGCGGGATTTGAGAGGTCAATGGACCACAATATAAGCCCAAACCCTTGTGCATATTAAATCACATGAACAAGACAAGTCAGTCAAGACAAATATGGTATGGTAACTTGATTCTCTTTCAGTTAGCAGGTCTGAAAACAGCTGTATTGCCGTCAATGGTACTGCAGTAATAAGCCATTTCTTCATACATTAGATATACAAAATTAAGACTTAAAGAGGTAAACAGGGACGTAAATAAAGTACATTGCAAATATGAAAATATGAATAAAGAAAGGGACAAAAAGAGATATGACAATTTGTGGGAAATGTACAGGTGACCGTTGTTATTACTATTCCTCACTGGCCATACGCATTACACACATCTCTGTATACCTACACACGCATTCATTAATTCAGTACATCATAATTTTTTTTAAGTATGTACTAAATGACAAAGTAGTGAAATTAGCCATTTCTAAGCAAGTACTGTAGGTTGGTAGTCGGTGGTGGAGGCGGAAATTCCCACACTTGTGTCTAGAAATGCACTATATAAATGCAATGATTAATTAATTAGTTCAAGTAACTTCAAACATTACAAGCTCTTACCATCGTAAGTCCTGGGTGGGGCACTTCCTGGTATTTTCTCTTTATACTGCACCGGGGGGCAGTAGTCCGGGCTCCAGGCGTAGCCCTGTTCCTGCCGGTCATCATAGCCCGCCATCTCCTCTCCTCCTTCGTGATCCTCGCACTCGCATGTTCTGGACCTTTGAGTTAGGAATTTCATCTTAGTTAATGGTAGGGATGCTCGATATTGGCTTTTTTACCGATACAGATATTGTCCAACTCTTAATTTCCGATACCAACCGATATATGCAGGGTTCCCCCCCCCAAAAAAATTGAATAATATCAGGTAATTAACATTACATATCTCTTGTTGTGGAATTAACACAACATTATGCATACTTTTGACAATAAATAAAATCAGAATTTGTTCTTACTTGCCTGGGTAAATAAAGGTTATAGAAATATAAAAAAAAAATTGAAGAATTTTTTAAAACAGATATTTTCCAATATCACATTTTAATGCCGATATCGGCCGATAATATCAGTAGGCCGATAATATCGGACATCCCTAGTTAATGGTCAAGTCATTGGAAACACTTTCATAAAAAACATTTTCAAAATACACAACAGATCATGTATTTAAACACTTCAGATGAACCCTAGAAAAGTTGCAATAGAATTGCACCGTGGTCACTTTGATGAATAGTTTATTTTCGGTCTTTTTTAACAGATCAATCAAAAACACACTTGTGTGGACTTAAAAGTACAAAGTAAGCGCACACAAAATCCAAACTCAATGACCGAAAAAAGGAATAGGCTGAAGCACATGCTTATTTTTGCCTATCCTTTACAATTCTTAAAAACGAAATATACTTTAATATAAGAAAGAAAAACTTCTGTTAAATTTTTTTTTGATGTTTTACTCAAAACTGTACTTCTGAATTATTTTATCCTTTAGGGCCTTTTTAAATCTCCCCTGAGAAGTACACAACTTCAACCCGTCACTAAGACTTTTTAACTGCCAAAACTTTAAACACATCTAGCTTTTACATTAGTTCTTACCTTTTTACATGTTTTAAGAATACACAACCCTCTTAAATTATACTTTCCTTCTCTTGGTTGAAAGAGACATTGAATACAAACTGGTAGGTTCTTACTCTTAGCATGACAAATTATCGCCAAGGTTTTTATGTACACCATATCTACAAATTGTTATGTGCAGGACTTTATGAATAATGAATTTGTCGATTCAAGGTAACTAGCTTTGTTTATTTTTCGAATAGCTCTTTTCTGTAGTTTAATATGATCTATATTTGTTTTATAAACATTCCCCCAGACCTCAACACAATATGACATGTATGGCACAACAAGTGAAAAATACAATATATGCAAACATTTCTGATTTAACAGCTCCCTTGTTTTGTACAGAATGCCAACAGATTTGGCTAATTTACCTTTAATATTGTATACTGTATGTGGCTTTCAACAGAGTTTGTGATCTATAATCACACCTAAGAATTTTGTTTCATATACTCTTTCAATTTCGGTTCCATTTAAATTCAGTTTAATTTCACAGTCGGTAGGAACACCACCAAATACCATACATTTAGTTTTGTTTGAGACAACTTATTCCTATCAAACCAAAGTAAATTAGTATCATCAGCAAACTGTTAAAATATCAAGTACTGTAGTGATAATGGCAGCAATGAAAACACCCAAACAATTGACACTTGTATACCTGCTCTTGGAATGAAGTGGAGGAGGAGGGTAGGACGGGTGAGGGGGACCAGCTCGACGCTGGGATCTGGTGCTGGCATGGTGGTAGTGCCGAGGCCTCTTCCCTGGCACCATTGGAACACTCACAAACACCTCCACCCCCTCACATACCTCCTCCTGCTCCTCCTGCTCCAACTCTCCCTCTTCTCCCCCTCTAAGAGCAGAAAATAAGGAGCGGGTCAAACCGTGTCACAATGGAAAATAACAAAGGTGACCCTTGAGACCATCTGATACGAGAACTTTAGAGATTTTATACAGTCAGCAGTTTGATAAACCCAGGGTCAAGATGGACGCAGATGCTTGCACCACTAAAATTATTACTTGTCAATCAGCTGATGTTCATTACTGACAGCGTCAAGATATTCCATGTCAGGCTTAATAAGAGTCCCATGTATTGCAAGCACAAGTCGTACAACCAGAAATCCTCCAGCAAGGAACGGTCGGATGCATAATGTACATGGCAACCAACCACTAACTATATTTTTCCACATTTACCTTGCCCTTTCAGGGTATCTGGATGGCAGGTTCCCTCCCGTTTCTCCTCTAAAAGCCCTCTCATCCAGGCTCGTTCCACAGCAAGCGCAGGTCTTTGAACACATCTCGGAGGAAGACGTAGCCATTTCTGGAGCATGATTTTCCTTCCCAGAATCCTCAGGTGCATCTGGATAGCAGGAGTTAACACTGGCAGCCAACCTGCCTCCACCAAGGTAGACCGTACCTCTGGACAACATGTCATGACCTCCAACCACAAGGTTGTCATCAAGGTCAGTGGAGAAGAGCTCGTCCCTGGAGGATAACTCGTCTATGGATGGAGCCAGGACACTCTGGCGCTCCGTCGCCCCCTATGGACAAGAATTTATTTTAGTAGATAAGATTCATGTATTATCCTGTTTGTTTCCACAGCCTATACACACACAACAATTAAGGATCAATCTGGAGAGTAGAGTGAAGCATGAGTTCAGGGGAGGCTGGGGTCGTGGGCTGTTTTTCGAGTAGAGTGAAGCATGAGTTCAGGGGAGGCTGGGGTCATGGGCTGTAGCGAGTAGAGTGAAGCATGAGTTCAGGCGTGGCTGGGGTTGTGTGCTGTAGCGAGTAGAGTGATGCATGAGTTCAGGGGTGGCTGGGAGGTTGGGAGTAGGGGGAGCAATGATGAGGTACATGTACGGTACAATGATGCAGTTGACAACTGCATAACCACACAATACAGAATATCAAATTGTTGAAATAAGTCCATCCAAAAGATTCCAAGGTATTGCCTGCTCCCAGAAAACTACATCCATGCATTGCTGTTTTGCAGACTTAAATCATTAACTTGTGATAGCAAACATAATAAAAAGGCTTTTCACATTTCCCAAGAGCGATTGTTGTCCTTGATGCAGGGTTACTACTTTTAAACAGACCATTTCACATCTGTAATTGGTAACTTGACCTGTAGTGGCAGACTGCTAGTTTGGTGGATGTTAAATGGATTATGGTGCTATAATTGTACGCCAACCTGTATCATTGTTTGGGGGTAGTAACTGTAGTAGTAGGTTTAAATGTATCAATGTTGGGGTAGTAACTAATAATAGTAGGTTGGCCTATATCGTTGTTTGGGGGCAGTAACTGTAGTACAGTAGGTTGACCTGTATGGTTATTTGGGGGTAGTAACTGTAGTAGTATGTTTACATGCATCAATGTTGGTGGTAGTAACTGTAGTAGCAGGTTGACCTGTATCAATGTTTGTGGGTAGTAACTGTAGTAGTAGGTTGACTTGTATCAATGTTTGTGGGTAGTAACTAATAGTAGGTTGACTTATATAGTTTGTGGGTAGTAACTAATAGTAGGTTGACTTATATCGTTGTTTGGGGCAGTAACTGTAGTAGTAGGTTGACCTGTATGGTTGTCTGGGGGTAGTAACTGTAAGAGTAGGTTGACTTGTATCAATGTTTGGGGGTAGTAACTGTAATAGTAGGTTGATGTACAGTACATCGTTGTTTGGGGGTAGTTACTGTAGTAGTAGGTTTAAATGCATCAATGTTGGGGCAGTAACTGTAGTAGTAGGTTGACCTGTATGGTTGTCTGGGGGTAGCAACTCAGTAGGTTGACTTGTATCAATGTTTGGGGGTAGTAACTGTAATAGTAGGTTGATGTACAGTACATCGTTGTTTGGGGGTAGTTACTGTAGTAGTAGGTTTAAATGCATCAATGTTGGGGTAGTAACTGTAGTAGTAGGCTGACCCGTGTCATTGTTTGGGGGCAGTAACTGTAGTAGTAGGTTGACATATACCGTTGTTTGGGGGCAGTAACTAATAGTGGGTTGACCTGCATCGTTGTTTGGGGGCAGTAACTAATAGTGGGTTGACCTGTATCGTTGTTTGGGGGTATAGTAACTGTAGTAGTAGGTTGACTTATATCGTTGTTTGGGGGCAGTAACTGTAGTAGTTAACACCATATTGCATAATCCTCTTCTTATAGCTCAAGCCTTTAACCAACACTTCTCTTCAGTTTGTACTCCCACAGTACCGGATCCTTATGTCATCTGTAACAATGCACCACCTTGCAACAGCTCCTTCACGGAACATCTCACCTATTGATGTTTTGAATGCCATAAAATACCTCAAAGTGTGTAATGGCTAGGGATGGGTACCTTTCACATTTGAACCGATACCGGTACCTGTGAATCGATACCGGTACCCAACGGTACCTTTTTTCGGTACTTAAAAAAAAAAAAAAAAAAAATTATTAATTCTTTTTTTTTACTTTTTTTTACTTTTTTTTTTTTTTACTTTTTTCTTTTCATGTCAACGTTCACACGCACAATATATGCTTACCTAGGATTTGACTTGATTCAACAACAAAGCAGTCGGAGCAATGACAAGCCGAAAACTGTCGAAATTTAATTTACCTACCTCAGTCGTAAAAAAAAAATCCAAACTTCAACTAACTACAATTTCGACAGTTTTCGGCTTGTCATTGCTCCGACTGCTTTGTTGTTGAATCAAGTCAAATCCTAGGTAAGCATATATTGTGCGTGTGAACGTTGACATGAAAAGAAAAAAGTAAAAAAAAAAAAGTAATAAAAAATATTTTTTTTTATTTTTTTTTATTTTTTTTTCGGTTTCTCACTTGATTCGATACTCGGTAGTACCGACGTGTTTCGGTTCGGTACCTCAAAAGTACCGAATTCGGTACCCATCCCTAGTAATGGCCCTGGCCTAGAAAGCAAATTTCTCAAACTTGCTCCATACATTTTGATGTACCCCCTCTGTGATCTCTATAATCCGTCTTTATTATCACATGAAATACCATCCATCTGGAAGCACTCAAAAATCACTCTCCACAAAGAGGGCAATGTACTAGATCCCAATAACTACAGACCAATAGCAATTATCTGTTCCATAGCTAAAGTCTTTGAAAAGTTCATTTATAAACAACTGTCTCAGCAACAACAATATTTTATCACCTTTGCAATCTGGTTTTCGCTCTAATCATTCCACAACTACTACTTTATTAAAACTCACTAATGATATATTTTCTTCATCTGGTAATGGTAATCTCACTGGTGCAATATTTATTGATTTAACAAAAGCCTTTGATTTGGTCAACCATTATCTCCTATTAGACAAACTGTACGCTAGTGGCCTCTCACGCAATGCCCTACTCCGTTTTCTGTTGTGCAGATATGAATTAAACCAGTGTGTTGCTATACAGGATGGTTGATCTGAATTGGCAGTGCAGGAACGTGGGGTGCCTCAAGGCTCAACCTTAGGCCCGCTCTTGTTCTCTATATTTACTAATGATCTCCCCTCAATTTTCACAGGTTGTAACCAATGTTCCCTCTAATAATTTTTCTGTCTGAGCAAACACTCAAACCTCCTGAGCAGACGTCAGCAGCTACTGAGCAACATACGTCACCTTCCGATTAACCGGTTAGTTGATAAGGGGCGGTTTGTAAAAAATCTGAGAATGTTAATTTCCCTTAATGTCTAACATAAAAATATATACATTTTGCTGATACACAGAAATAATACAAAAAGGCATATTATATTCCTTAATCAAATATTTATTTGACCATTGATTGACGATACAGAGCATAGTCCTTACTTTGGCTGGGTTGGCGGCGGCGGTGTGAGTCGTGTCACTAACTTTTGTCTTTTTAGGAGGCTGACTCGTCATTATTTTATTAAGTGAATTATAATGCGACTTCAAGGGTGACCATATTGTGATTTTTTTAAAGACACTCTGCCTTCAGCCTCAAGATACTTAATCAAAGTTTACTCAAAGATGCCTTATCATTATAATATATTTAAAGTATACCTCCTCTGTATGGATATAAAATTATTGTTTATATTATTTTATATAACAAAATAATATCCCTCTATAACCAAAGTTACTCAACATGCTGTATTATGCCTAAAGTAATCTGACAAATCTCAAGAAAATAACTAAATCAACCTACTGTATGACAAAATATATATTTTCAAGTCTTACTGGACAAAATAAATAACAAGAAAAATATGATGTAATGTTCTAAATAATACCTCTTCTGTATTAGAAAATCCAGCTTTAAAAAATATATCTTTATCTTTTCAATGTAATGTAAATTATAAAACAGTAACCTCACAAAGATACTAATTTAAAAGTGCACTATGCAGTTTCAGATGTTGCAATTAGTGTACTAAACTAATTTATTACACACATAATCCGTAGAATGATTGTATCATAAGCATCTTATCAAACCAAAACATCATTTTGAGGCATCAAAATAGTTTTCAATTATTTTCTCTCTCTCTCTGTATAGCTGCATTCTTCAATCAATTCGGTCAACTTTGCCATCAAACTCTCGCCTCGCACTGCTTTGTTTGTAATGTTTTGCTGTGTCCATGTGAGCTTTGAGATCGCCAGCACCTTTATTAGACACATAAACATATGGTCAAGCTTTGCACGCGTTGCACTCCGCTTCCAATTAGTCTCAACCGGGATGATAAATTGGAAATTTTCTTTGCAGTTCATCTGTAATGTACATTTTTCACGTTTGCATTGTGAGGAGCCAGCAATGCTGGTCGGATCTGTCCACTTCGTCATCTGTTGTGTGTGTCTGTGTGAGCGTGCAGTAGCGCTGCCCACAAAGCACTGAAAGCGGGGCTTCTCTTGGTAACGTCACACGCAACAGGTTACCGTTAGGGATGTCCCGATCAAATTTTTTTGCTCCCGATCCGATCCCGATAATGTGATTTTGAGTATTTACCGATACAGATCTTTCCCGATCCGATCAAAAAAAATATATAATATATATATATTTTTTTTTATCCCAATTTCTCACATTACATTCACCCTGAATGTTGACGTTATCCAGGTGAAAAGTTAACTTCATTCAAGCGAGGCATTGCAATCCTTGACATAAATCATTTGATGTATAATTAAATCAAAGGAAATGTGTTTGGGTGTGAGAGTGTGGCTGGTCTGCCGTTCTGCAGCTGGATACTATTGGTTTGTTTTGGCAAAATTCTTCTGCTCTGTGTGACGATAAATAAATGAATGATGATATGCAATTTAAAACCAAAACTAAGGCCTCGGTATGAGTTTAAGACGTGAACATGGTCATGTTTGTTGAATAAAAAAAAAACGTTAACACTTTAACTGCCGGAAGACGTGTTTAGGCGTCCTTCCCCGCCATGCTCAAGTTGCCGAAGACTTGAAGCCGTAACTCGTCTTTGATATCAATATTTCAAAAATCTGTGATCGGATTCACATTTCCCATCCGCTGGCCTGAGACCCACCAAAAAGCCTCACTGAACCCTCTAGCGGTTCAAGAGCGCCATCTGGTGGCCGATTGGCGCAATCGCCAAACAGGAAGTTACTTGGACGATGTGCTGTTCAACCATATTACTTCCGGGCACTCGGTATATGTCCCGGCACTCTAGCTCGTCACAATACATAGCGATCCGTTGCCAATAACTCGATAAACAACATGATTTGGACGTATATACCATTATACAACCTGGAAATGGACCGGGTATTCCAACATCCCATAATAGGAAAATGTATACTCTACGCTCATCGCCCAACGGCGCGAGGAAGATACGGTAAGATTCAGCATTATTTTTCAATGTCTTCTATACTAACTGATCTGATGAACATTTGACCCACATTAGATGAATGGTATAACGCTGCCCACGGAATTATAAACGCCCCCTCGCCCATCCGGTCAACATCAGATGACGTGTAGTAGGGATGGGTACTGAATTCGGTACTTTTGAGGTACCGAACCGAAACACGTCGGTACTACCGAGTATCGAATCAAGTGAGAAACCGGAAAAAAAATACATTTTTTTTTTTTTTTTTTTCTTTTTTCTTTTCATGTCAACGTTCACACGCACAATATATGCTTACCTAGGATTTGACTTGATTCAACAACAAAGCAGTCGGAGCAATGACAAGCCGAAAACTGTCAAAATTGTAGTTATTTGAAGTTTGGATTTTTTTTTACGACTGAGGTAGGTAAATAGAATTTCGACAGTTTTCGGCTCGTCATTGCTCCGACTGCTTTGTTGTTGAATCAAGTCAAATCCTAGGTAAGCATATATTGTGCGTGTGAACGTTGACATGAAAAGAAAAAAGTTAAAAAAAAAAAGTAATAAAAAATATTTTTTTTTATTTTTTTTTATTTTTTTTTCGGTTTCTCACTTGATTCGATACTCCGTAGTACCGACGTGTTTCGGTTCGGTACCTCAAAAGTACCGAATTCGGTACCCATCCCTAGTAATGGCCCTGGCCTAGAAAGCAAATTTCTCAAACTTGCTCCATACATTTTGATGTACCCCCTCTGTGATCTCTATAATCCGTCTTTATTATCACATGAAATACCATCCATCTGGAAGCACTCAAAAATCACTCTCCACAAAGAGGGCAATGTACTAGATCCCAATAACTACAGACCAATAGCAATTATCTGTTCCATAGCTAAAGTCTTTGAAAAGTTCATTTATAAACAACTGTCTCAGCAACAACAATATTTTATCACCTTTGCAATCTGGTTTTCGCTCTAATCATTCCACAACTACTACTTTATTAAAACTCACTAATGATATATTTTCTTCATCTGGTAATTGTAATCTCACTGGTGCAATATTTATTGATTTAACAAAAGCCTTTGATTTGGTCAACCATTATCTCCTATTAGACAAACTGTACGCTAGTGGCCTCTCACGCAATGCCCTACTCCGTTTTCTGTTGTGCAGATATGAATTAAACCAGTGTGTTGCTATACAGGATGGTTGATCTGAATTGGCAGTGCAGGAACGTGGGGTGCCTCAAGGCTCAACCTTAGGCCCGCTCTTGTTCTCTATATTTACTAATGATCTCCCCTCAATTTTCACAGGTTGTAACCAATGTTCCCTCTAATAATTTTTCTGTCTGAGCAAACACTCAAACCTCCTGAGCAGACGTCAGCAGCTACTGAGCAACATACGTCACCTTCCGATTAACCGGTTAGTTGATAAGGGGCGGTTTGTAAAAAATCTGAGAATGTTAATTTCCCTTAATGTCTAACATAAAAATATATACATTTTGCTGATACACAGAAATAATACAAAAAGGCATATTATATTCCTTAATCAAATATTTATTTGACCATTGATTGACGATACAGAGCATAGTCCTTACTTTGGCTGGGTTGGCGGTGGCGGTGTGAGTCGTGTCACTAACTTTTGTCTTTTTAGGAGGCTGACTCGTCATTATTTTATTAAGTGAATTATAATGTGACTTCAAGGGTGACCATATTGTGATTTTTTTAAAGACACTCTGCCTTCAGCCTCAAGATACTTAATCAAAGTTTACTCAAAGATGCCTTATCATTATAATATATTTAAAGTATACCTCCTCTGTATGGATATAAAATTATTGTTTATATTATTTTATATAACAAAATAATATCCCTCTATAACCAAAGTTACTCAACATGCTGTATTATGCCTAAAGTAATCTGACAAATCTCAAGAAAATAACTAAATCAACCTACTGTATGACAAAATATATATTTTCAAGTCTTACTGGACAAAATAAATAACAAGAAAAATATGATGTAATGTTCTAAATAATACCTCTTCTGTATTAGAAAATCCAGCTTTAAAAAATATATCTTTATCTTTTCAATGTAATGTAAATTATAAAACAGTAACCTCACAAAGATACTAATTTAAAAGTGCACTATGCAGTTTCAGATGTTGCAATTAGTGTACTAAACTAATTTATTACACACATAATCCGTAGAATGATTGTATCATAAGCATCTTATCAAACCAAAACATCATTTTGAGGCATCAAAATAGTTTTCAATTATTTTCTCTCTCTCTCTGTATAGCTGCATTCTTCAATCAATTCGGTCAACTTTGCCATCAAACTCTCGCCTCGCACTGCTTTGTTTGTAATGTTTTGCTGTGTCCATGTGAGCTTTGAGATCGCCAGCACCTTTATTAGACACATAAACATATGGTCAAGCTTTGCACGCGTTGCACTCCGCTTCCAATTAGTCTCAACCGGGATGATAAATTGGAAAAAAATTTTGCAGTTCATCTGTAATGTACATTTTTCACGTTTGCATTGTGAGGAGCCAGCAATGCTGGTCGGATCTGTCCACTTCGTCATCTGTTGTGTGTGTCTGTGTGAGCGTGCAGTAGCGCTGCCCACAAAGCACTGAAAGCGGGGCTTCTCTTGGTAACGTCACACGCAACAGGTTACCGTTAGGGATGTCCCGATAAAAATTTTTTGCTCCCGATCCGATCCCGATAATGTGATTTTGAGTATTTACCGATACAGATCTTTCCCGATCCGATCAAAAAAAATATATAATATATATATATATATTTTTTTATCCCAATTTCTCACATTACATTCACCCTGAATGTTGACGTTATCCAGGTGAAAAGTTAACTTCATTCAAGCGAGGCATTGCAATCCTTGACATAAATCATTTGATGTATAATTAAATCAAAGGAAATGTGTTTGGGTGTGAGAGTGTGGCTGGTCTGCCGTTCTGCAGCTGGATACTATTGGTTTGTTTTGGCAAAATTCTTCTGCTCTGTGTGACAATAAATAAATGAATGATGATATGCAATTTAAAACCAAAACTAAGGCCTCGGTATGAGTTTAAGACGTGAACATGGTCATGTTTGTTGAATAAAAAAAAAAACGTTAACACTTTAACTGCCGGAAGACGTGTTTAGGCGTCCTTCCCCGCCATGCTCAAGTTGCCGAAGACTCGAAGCCGTAACTCGTCTTTGATATCAATATTTCAAAAATCTGTGATCGGATTCATATTTCCCATCCGCTGGCCTGAGACCCACCAAAAAGCCTCACTGAACCCTCTAGCGGTTCAAGAGCGCCATCTGGTGGCCGATTGGCGCAATCGCCAAACAGGAAGTTACTTGGACGATGTGCTGTTCAACCATATTACTTCCGGGCACTCTGTATATGTCCCGGCACTCTAGCTCGTCACAATACATAGCGATCCGTTGCCAATAACTCGATAAACAACATGATTTGGACGTATATACCATTATACAACCTGGAAATGGACCGGGTATTCCAACATCCCATAATAGGAAAATGTATACTCTACGCTCATCGCCCAACGGCGCGAGGAAGATACGGTAAGATTCAGCATTATTTTTCAATGTCTTCTATACTAACTGATCTGATGAACATTTGACCCACATTAGATGAATGGTATAACGCTGCCCACGGAATTATAAACGCCCCCTCGCCCATCCGGTCAACATCAGATGACGTGTAGTAGGGATGGGTACTGAATTCGGTACTTTTGAGGTACCGAACCGAAACACGTCGGTACTACCGAGTATCGAATCAAGTGAGAAACCGGAAAAAAAAATACATTTTTTTTTTTTTTCTTTTTTTTACTTTTTTCTTTTCATGTCAACGTTCACACGCACAATATATGCTTACCTAGGATTTGACTTGATTCAACAACAAAGCAGTCGGAGCAATGACAAGCCGAAAACTGTCAAAATTGTAGTTATTTGAAGTTTGGATTTTTTTTTACGACTGAGGTAGGTAAATAGAATTTCGACAGTTTTCGGCTCGTCATTGCTCCGACTGCTTTGTTGTTGAATCAAGTCAAATCCTAGGTAAGCATATATTGTGCGTGTGAACGTTGACATGAAAAGAAAAGTAAAAAAAAAAAAAGTAAAAGTAAAAAAAAAGAATAAACATTTTTTTTTTTATTTTTTTTTTATTTTTTTTTAAAGTACCGAAAAAAGGTACCGTTGGGTACCGGTATCGATTCACAGGTACCGGTATCTGTTCAAATGTGAAAGGTACCCATCCCTAACGTGTAGTAACTTCCAGAAGTCCGTCCAGTTGGATTTTTTTATATCGCGCCGATTACTATCAAACTGTATTTGATCATCAATATAATGCATTTGGGGCTATAAATCACATTCTGGAGAAAGCTGCAGAAAGAGATGAAAACAATACTTATACTTTAGATCATATTTTAGTATGAATATGTGAATGAAAAAGTTTAACGTTCATACACCCTGAACAATACATATAGGACATTGAATGGGCCCTAATAATGGCAATTTAGCAATAGAATTTAAAAAGTTATAGCCCTGCAAAGAAGGGAAACTTCTCCATAGACAAATAGAGCTGGCAACCTATGGTACATCATGAATTTAGCCTTAGGCAATCAAAGTGTTAAAAAAAAAAATACGGATTTTTTTTTTTTTTTTTTTGATTTCAGATGTGCGCGGGAGCGTTTTGCCATGTGCGCGCCCGCACACGGGCGCACCTTAGGGGGAACATTGGTTGTAACGCTCAACTCTATGCCGATGACAGATATATACATCTCAAACTACCTTAATTTGCCATCTCCCACAGTAAGACGACAGCAGCACTGGTTACAGTTATATCTCAAACAGTATATGGACCCTTTCACCTCTAGACATCAACTGAGACACTGCACAGATTTTTTTTTAAAGTTCCGTCAAATGTAACCACCTCAGTTGGCAAAAAATCATTCTGGTTCAAAGGCCCATCTGCTGGAACAATCTTCCAGCTCATATTCGCTCCAACATCCTTTCAACCGTTTAAAACGGTGCTGTCCTCTCACCTTGATTACGTGTTCATGTTTCCACTAATAGTATAACAGATCTTTGACGCAATGACTTTAATATGTGCTCTGTGTTTTGTTGTTAGTTTGTCTTATGTCCCTCTTGTTTGAACCCGTTTATTATTAATTTGATCTCGTTTTGTGTTCGGTTTTGTTAGTTTCTTTTTGTTTTGTTATGTTTGATACAGATATGTACGTTATGTATTCTGTAAGCTGTGGACCTCCTTGAAAACAAGATGGTTCATCTCAAGGGGTAATTCCAAATAAAGAATTTCAATATAGTAGGTTGACATATACTGTTATTTGGGGGCAGTAACTAATAGTGGGTTGACCTGTATAGTTGTTTTGGGGTAGTAACTGTAGTAGTAGGTTTACCTGTATCGTTGTTTTGGGGTAGTAACTGTAGTTGTAGGGTGAACTGCTGCTGGCCAGGGAGAGGTAGCTTTGAAGGGGCAGAGAGGAGGCAGCAGAAGTAGGATCCAGGATCCACAGAGGATGGTTCTGCTGCAACACGCTTGTGGTCATCTAGGAGGAGAAGCGGCGACACGTTATTCACTACAAGATGCAGTGTAAAATCACTACAAAATGCAGCATGTAAAATCACTACAAAATGCACGTGTAAAATCACTACAAAATGCACCGTGTAAAATCACAAGATTTTTTATCATGTGGAATGAGGACCATGTCAAATCAACCACGTACGATTATGTGGAATAAGCATACCATTTAGTAGGTTGATTCTATGTGGTTCTCATTCCGTTGGGGCGGTTCAAAGGCGTGTTTAAAACGGAAATGTTTGTTAGCAGGGTTTTTGTGAAAATGCATGCGTTGGTGAAGTACTGAGCATACGACAGGATAAATGAGACTTGGATTATCCTGCAAATTATGAGAGAGTTTGTAAACTGATGTTTTGCTATATTGTAGTATAGTATATCCCAATATTTCTAGGCATGAAGTTTCGGGAGTGTTCTCATGGGCATTTTCACACTCAATTAATGATGCATTATAATTCCCCATAAACGCCCAGGAACCCAAAATCAGAGACCTCGTCATAAGGCAGTCTGAGAATACGATAAGGCAGCTCCTCAACATCTGGGTGTATCAGTTCTAAGGTACCAGCGTGGTCTAGGTTCTGAACCTGAAGAAAATAAAACTTGTAAAAGGGACAGTTCAGATTTTTAGATCCCTAGCCCCATTTGCTGTCGTCAATTGGTCCTCTCAGCACAACCCATGCTGTTCCTCATACTAGCTCCGACTAGTCGGCTACACACCGGGGTCAGGCTCCAGTCTGTACAAGATGACAGAGGACAACTGAAATCTACTTTGTGTACGCGTGTACTGAGGAGTAGATTTCAGTTGTCCTCAGTCAGTTTGTACGACAGGAGATTGACCCCATTGACTTTGCATTGGTTTGTGGCCACACCTAGTGTCACACCTAGCCAGTTAGTATGAGAAATGGAATGTGCCGAGAAAGGACTCCAATCAGCAACATCATTGGTAAAAAGGAAATAGAGCTAGGGTTTCAAAAATCACAACTATTCCTTTTTTTCTTTTTTTTTTATCTGTCAAAGATCCCTCACTATTTTACTATGTGCTCATCACTTCTGTTCCCAATAATTTGGGAATTGTTAGAATGCAGCGCACATTTTAAAAGTGTATTTGCAATAATTTAAATATTCATGATAAAACATTTTAAATTGTATTAAATTTTAAAAGACCTGCTTGTGTTCAAGGTTATGGCCCAGACGGTGGGCAGCATCCAAGGCTTGGTGCTCAGCTGAAGCCCTCTTCAGGATCCAGGTCTGGCTCTTAGCTCCACATTGATGCGGTTCTGCTAGAGGTGGATCTGGGCGGTGGTTCATGTCCACAGCTTCTGATTCGTCACCACCTTCTGCAGTTTCACTAGGCCTCTCATGGCAACATGCCTCCATATCCTCATCTTCCTCGATAACTGAGGAGCTGTCAACAGGCAACACAGTGATCCCAGAGCCCAGGGACCAAGTGTCAAGCTGGGCACAGTCACCTTGACGAGCCCCAGGCGTCAAGGACCAGCAGACGTCGCCCACACAGCTCTGGCTGGATACTGTGCTGTTCAACTCTGGGATGGTAGAGTCACTGGTCTGCTGTGGGCAATGGAGACCACTGGGCTTAGAGTGTAATGGTGTGTACAGTTTATGCCGGAGGCAAGGCTCTGGCTGGGGCTGGAGGAAGACAGCCTGGGGATGGGGCTGGAGGCTAGCCTGGGGATGGAGGCTAGCCTGGGGATGGAGGCTAGCCTGGGGATGGGGCTGGACGCTAGCCTGGGGATGGGGCTGGAGGCTAGCCTGGGGATGGGGCTGGAGGCTAGCCTGGGGATGGGGCTGGAGGCTAGCCTGGGGATGGGGCTGGAGGCTAGCCTGGGGATGGGGCTGGAGGCTAGCCTGGGGATGGACACTAGGCTGCGGTAGCTGGGTGGGGTAGCTTGGTAGCTGCATTTGGATGCAAGGCTGGGGTTCACCGCTCACTCTCCTGTTTATAGGAGCTTGTCTCTGGGGAAGAGGTTTCAATTCTGCAATGGAAATAATTAGAAACATTGTATTAGTTTGTCCCCTTATAGAAATCCGTAATACCACCACAATCCCAGTTGTTTTTAAATCAGGTAATTTAGCATTCACACAACTGACAAGATTGATTATCGCCATATAATTAGAGTCTCTAGCCTAGAGATAGCATAGAGGACATTGCCCTACATTCTCCCGAGTATCCTATTATGCAGGGTTTCTAGGTCCTTACCTGGTTCCTCTTCCTTTGCCATACCAGAGGGAGAGGGTGTCACCACTTCTTTTTCCGACATCTCATTGGTACTGAGCCCCTTCAGGCTGCCAATCAGTTTGTTGACCGGGTCGTTCGGTTCCGTTTGGACCTCAGAGCTTGCAGTCTCTCTCCTGATGCGGCTCTGTTGGAGGAAATAGGCCAGAGTTACTTTGATATCATCTTTTCAAGATATGTAAAGTCACATTTATCACTCCACTAGCAGATGATTTTTTGTTTCAAGAAATGTTACTTCATGTTCATATGCGATTATGCAACTAATTTGAAGTTTCATTTACTTGAAACCAGTAAGATAGTCTTTAAATAAGTAACCGAGTGGATTTGAACCTGGGACCATAGGATCCACAGGTGGCCGCACTATCCAGCTGTGCTAAAAATTCAGACCCATTGGCTGATTGACTGTGACCAAATCCTCAGTAGTTTACAGTTGCCGTCTGCCCCACCGGGAGAAGTGTGTCCTTGCATGTTCTTTTTTTTTGTATTGATCGTTTTCCCCCTCCTTTTTCCTCAGATTTTCTCCCATCCCAATGTTAGTCGTTATGCCAATTCCCAATCCTTTTCCTGGTCGCTGCGCACTTACCCCCCCAGTCGGTCTGGGAGAGTGGAGGCTATCACGTGCTTCCTCCGACACACGTCTAGCCAGTCAACCGCTTATTTTCACCTGGTAGCACGGACTCTCACTGAGAGGGTCTAACGTGTGGAAGGATCACACTACCCCCCTTAGATCCTATCCACGCTGAGCAGGCGCCCCGACCGAACTGTAGGAGTCGCTGTTTACAACGACCCGGACCCACCCCGCCAGCTTTCCCACCCTCTAATACTGCCAATTGTATTAGTGTGAACGGCCAGCCAAGCTGGTGACACGCCGGGAGCTGGATTCGAACAGGCGAATCCAGCATCTCCAGCGTTGGTGACGAACGCAATCTCCGCTACGCCACCTGACCGCCTCCCTTGCATGTTCTTTTGTCCATGCGCGCACTTTCCCAGGGTTAAGACACTGAGACCTGTAAACCTGGATACAAATTCAAAGGGCAATGAAATCCCACCGCTGGCACCAATGTAACAAGAGTGGATTTGACCCTGGGACCATAGGATAGGACCAGCAACTTTGAGAACCACCGGTCTACACAACTGTTGTTCCGTACATAGTGGTGCCTGAAGTGGAGATCATAGCAGGCGGAGGAGGAAGGGTGTGGGTTCAACACACGCCTGTAGTCCGCAGGGTGAATCAGGCTCTGGGGCATCGCGTAGCCTGGATACCCCGGCATGTACGGGTACGGCGCTACGTACGGACGCGCATATGTCATAGCTGGGTGGGGAGGGACATGAAAGATACAAAGACACTTGGTAATAATGGCACCCGTGTAGACCCCACCTTCAGGTAGGCCAACTCTGGCTTCAAAATGTTAACCCTTTCACTGCCGCACTACCAAAACGGTTAACCCTTTCACTGCGACAATTCACAGTTGTGTGATAATAAAGGGTTAACCTTCTGTCGTGTGGCAGTGAAAGGGTTAAGAAACACCACTGAATACACAAATAAACTGAAAAGTTATTTAAAATAAACATCTTTGAAGTTTGAAGAACTTTACACAAAAAACCCATATAAGTCTCCCATGTTTCCAAATGAGGAAGGTTCTAAATTCCATTATCTAAGGATAATAGTTTCAACTTGACAAAATAAAACATTGTACATGAAACCTAGTTAATTCCCTGTTTGCCAAAACAATAGCCCAAAGGAAATGCACTTGGGTCCAAACTGTTCCTTAGCAACAGAATTCAAGTGAAACTGTGTAAAGGCTGTGTGTTGTGTTAAATTCATAGTAAAAATAGTTTTGTACTTTTCAGGTGAAGTATAAGATTCTAAATGAAAAAAGTTGGCATAATTATACAACCGCAAGTACATTGACCATTGAAACAGTTCAACATTGACTTTTATTTTGAAAGAGTCAATATTCTTACCTGAAACAGGGAGGCCATACTGGCCATATGGATTCATATTCCATTGGTACATGTAGTAAGGGTGGGTGGGTGGTTGGACATATAAATAAGGTCTGGTGTGGTTAACACCATGGTGGTGGGGGTGCCCTTCTCCCGTACACAGTGTAGGATTATTCAGGTCTGCATTAAGGAATACAGAAACCAGATAAACATCACCTATATCTAAATCATTCATCTTGTTGAAGGAATACTCTCAACAATTTGGTTAATACACTTAATTGCCATCTCCACCAGATTCAGTCAAGAAGACTTGTTTCTTGACTCTACATTGGAATTCATAGTAGAAAATGTAGAATATTTTAATGATAAGTTATTTGATTACAGATCACCTATTCACCAGCCAAGATTTCTGCGATGATGTAATGGAATATAAGAAAACATTGCAGATGAAACTCACCTTCCATTGCTTGGGTCAGAGGCAGAAAGACTGCACAAGATATTACACACGCAATACTAGGTGGGGAGGAAAAGGGAGTTAACTCTCTGAACCTTGAAAACAGTGGTTTTCAGAAAGTGCCAATACACACATTTACATTTTGTCATATAGCTGATGCTTTTATCCAAAGAGACTTAAAAGTTTTGTACGACAAGACAGCAGGAAGGGTATACTCTATCAGCTGAGTAACAATGCTCATCAAAGTGTTGAGTGCTACAGTGTAGGTTAGTATATTAGGACAAGTGCATGACAGTAAGGTTAGTTAGGGTTAGTTAGGGTTAGAGTTTTTATTACATTTTTTATTTCAGATAATGATTGAAGAAGTGAGTCTTTAGTCGACAAGTTGTGTGACTTTGTTCAGGTAAATCCTTGTCCTACACAATTAGGCCATTACGTTTACTTCACTGAAGGTTAAAATCGGCGAATCTTGCATTTTGAGATTATAACCAAACCATCAGCAGTCTTAAAATAAAGGATGACCTTAGGAACACCAATAAATCATTATCCTATTCCTACAGACCGTCCCCCAAGACCCTATTTTCATGTAGGCCTAACTTATCAAGCCGATAGACCTATGAATTGCAATCAAAATAATTTAGCCTGAAGCAGTATAAACGCTCACAAATTCCTATAATTACATACAACATAAAGGTGTAAACTGAGTTTAGGTGAGTCTACCCTAAAGTCCAGCAGCTGCTTTTGTTAACTGCTCCTCCTCTGGGCTCTGGCATAGCCCATTTGAAAGGTTTTACGTGACATTGCCCAGTACACAGTTGTGCCTTAAAACGTACGAGACAGTAAACTAAAGTATAAGCTGTGTTTTCTAGACTGTTGCCGTGCAAACAATTTCATTTCAACCATGGCTACTGTTACAAACTGCAATTATCATTTTGAGCCATGGACACACAAGACTTACAGGTGAAAATTGTGATGAAAAAAGTAGTGTGGTTGACGAGTGTTGACGAGCAACACAGACCCCTCCCCTGATCCATCTGTGCACACTCTCTTATCACCTTGGGTGTCAAACTGTCAATCAGTGAGCAATCACCCAAATTGTCCTCAGGTGAAGTTTAGCGTCAATTTAGCAATTTGCGTCATGGCACATTCTTGTCCTACTACCCGAAGGAAGAATTGATTGATTGATTGATTGATTGAAAACTTTATTAACAGATTGCAGAATGGGTACGGTACAGTACAGTAGGCTACAGTACAGCTCAATACACACAAGGGGATGCAGACCAGAGAAAGACGTTTGTCTTGTTTACATCAGGGTCCCCCATTTTCAATTCATCATACATTTATCAAAGAATGTATGTGATCATCGTGGGTTCATATTTCCCCCGCATCAACTATACGTACATTCGTGGTACATTACTTTTCCAACCCCTAAAAAAAGTATTTAGTAAAAAAAAAAAAAAAAAGTAAGTGTATTGCGAGGTGCACTGCACACTCATCACCACCAGATGGCAGGCTTGCAGTCAAATGAGTATTTTTTTACGACGCCTCCTTTGCCCGTAACAGAATACGGCACTGCTCTGCACTCGTTGTTTATTATAACATGCTTGCGCTGCTCAGCTGTTCGCTACTGTACTGCAGCGATACGGTATCAGAGCTCATCCATTATATCGATATCTTTGGTGGTATGTTTTCCTTTTCGATTGGCTGAACACTTAGCGGAAGTGTGTTGTAGGTGATCGAGTCTTGTACTTTTAATGTCGCTTGTCAGGTGTATCGTTTTAGAATGTATTGATGAAGTCAGCGAATCGATGCGTTGAGGAAGAATGCGTGTGTTGACAGGGAAATGAGGACCCGTCCACTGCGGCTGCACCACAGCGAGCTGTGACGTTAAAGGTAAAGCTACTGTTCCTGACATATGCTTTATATAAGAGCGTAGGCTAGTGTGACAGCACGTTGGTTGAGTACCTCTGATGTCACATCTATAATGAATAGGCCTATTTAATGCTTGAAGCCACAAATTAATCCTAACGTTAGATCACCAGTAATGAAACTAATGTTATTTAAATAACAAGTGGGCTAGTTTTAATAGTTATTAATCTGGCTCAACTCGGGTCTCTCGGTTCTGATGATTGTGTGTCATGTCACTATGATGAATTGAAAATGGGGGACCCTGATGTAAACAAGACGAAAGTCTTTCTCTGGTCTGCATCCCCTTAACAATTGTATGTATTGAGCTGTACTGTACTGTACCCATTCTGCAATCTGTTAATAAACTTTTCAATAAATCAATCAATCACACGATTCCCTTCACTGATCTGATCTTGTATTGGCATATTCTTGCCCCAAACGTCACATTGGAGATTGATTGATTGAAAACTGTATTAACAGATTGCAGAATGGGTACAATACAGTACCTAGCTCAATACACACAATTGTTAAGGGGTTGCAGACCAGAGAAAGACTTTCGTCTTGTTTACATCAGGGTCCCCCATTTTCAATTAATCATGACATGGATGTATTACATACACGACATACAGATATACAGTACTGTTACATACAGACATTTATGACATACCAGATCTACAAATACAGTACTGTTAAGAGACTGAGATCATAAAAGAAAATATATACATTCGAAGGGGAAGAAACTGTACATTGGAGGGGGTTGGGTTGGGTGCCGGATGGGGGTTTGGAAGGCCTATTCTACAATGTCTCTTTCTCTTTCTTTCTCGTGTACTACTACTCACCTCTTACAACATATTATATAGTCGAATTTAGAGACTAATGACTTATAGTAATATGCTAACCCGAACTGTCCTCGTGAAAAACTATTTCTAGTTCTGCTCTTATCACATGACGCATCATATGCTATTTAGAAGTCAGATTTTAAATCTCAAGTCTAGTGTTCCTTTTCCCCTTAGGGAAATCCAGGCATCATAGCATGGGGGAGGTACAGGCAGCAAAAAGAGAATAATAGTTGTGGAGTAGAACATAGTAATAATAATAGTAGTACCACTATTATTATGGCAGAGTATATTATATCAATGATAATAATAGTATGCATGCATGGTATACATAGTAGTGTGTGTGTGGACATGTGGACTCATTACTCATTACTGGTTAGGCTGCGGCATATCTCTGACATCACACAAATATTCCCAATTATTAGTTATCATTATCGATAGAGTATACTGTACATATATCTCATCTGTCCCTCACCTTATGGAAGGACAATAATGCTGGAGACACGATTTACCAGATTTGTAAAATGAGCTAAATTAAGTATTTTTGAATTGTCAACATTCAGATGGACTTTCCAGATGGACTGAACGTTTCTTTAGTCAAGGGCAGCCCTGAAGTATCTCCACATCCTGATCTACCACAAGGATATTGATGATACTGATACAGTAATTATTATATTCAGTAACTAACAACTTCCTGGTACATCACACCAATACTCTTTGATGGTGATTCTCAACTGTTTTGGTTCACACTTCACACACCCCCTAAAAACAGAGGGGTGCCTGTTTACACCCGCCGTTCACATAGTCGAGCACAAACGGGGTCAATTATGACACAAAATAATGATTTTTATTTCCTCTTTTCAGGCTATTTAACTTGATTTACGATCGGAGGAGGGCTTTTGACTTGGCACTTTTTTTTATTCCACAAGAAAACTCTCAAACATGGGCGGCTGGGTGGCGCAGCGGACATTGCGCTCGTCACCAACGCAAGAGACACCAGGTTCGAATCCGGCTGTCGGCATTGCCTCCGGCTTGGGCCAGCCGTCATACTAACTCAATTGGCAGAGTTAGCGGGTGCAAGTCGATGTGTGGTAATCTGGACGTTGTGGACAGTGACTCCTACAGGTCGGTTGGGGGACGCCTGCACAGCAGAGACAGGAAATGGCGGGGGTAGTGTGAGCCTCCCACACGTTACACCTCGCCAATGAGAGTCCGTGCTGGCAGGTGAAAAGATGTGACAGGCTGCCTCCACATGTATCGGAGGGGACACGTGATGCAACTTGGCTCTATCCTCCCTACAACCGGCCAGTGGGGGGCATATGCGAGCAACGTTCAAGACAGGGGAGGGGAGAATTGGCCCAGCGAAATTGGGATGGGAGAAACATAGAAAAAGAGGAGAAAAAGTGGATACAAAAATAAAAAAGAAACTTTCAAACATAAAGATTACAAACATGATTTATTCATTTTGTGACCCAGACCCACTGCTCTATGACACTGATTTGACCTTTCATGCTGCTAAGCAGTCATGCAAATAATGTACATAGTATTTAAAATATTTAAATGTTCATATAGATGTCTATTTTGCAACTTGATATAATAGCGATTCTACCTATACCCAGTTCATGAATGCTTTTATATTTGCTATTCTTGGCTGTTCTAAACACTGGTGTCTGGTAGGAAATTACCCAGAAAATCATCTGCTACAGTGATACGTTCTGCCACACAGGAAGTGATACGTTCTGCCACACAGGAAGTGATACGTTCTGCCACACAGGAAGTGATACGTTCTGCCACACAGGAAGTGATACGTTCTGCCACACAGGAAGTGATACGTTCTGCCACACAGGAAGTGATACGTTCTGCCACACAGGAAGTGATACGTTCTGCCACACAGGAAGTGATACGTTCTGCCACACAGGAAGTGATACGTTCTGCCACACAGGAAGTGATACGTTTTACGTCACCGGCAGCAAAAGCAGTTTGTTTGGAATGAATAGAAAACAAAATAAGTAGTTAGCAATTAGCATGAATTTTCAAGATGCAAAGTTGCAAAATGCCATCACGCTATCACCAATAGATGTACTGTAGCTGAAAACAAAAAAAAATTAGGATTTAGCAGATTACCACTTTAATGTCATATGTTGAGGGAAATGTGACATGTAGACTGTAGTCTATGTCTTACACTGTATTGTGAGGTCCTACTAAGGAGTACATGTGCTCCTAAATGAAAAGATTTAGGAGCACACAAAGAAATGTAGGAGCACAGTGAAAAATGTGTATACGTTAAATAAACGGTTGTTTAACGGTTCTCATCTAGCCAGAGATGGAAGAGTGACTCGAAACTGCTTTTCACCATTTATTTCTGCAGACATTTCTACACATTTTATTTATTATTTCTTTTGTAATGCCTCAATAACATTTTCTTTATGAAACAGTGTACTAAACAGTGATCATATAGCTTGTTGTGACACAGTATACAAGCTACAGTCTAAACATTTGTATGGCTAAAAGCTTTATATTTGTATATGTATTGTGTCAAAAGGACACAATTCAACTCTTACACTAAACTTACATAACAGCACTAAACATAGCAGGAAATGCCATAGTGCATATAGAGTTACCAGGTAAATTAATATGCATGGAGCCACATACCTGCAGAAGATATACAACAATACAGTTGTAGTCTTCTGGTCACTGCACATATTGTGTACCTACATGTACAACATAAAAATAATACATTAGATTTTCTTTCCCAAAATAACTAGCTCCACGAGAGCAATGTGACAACAATGGAATGAATGAAATGGCGGCGGTAGCGAACTTTTGAAGTTCTATCATTGCGAAAATTGAACTATAAAACTAATACTAGTGGTCAAATTAACACAATTATTAACATTACTTTCTTTTCCAGCGTGTACTGTGTTCTCAATTCCTTTCTCTCGCTTGGAACCAGTGGCGTCGCCACAGGAAACTCTACTGTGATTGGAACGTTTATGTGGAATGTGGGACTTGTAGTTTTTGAACGATTAGCAGCAGAGCAAAAAAAGCACTACATTGTAATCTTCACTCGCACATCGTGCGAGTAAATTCTTTTTCCGGTTCGCACACACATATTTTTAGGGGCAAATGCGAGTGAAATGCTCACACTGTAGAGCTCTACTGTATCAGTCATTCAAATAATGTATTTTGCAACTTGATATATAATAGTGATTCTACCTATACCCAGTTCATGAATGC
Organism: Notolepis coatsorum; assembly: GCF_963971535.1. Taxonomy (NCBI): domain Eukaryota; kingdom Metazoa; phylum Chordata; class Actinopteri; order Aulopiformes; family Paralepididae; genus Notolepis; species Notolepis coatsorum. Next base: position 100,523,374 of record NC_140177.1, read on the forward strand.
TTTTATATTTGCTGTTCTAAACACTGGTGTCTGGTAGGAAATTACCCCGAAAATCATCTGCTACAGTGATACGTTTTACATCACCAGCAGCAAAAGCAGTTTGGAATTAATAGAAGACTAAATAAGTAGTTAGCATGAATTTTCAAGATGCAAAGTTGCAAAAACACCATCACGCTATCACCAATAGAAAACAAACAAAAGATTTTGCAGATTACCACTTTAATGTCATATAGTCAAGTCAAGTCAAGAGTTTTATTTGTCACAGCATACAAGCATACAGTGAAATGCGGGGGGTCTTGCCCGCAATGATTGTGCAATAATGCAATAATACAATAATAAGAATCCAATAGGATGAGAATAAGACATTTGTGCAATAATACAAGTAATAAGAATAAGACATAACCGGTATATGTACATGAAATTTACAAAAAGCATGGTAAGACATGCTAGGTCCTGCGATAGTGCAATACACTGTTAGCTACGGATGAGGCACTGGGTCTTATGTACACTACTATACAATGCTATACTATACAATCTACAGTTATACTACGTGTCCTTATGCTAGCTTGCTATCCATCTGTTTACTATACAAGAACCACTCCCATTCTTACTCTCAGAGGGAAATGTGACATGTACTGTACTATTTGTGTAAGTGAAGTGCTGTTCTGTGTACCAACACAAATTCCTGTGCACTCTTTTGTAAGTGACCAATGAAGTGATCTATCACTGCTATGTATGTTTTTAACCCCTTCCCCTCGCTTCCACCGCTCAGCATGGCGTCCCTGTCGGACCAGCTTCAGGAGGTGCGGAGGCGGGCGGAGGCGTGTCTCTACTCCGCGGGCAGTGTGATGGAGGTCCGGGCCGGTGTGATGGCCATGGCTAGCCTGCCCTTACCGCCCTGCTCCAAGTACCGGCACATGGCTGCAGAGACCATGGTCATAGAAAACAGCTTCGGCAGCGACAGGAAAGAGGTATGGAGGAGACTGTTTTCAATCTTGACTTACTGTGAGGAATTCAGCGAATGATGAGAGAACTTGTTTTCATCTGCATTTGGAATATTTTAATGATTTAAATATCTTTTTGTTTTTGTATTCATTAATTTAATGAGTACTCCTCCTCATTTCCCCTTCCACCCTCTACATTCTCCTCCTCCTCTCCTCTCTTATCTCCTATTCTTCTTTCCTCTTCTCCTCTCCTCCTCTTATCCTCTCCTCCTTTCCACATTATCCTCCTCTCTTTTCCTCCCCTCTTCTTCTCCCCCCTCCTCTCCTCCCCCCTTCCACATTATCCTCCTCTCTTTTCCTCCTCATCTCCTCTCCTCTCCTCTCCTCCAGACTCTTGCGTCCCTCCAGAGGTTATCTACAGCATTGAACATCCTAGAGAAGTATGGTTGTAACCTGACCAACCCCAACAGGCCAAAGTATTGGAGAACAGTGAAACACAACAACCCAGTGTTCAGGGCAACTGTTGATGCTATTCAGGTACAGGACACATTATTATTATTACCTTTATTTAGCCAGACACATTCATATAACATAGGGAAGAGAACACATGTTGTATTCTGTATTGAGAATGTTAACGGAACGTAGACCAAATGCGTCCACATTTTTATAGGATTCTAGCACATTTTCATAACAATAGCGAATATTACCGTTTTCATTGAGGTTTCTTACAAATTAACGATGCTTTATGTTGTCCTTTTATATGCCGATTATCATTCAAATCTTAAATTGTACCATATGTCCCCCTTTAGACAACATATGTAACGCTACCAGCGCACTTTTGTTAAGATAATTAGTTTACCATTCGCGGTCGCTATACCGAGGTTGCAGTAATAGTTTACCACTGTTCAGATCACGGCGAAGAATAGACACATCCCAGTGACCTGTGACCTGTGCTAAGGATCTTGGGAAATGTATTCATGTAGTTTTCAACATTTTCACCTTTTTAATTTTAAACCAATGCTGCCATCTACTGACAACAGAAAGTGTTGTCTATCGTCACTTCCGTATACAGCGTCGCCCGAAACCCATTCTAGAGATTCCCACTTTTTACTGGTAATGGGGCGTGGCCGTATTTGGTCCCAGACAATAAGAGTGGCTGCGATTGGTCACTGTGACGTTAAACCCCCACAATACATGTAACATTAGTGTTACTGAGGTGTTAAACTCCCACAATACATGTAACATTAGTGTTACTGAGCTGTTAAATAAATTTGATTTGATATAGAGTGACATATTTAGTTGTGAAACAGCAGCCAGTTATTCGGAAATAATAGACTGCATAATGTGTTCATACATTGACCAATCAGAGTATTCAACAAAGCAATGTAATACATTTCCAATAATCAACTCATTGTGGGCAATGTTTAGAATGACTCCTTATTCGCCTTGTGTTTCTAGGCAACAAGGATGCTGTCAGCTTGCCAAATTTGTCTTTCAACTTCCCGTGAGCGAGTGACACTGTATCTAGAAAGGGATATACCAGTATTAGCCTTTGAAGTCTGTACATTATTTTTCTGTCACTTTGTGGAGCTGCAAAGGGCAGAAGAGGTATAGACGGTTTCACTGGAATTGTGTTGCTAGCTGGGAGCAGCTTGGAGCCATGTTTATTTCCGGTCAGTTATTTGTATACACCAGACCGGCACATCCGGGTACTTAGGCTTTTTTTCGCTGCCGCGTTCTACTTTTGGTGAAAACACAGACACTGTTCCTATTGACCGCCCTTGTATTTAGCCTGTATAACAACATGGTTTTGTTAGTGCATCATGTTAAGTCAAGCAATTACTTTACATCACTGGCCGCCATTGAGTGTTCGTACCGTTGTGAAGAGATTAGGTTTGATCCGTTTCTAGGCTTATTTCCCCAGTCAGCTGCAGGATGTCTCCTCATTTCCCTACCTGGACATTTCATATTACACTTATTAATCTCCAGGTGACCTAAAACTAAGAGGTAATGGCTATTTCTTGGCAACAATGGTCTTCAGTGTGATTTATATCTGTGTGTTTTGTCCTAAAGTTGTCATTTATGAACAAACACCATCTAATCCCTGTGTATTCCCTTAGTTGTTTTCCTCCAAAAGGGGAGTGGTGCGACCAAAATATAGAGGTGATTTCAGTGTGATCGGCGTGTTCCTGGTCTGATGTATTGGCAAACACTGCAACAGGAAGTAAACTTGGGTCAATTTAGAATGTTTATACAAAGCACTGGTGGCAGAGAGTGGTGTGACGAGACAGATGTTTTCACTGTTCCATTCCTCTTCTCCTGCTTCCCTCTCTCCTCTTCCTCTTCGCTCTTCCAGGGAGGAAGGGCGGTGCTGTGTCTCTATGGTTACTCCAATCAGCAGCCAGATGGGCTGAGCTTCCCTGACGAAGTCATGGAGCCTGATGTGGCCAAGGTTGCCACGGTAACACTGGAGGTGATGAGCCTCAGGATGGAGCTGGACATGCTCCTCAAGGTTGGTGCGCGTGTGCAGCAGATTGTGAATGCATTAATGATATGCACATTTTCAGTGTTGATATGAATTAGAATTGAGATCACGATTTGATTTGATTCAGTTAAAATGTATTCATACTACAGAAAAAAGAGACCTACTGTAGGGAAGAGAACACATTTTTTATTCTGTATTGAGAATGTTAAACCCCCACAATACATGTAACATTAATGTTACTGAGCTGTTAAACTCCCACAATACATGTAACATTAGTGTTACTGAGCTGTTAAACTCTCACAATACATGTAACATTAGTGCTACTGAGCTGTTAAACTCCCAGAATACATGTAACATTAATGTTACTGAGCTGTTAAACTCCCACAATACATGTAACATTAGTGCTACTGAGCTGTTAAACTCCCACAATACATGTAACATTAGTGTTACTGAGCTGTTAAACTCCCACAATACATGAAACATTAGTGCTACTGAGCTGTTAAACTCCCACAATACATGAAACATTAGTGTTACTGAGCTGTTAAACTCTCACAATACATGTAACATTAGTGCTACTGAGCTGTTAAACTCCCAGAATACTTGTAACATTAGTGTTACTGAGCGGTTAAACTCCCACAATGCATGTAACATTAGTGTTACTGAGCGGTTAAACTCCCACAATACATGTAACATTAGTGCTACTGAGCTGTTAAACTCCCACAATGCATGTAACATTAGTGCTACTGAGCTGTTAAACTCCCACAATACATGTAACATTAGTGCTACTGAGCTGTTAAACTCCCACAATACATGAAACATTAGTGTTACTGAGCTGTTAAACTCCCACAATACATGTAACATTAGTGTTACTGAGCTGTTAAACTCCCACAATACATGAAACATTAATGCTACTGAGCTGTTAAACCCCCACAATACATGTAACATTAGTGTTACTGAGCTGTTAAAACCCTAGAATACACGAAACATTAGTGTTACTGAGCTGCATCAGACTGTATTGAATCTTAAGCAGTCAAGCAGTTCTCCATTACAGACCGATATCAAGAGCTGGAGGTACTGTAAGTGTCTTTAGACGGTCTAGACCAGGGGTGGCCAACCCGCGGCTCGCGAGCCGCATGTGGCTCTTTGCCCGTCAATGTGTGGCTCTTCCATCCATCAAAAAATATATATATATATATTTATTATTTTAAATTTTTTTGGTCACTCATTCCATAAGGACGTAGAATAAACATTTACAGATTTTTTTTTAAATGGTCCATTTGCATGTTATTGGTATCTGAATCTAGGGACATCTATGGATCTCAGGGAATGTATTCCCAGTGTCAGAAATAGTGTGTCTGTTACTAGGCTTGAGTAAATTGTAATGAACCAAAGGTGAATATCAATTATATTTAAAAAAAAAAATGTTATCTTTGACTGTGAATAACACCATGCTCAAATTTACCAGACCTGAAAAATCTAAGCCAATGAATAAAGGGAAGATGATTAAACAGGTTTTGTAGATACAGTACTGAATTCTGCCATCTTTTTTATAATGTAAATTTCTCCACCATTTTCATCATATTGCAACACCGTTTTTTGCTAGACGTTCACAGAAAGGTAGAGAAACTAACTGCATTCTGTTTTATGGCAATAACGTTCAGGTTTGTGGGAGATAATCCCAAAAAATAAGAGAAATAAAAAAGTAAATCCAGAAGTCAGATGATTGACAGGGGCTGGCGTGAGCTGGGTAGGGTAGTTTTTCGAAATTCGAAAGCCCAGAGTCTCTTCCTTCAAAAGACTACACTCACTTTTGGCTGCTCCACTTCCTCCTGTCAATATGCGCCGGTTTCCGACTCAATGCCCTGAGATCGCTATAATCTTATATTTCACTAATAACAGTTAAAATCATTGGTAAACAAACGTAATGCTGAAAATATACACTTTTACTCTATATTTCGGGCATAAGAGGTTAACCCTGTGAGGCCCAAATTAAAAAGACATTAGCAACGTCAGAGGGTGGCACATATAAACACATTTACTATCAAATAGCATTGTGAGGCTGAACAACAGAACCAATTGATTATACATGTGCTTACATTTTTTTAAATAAACATTTACAGATATTTTTTTTAAATGGCTAAACATGATTTAGTAATTTTGCAACCGTGGGTCTCGCAGGGTACTTTTAACCCTGTGAGGCCCAAATCAAAAAGACAGTAGCAACTACAGAGGCCAGAGGGTGAGACCTATAAACACATGGTGCCGTGACTGAAAAAAAAGTTGAGAAACGCTGGTATATGGTGTGGCTCTTTGTGGTACCACAGTAATTTTTGTGGCTCTTAATCTCTGACTGGTTGGCCACCCCTGGTCTAGACAAATCTATTCTACCCATTATTCCCTTTACCTTGTTACATCCTGCATAGACTATCTGTGTGTGTGTTTCATGGTGTCTGTCTGACAACAACACAAAGTGCAGAGGTTGGGGCTGTTGGAGGAAAATTAATCAATGGCCCTTTAACCTATAAATATAAAGGTTTAGGTGTTGGTCCGGCACATGGTGTGTTCTGACCGCCTTGCTGATGCTGTATTTGTTACAGGAAGTCCATTCTCACCCTGAGTTCTATGAGAGAATTATCCCCACTCTGAGACACAAGGTATGTATGGATCATTCTTGTCAGCATGTCTCATAACTTGTAGCCTCTGAATGGAAGTTATTGCATCGTGCTTTGGCTGCGTTCTCTATGGTAGCGTGGCAACAATTACCAGGTAGCCTTCTTGCTAGCTCATGTTTTTGACACTTCAAGTCGGAGTCGCCACCTTCAACATTTCATCCTCTTATTTTCTTTTTAAATATCGGCAGTGTCTCCTCGCCCTTCTATGCACAGTTTCAATATACTTCTCTCTCTCTCGTTTCTTTTTGTACATACAGTATATCATTATTTTTGTAAATATATAATATATATTTTTTCTTTTCTTCCTCACAATGTCCTTCCCAGGACGTAGGCCTCAACACAGACACTGTGGTCTACCCCTCATCCTCCTCCTCTTCTTCTTCCTCCTCCTCCTCCTCCTCCTCATCCTCTTCCTCTGGCCATAGGGAGGGCCAGCACAAGTCCCTGGCCTTCCCCCACCGTCCTCACCACTCCCCCAGGGGCGGCCAGTCCCGCTCCCTGTCCCTGGCCCAGCAGACTCCCAGGTCCATCCAGGCCTTCTGCCCCGGACGCACCAACACTGCCAACGCCTCCACGTCCACGTCCACCCACCACAACTCGCCCTCCTCATCCTCATCATCTACCAAACATCCAGGTGAGCGGAGTGAGGAAGGCTTGAGTGATTTAGGAACCACAATTGACCTAATCTCAAACCCTGCCCTCTTTTCTTGATCCTCCGATCGCAACCGTTGCTTCCGTAGAATTGCCTCAATACTAACTCTGATACCAAGAACCATATGAAATGTGATTCATTAATACCTAATACATTTCTTTTGTGTTTGTTTTGCATTTTATGATAGTGAAACATTTATTTATATCTTCTGAAGTCCACTGTATATTGTTCAGTAAAAGTAATGGATCGGATCAGTATTGGCCATACTGATAGAATACTGTTTTGGAGTCTTAATTTTTGTTAAGAATATAGGACAGGCATATATAAGCATTATGCTTCAGTCTGTACCTTTTCAGTCACTGTAAAATCAAATATTGTTAAATGATGGTGTATATTGTATTGTGTGAGATGATGACTGAATAAACTACTACTACTACTACTACTACTACTACTACTACTACTACTACTACTACTACTACTACTACTACTCAGGGGTGTAGCTCCAGATTCTGGGCCCCATGAAAGAATGTATTTGTAGGCCCCCAGTGAATGCGAGCGCGCATAAGCGGATTTTTTTTTGGCAATTTTTTTATTGATAAACGCATAATATGGTTTTTACCTATACATTCAGATCATCAGTTCAGCACCTGCACTGTTGGTGGGTGAGCCTAGTAAAGGATGTCTCATTGCGTTCATCTTCAATGAATGGACCAATGCAATAGTCTACCAAAGCCCCCCCTCTCTCTCTATATATCTCACACACACACACACACACACACACACACACACACACACACACACACACACACACACACACACACACACACTTCAGAAACAAACATAGTATCAATGAGAGCATCAATAATACACCTGAGTGATGTCTAGTAAAAAAAAATAATAATAATAATTGGGGCCCCCCCCCAGTGCTGGGCCCTTGGAATCATCCTAAGCTACCCCCCCCCCCCAGCTACGCCCCTGCTACTACTACTACTACTACTACTACTACTACTACTACTACTACTACTACTACTACTACTACTACTACTACTACTACTACTACTACTACTACTATTGGCCAATACTTAAAGTTTAGGATTCATAATCAGTATTTGGCAGTGAGAAAGTGCTATGGATGCTTCTCTGATGCTAAATAAGCAAAGGGATTCAGGTTTAAATGTTAATTGTACTTGATTTAGACTTTTTATATTTTAAGCTTCACACGTACAACTAAAATGTTTTTTACACTTCCATGTAATGTCACTTACCTTCCACGTACAGTAATACACCACTTGTATATGTGTCACACAACATAATACTTAATACAATCATATTATAATTTTTCTGTTTCAGAGAGCTGTACTATCTGTGGCATATTCCCTGTTGCTTCCCACTGCCCCACATGCGTCCAATGGCTGTGCATGGAATGCGACAGACTCTACCACTCCTACCCAGAGAGAGCCAATCATCATCGAACCACGGTGACATCATCTAGGAGCAGGAAGAGCCACAGGTGAGATGTGGGACAATCGTTCAGTATTCTTGATGGCATTTCTTTAGGTACCCAAAAATGTTATTCTAATGAAACTCCACCTAATAACGTCAGCATCATTGTTCCATTAAACCCCTGTCGTGTGCAGTTACTGCTATCTAGAATGCTGGCTAAGAACAAATAACGTGGGTGAGGAAATTAATCAAAGCGCTTTCGCTGCACACATAGGAAATGGAAATGCTGCACTAATAATAACTAGTGCTGTCAGGCGATTAAAAAAATGTATCTAATTAATTACAGGTATTAAAGGAGCTCCCGTCTATACGGAGCTACTGAGCAGTTTTGATCCCGTAGCTAGACTGGCTGACGCGCCGTTCTACTTCCTGGTCTGATACCAAAACAGTCCTTTATCCCAATGATACGTGCAGGCAGCTTTACTGGGAAAATGGTATTTATTTCCCCTCACCGTCAAACAGAATGTCTTCATAAACTGATAAAATAATAATGAATACAATAACTAATTACATACAAACATTTCGACCTGTGACCCGCGTCGTGCGTGCGGTCAAAAACCATTGCCCTTTCCGGGTCAAAACTCCTCCTCATACAGGTGTACCTGACGCTTAAATAAAAGAAGCGCCACCCCCTGGTCACATAAATCCACTGCACATTAAATCCATTTTGGCCGTTACAACAGGATTCGTAATTAATTAATCTAATTAATCGCATTTTAATCGCATAACTATTTTAGGCCTGATATTCTATATTCTATAATCATATTTCAAATTGCATGTGTCCGGATGGCAGAATTCAGTACTGTATCTACAAAACTTTCCGTTTAATCATCTTCCCTTTATTAATTTGCTTAGATTTTTCAGGTCTGGTCAATTTTAGCATGGTGTTATTCACAGTAACAATTTTTTTTTTTTTTATAATAATTGAATTGATATTCTCATTTGGTTCATTACAATTTACTCAAACCTAGTAACATACACAGTATTTCTGACACTGGGAATACATTCCCTGAGATCCATAGATGTCCCTAGAATCAGATACCAAGAACATGCAAATAAAAAAAAAAAAAAATTGTAAATGTATAGTCTACGTTCTTATGGAATGAGAATATTCCAATAAATGGCATTTATGGGGGAATCTTTCACTTTTCTGAATTTGAGAGAACGATAGCTTTTCAAAATGCTATAAAAAGGATATGAACCGATTATTAAAAAAAAAAAAAAAAAAAAAAAATCCGTTTCGACAATGTTGACTGCAAACAAGTCATTGATAGGCGACGGGCAGATTAGACACATAGCCATCATTTAAAACATAGATTATGCGTTTTTAACGCTAACATTGAAGTGGATGATGGCATTCAACAGGGTAAAAAGGTAATAGAGGCCGGCGTTCTGCCGAATTCTACGGCTTCCTCGAAAACTGCTGCCGTAGCGCGACTCGATAGACGCGTCTGCCGAATTCTACTGCTTCCTCGAAAACTGCTGCCGTAGCACGAATTGATAAGTTAGCGTATTTCGATAGCCGCGTCTGCCGAATTCTACTGCTTCCTCGAAAACTACTGCCGTATACTAGCGTATTTCAATAGACATATATATCGCTATCAAAGAATGCTCCCACTACAGAATCATTTTATATTACCTCACTACTCACTCCATGTATACTGTATGCATATGGTGAGCATATTTTTATACTCTATCATAAAAAAATTTTATGTAAGATTTCTGGGGTAAGGTATTTCAATACACCAATATATCGCTATCAAATAAACTCAGAATTCAGGGAAAGAAACTGTTGCTTTTAAAGGAAAACTCCAACATTTTGGGAAATTAGCTTATTTAACATCTTCCCTGGAGTTAGACAAGAAGATACATACCTTTTTTGTCTCTGTGCGTGCATTTAGCTTTGGGAACAGTCGCTCCGTTAGCGTAGCTTAGCTTCATCACTGGAAGTGGGGGAGGACAATAGCCTGACGTTCCCTTACAGTGTATACAGTCACCAAATACACTCCAAATACAACTCCAAAACGTTCATGTAAACATGTTGTGACCTGTGTATTTACCACATGGAGACATAAAAAATAATTGAATTAGACAATTACGTTTTCTAAGCAAATATACTCTGAACAATTTTTTGCCTAAGCACGTCTCTGCACGCAGTCAGTGATTTCTACGTGAAGCCGTGTTTGTGGACATTCTCATTAATTCAAAGGATCCGAACCGATTGAAGTTTATGGATACCATGACTTAAAATCCTCTTACCTTGACGATTAAAAGCCTCCCCAATTTAGAAAACAGTAATCCAATGGCTGGTATTGATAATATAATACTAACTACTGCACGTAGCTAACCGGAGCTAACACAGAACCGGATGGTCACTAAAGCAAATATAATGACTTCCTTTCTGGGGTTTTCAAAATAAAAGTGCAACGTTTATAGCAGCGGAAAACGTTTATTTTGTACATTATCTAACGTTAACAAGAACCTAAACTAACTTTAGGTTAGTTGTAACGTTAGTTGCTCATGTGTGCTTGTGTGTGGAGAGTTCAGTGTTCAGGGCTCTGATGGCCTGGGGGAAGAAGCTGAGCCGAAGTCTCTCTGTCCTAGCAGCTGGTGTTCGCAGGCGTCTGCCTGACCTGAGCAGCATGAACAGGCTGTTGTTGGGGTGGTGTGGGTCTTTTATTATTCTGCAGGCTCTGGATTTGCACCAACATGTTTACATGAACGTTTTGGAGTTGTATTTGGAGTGTATTTGGTGACTGTATACACTGTAAGGGAACGTCAGGCTATTGTCCTCCCCCACTTCCAGTGATGAAGCTAAGCTACGCTAACGGAGCGACTGTTCCCAAAGCTAAATGCAAGCACAGAGACAAAAAAGGTATGTATCTTCTTGTCTAACTCCAGGGAAGATGTTAAATAAGCTAATTTCCCAAAATGTTGGAATTTTCCTTTAACCATGGATTTATTTATATACACTCCATGTATACTGTATGCATATGTTGAACAAAAAAAACATTGAACAACATGTTATCAGAGTTATCAACATTAAAACTTATTTAGCAATGTACAGTTTTGATTGTACAGTTGTACAGTGTGTCTCCCCCCCCCACCCAACCTCCTCCAATGTACAGTCCCCCCCCCCCCACCCACTCAACCCCACCCCACCTACCCAACCTCCTCCAATGTACAGTTTCTACGTCAAATGTATAAATTATACTCTCTTTTCTGGACTCTTTTTGTATCACAAACAGTACTGTATTTGAACATCTGGTATGTCATAAATGTATAGATGTAGCAGTACTGTCTATCTGTATGTATTTGTCTCTACATCTGGGAAAAACAGAGGCCATACTCTTTGGGTCAAATGCCAACCTAAAGAAATCCCAAGGTTTTAAAATTAGAGTAGGTGAAAACATTATTGAGGATAAAGAGGAGGTCACCTACCTGGGCTTAATTTTAAATAACAAAACTTTCTAACGAAAAAATGGCACAAAAAGTGATTACTAAGGTCAATCAAAAAACCAAATTTGTATTTAGAATTTCCTCGTTCATAAATAGGAACGCTCTGAGGACCCTAGCTGGAGCCCTCATCCAATGTCACTTTGACTATGCTTGCACTTCATGGTACAGCAACATATCCAAACAAATGAAGACAAAGCTCCAAACCTCCCAAAACAAACTAGAAACCTTCAAACCTTCAACTACAAACCTAAACCTTCACTTTAGGACTCACCTAACGCCAGCCCACTTTAGCAGTCTGGGATGGCTTAGGGTTGAGGAAAGGGTACACCAGCTTAAAATGCTACTGGTTTTTAAAGTACTGAAAGAAACGGTCCCCAAGTACCTAGTAAATTATTTTAATAAAGTAGGAGATGTCCACAAACACGCCACAAGAGGAAGCCCCACGGACCTGGTCCCGCCGAGAGTCAGGACATGCATTGGGAAAGATGCATTTTTTTTACTCTGCTACGGTAATGTGGAATGCCCTGCCAACATTCATAAAACTCCTGAACTCTCCTCTCGGATTTAAATCTGCCCTAAAAACATGGCTCAGCAGCAACTCAAATTGGTCTTAATATGTTTTTGATCTCTTTTATCATAACTTGGCTTTTATTTCTTTTATCATGAGTTGCTTTTAAGGGTTTGCGGATTTTCTTTTAACATTAGTTGACTGTATGAGTTGTCGGGTTAGGTGTTTTTATACACATTTTTAGAATGTGTCCTGTCTAGTGTACATGTCCATTTGTGTTTTTGTGCCTTTTTTGTTCCATGTGTGGATCACAATGGAAACGAGCCTTGGCTTTATTGTGTTTTATCCATTTTTTACCAACGTGTTGACACTGTTATTGTTTTGTTTTTTGAATGTTTGTCCTACGATTGTGTCAAAATAAAGTATTCAATTCAATGTCGTGTATGTCATATATGTTATGATGAATTGAAAATGGGGGACCCTGAAGTAAACAAGACGAAAGTCTTTCTCTGGTCTGCATCCCCTTAACAATTGTATGTATTGAGCTGTACTGTAGAGCAGGGGTGTCAAACTCATTTTCACAGAGGGCCACATCAGCATTATGGTTGCCCTCAAAGGGCCAAAGACCGTATAAATGTTAATGTAATGTAAAATAAATGTAGCTACACATTTACATATTGTTAAACATGGTGTTTCTGTATTTATTACTTATTCAAGTTATACATATTGCATATTCATTTGCATAAATGTAAAAATATATGTTAGCTTATGTTATTTTAACAAATAATTTTAGTTTATCAGAACCCCATATTACTCCACCAATCAATGATCAAACCATTCAAGTAAATAACAAAGAAGAATATCATCAAATACAAGCTATGACATTAAGTTTGTTCAAAACCTTTTTGTCACAGTCAAGAGGGGCAGAACTAACAACTGTGAGCTGCAAAGAACACGTGGGACAGATGTAGCAGATGTTACAAAAACAAATGGCTGCACACAACCTTGCAGAGGCCATACATCCAACTAATGGAAGATAGTTTAATTAACTTTAATTAACAGATTGCAGAATGGGTACAGTACAGTACAGCTCAATACACACAATTGTTAAGGGGATGCAGACCAGAGAAAGACTTTCAACTTGTTTACATCAGGGTCCCCCATTTTCAATTCGTAATGAAATTGCTATTATGTGTCTGCATGAACACACAACTGTAACTGTACTCAAAAATAACTAAATAAGGGTTGTCTCAGTTCACAACTATATTGGTCAAGTTTTGGGTGGGACTTGTTTGCGTCCCTACAGCTTCTTATTCAATTGAGCGAGATGCTCGGTTATGTCACACAGCCAGTTTGCATCTGACAGTTCAGACAATATTTCTTCAACCCTTTGTTACCTATTCCGCCTGGATCTTTTTTGTATTTTGGGCTGTAAAATTGTCAAAGAATGTCTGAGGAGTAAGTGCTTTTGGCTTTTTTCCTTTGTTACCTCAGATGTTCAACATACATGTATGTGTAAGAATGTGTAATAACTAAGGCTGTCAAAGTTAAAGCTTTATTAACGCATTAACCCACAATTATTTTAACACTGCTATTTTTTAACCCAATATTAATGTAAAAAAAAAAAAAATTTTTTTTTTTTTTACCTGAGCTCTTGGGGGGCCACATCAAATGACGTGGCGGGCCGGATTTGGCCCGCGGGCCGTGAGTTTGACACCTATGCTGTAGAGTAAAGACATTTACTGCACAAATAGTTGGAGCCACTTGTGTCGTCAAATTGGGCACATTCAAAATGTGCCCACCTACTGCACGAATCACACTGCACCTACCGGAAAAAAATCAATTAAAAGAGCATTACTGTAGGTAAATAAAACTCTACAATGAGATTAATGATATGGTAATATGCACACACATTTGTGAGTCAATTAATAATCCAAAACACATTTGATGTTATACTATAGTTCACTCCGAACTCCAACAGGTGTACGACATTTTATCATCTACTTTATACATACTTTATACATTCTGCTGCAAAGCCAATTACATGCAAATATTTACATGCTTATAAGTAATAAGTTATGTATGTACAAATATGTTTAAGATATTGCTCACCATCAACAAGACTCAACAAGACGTTCGGCAGCAGAATATTGTTGAGTGAAAACGCGTGGAAAACGATTGTGGGTCATGCGCAAGCGCAGAAGCGCTGGCAGCAGAATTCTGGTGTGGAGTAGAATTTTGCAGAACACCGGCACTGATAGTGTTAAAATGAAGAGAGATTTCTGCAATATTTTATAAACTACATTTTGTGTCCTCGTTTGTAGTCAACGACATTGCATTCATTATTTAGTCACGTTAGTGTCACATGATCTCCATTAACGTGACGTCTCGTCTCATTGTCGAAAAAGCTACGTTGACCACCTTTAGTCATAATTTTCGTTGACTAAATTAACACTGCTCTCTTGTCTCTTTCTCTCTTCTCTTTCAGCAGTTCTTCTTCATGGCGTTGTATCCACTGCACCACGGTTAACTCTATCCAGGATGTTCTGTGTGAGATGTGTGAGCGCCCCCGCTTGGCCTCTACTGGACCTGCATCAGACGACTCTCAGCCTGCCACTGTCACTGGTCAGTGTGTGTGTGCATGTCGGAGAAAGAGATTTTCTCACCCCTCCATTCAACCCCATTCAGGTTACTGCTACAAATAGTTTACAAATATTTATTAATGAATTCTAAAACATATACGATACATTTTTCTTTTCTTTTTTTCTTCTTTGAAATAATTTTTAAACGTGTCATTAAAATATCTGTATCAGGACAGCTTAAAGGTGCTGTAAGTGCTATTATTATACTTTTGTGTGTGAAGTAGCTCTACATTCTGACAGCCATCACTGTACTGGTATAGAGTGTTTGGTCAGTAACATGGGTCTCCCAGTCCCTCCGCTCTGCAGTAAACAGAAAATAAATGGTCTGGTATCCTGTTCTCACTTTATCCAAGGAGAGAGAACTCTACAACGTCGGGCGTTGGTAGCAGGAAAAACATGATGGCTTGCTTGTAAACTTTCTCCTTTTCTTTCTTCCTGTTTATGACAGCATTTTAGGTGAGAAATAGGATATGCAATTGACATATCTTAATTCATATTTTACCTGCAACGCCTAGTTTGACAGGAAGCTACAGCACCTTTTCATTTACCAATCCGAGTACCAGTATCCCAGTGCTCCTAATACGTGTGTGTGTGTGTGTGTGCGATGTTGTTATTGTTAATGAGAATAACAGAGAGGTTCTCATCCTAGAAGTTGGTTGCACGTTTGACTACAATCTAGAGGAAGCCTTTACAACCAAAATGTTAAAATATCAACTGTTAGACCATACCATATCACAACTCGGCTACAACTGTAAACTTTTAGTCTTCATATTTGGAAGCCTGGGTCATGTCCATAAGTTGGGTGTTAGAGGCCTTCAGTTGGCCGGTCTTCCGAAGAGAAGAGCCAAACAATTAGCTAAATATTGCTCAGTGTCAGCAATTATTGGCAGCCGGGCAATTTGGAGAAGACGCTGCTATCTGTACCCATGAGCTGTATGTTGATTGTCAGGTTCATCATCCATGTGAGTCTGTAACTTTGGTTGCCACTGTGGCACGATTGTATCGGAATAATCCCACAATGTACAAGTGCACTGTTAATATTTGTGTCCTTTAAACTTTGTATTTATGTGGACATAAATAAAATATTCTAATGTGTGTGTGTGTTCCCCATCAGAGTGGCAGTGTAAGAGTTGTACGGTGGTGAATGCAGCCAGTAGTATCCTATGTGAGGTCTGTGACCGACCTCGCCTGGCCACACGTCCTCCTCTGACCCCGACTCACCCTCCCGTCACACCGCCGAGACCTCCCGCCCCTGTACTGGGCATGCCCGGTGACCCCGACAGCCAGGTAGCGTACTGGACTGTGTGTGGGTGTTGTATTTCCTCAATACTTAAGTGGTAACTCTGAATATCCTTTCCTTGTCGCTGTCTCTATCTCCCTCCCTATCTCTCTACCCCTTTCGCTCCCTCTCTCTTTCTCTCTTCCCCTCTCTCTATCTCCCCTCTCTTTTTATCTCTCTCCCACCCTGTACCTCCCTCTATCTTTCCTTATCTCTCTCGCTCTCTCTCTCTCTCTCCCCCTCCCTCTCTCTCTCATCCCCCCACTTTCTCTCTCTCTCTCTCTCTCTCTCTCTCTCTCTCTCTCTCTCTCTCTCTCTCTCTCTCTCTCTCTCTCTCTCTCTCTCTCTCTAGTGGGTGTGTCAGTTCTGTACCTATCTCAACTACTCTCCAGCCACTCTATGTGAGATGTGTGATCTGGCCCGCCCTGAGCCTGCCCCCATGCCTTCCAAGCTCCGCCCTCCCTCCCCTGTCAGAAGAGTACCCGCTCTGCCAATCAAACCAAAAGACCCGCCCCAAGAGGATCCTGATTTGAGGAGGCAGAGGCTGATGAAGGAGGAGGGGCTAAAGCTTATCCAGCTAATTAGGGTGAGGAGGCTTTTTATATCTTCTTGTCTTAAAGCCACAATCCGTGATTTTCTTTTTACCATATTAACTCATTCTCTGCCACGCTGGCCGCACATCTTTTCGTGATTTTTCGCGATAAGTCATGATCTTTGCGGAGCTATTTGTATATTCTATAGTATAGCTATGGGGAAAATTTTATCGCTAATTTGACAGACACTATTTTCAGTACAGCATGTAAAAAGGCGTTCGTTTCTGTAGTTTTTTTGTGTTTTATTTTTGTATTATTTTTTAAACAAACATATAAACAAACATGACAACACACGATAAGATATACAAGCATTATTAACAGTGCACATCCAATGAAATCACCATATAGTTAAATGTCTAATACAGGATATACCCCCAATACCTGCTATCTAATACCCTACACACATATGCTCTAGCTCGTACCCCCCCTCCCGGACCCCCCATTGGATAATCCATCCATTATCCCACGCTCCTAACCAGACACTACCATTATATGCTAGCTTTTATTATCTCCACCACTTCTAACCACATTTTCATTTTTGATTCATTGAGACCCAAAATTCTTGCTGTAGATATTTCCTGATAAATCACATCGAGATATGTAATCCAGACCTTTCGGCAATTTTTTTCCGGTTGGAACCATCGTGATGCTATCAGCTTTTTAGCCACTGTGATACCCGATAAAACTAATCTCTTTAGCTGTGGATGTACTGCATTCTCATAAACATTATTCAGCAGTAATACAGAGGGGTGTACAGGTATATTCAGAGTTAAGAGATTTGATAATTGCTGGGTCACCTCTTTCCAGAATATTTTAACTGGTGGGCAGTCCCAGTACATGTGCATAAATGTCCCCTCGTCCCCATTTGTACATAAGGAGCATTTGGAGTCTTGTTTAAGACCCATTTTTCTCAGTCTTATAGGAGTCAAGTATGTCCTGTGAATATAGTTAAGATTTATTTGTTGATGGTCTGGGTTCCTTGATGTAAATCGAACATTTGCCCAGGCTTCTTGCCAATCAAAATCGCTTTCCAGGTCTGGTATATCCCTCCTCCAGACGGAGTCTAGGTGGAGGGTTTCATACGAGGACGTTAGTAATTGATGATAAAAATCTGAAACAACCTCTCGATGTCTCTCTTTCATAGAAGAATTTGTGGTATCTGTGGTGTTCAATTGGTATCTTTAATGGAACACCTTGAGACTTCAAACATAACAATAACTGTGTGTAAAAAAAATTTGTGGACTCGGTGAGATTACATTTTTTGCGTATTTCTTCATAGCTACAGAAACCCTGTTTGTTAAAAACATCACCTAATGAGTGTATGCCTTGCTTTTCCCATATAGGGAATCTTATAGGTCGTTTTCCAATCAAGAGTGCATTGTTATTGAATAAGGGAGTATGATTGTGCCATTTATGTGGATTAGAATGTTTTTTTTGTGTTCCGTTTGCATTGCTTAATTGATCATTTAGTGTATGCCAGGGAGGGGCAACTGGCGGCCCGCGGGCCGCATGCGGCCCTCACCGACGTTCCATGCGGCCCCAGGCCAATATAAAAAAAAAAAAAAAAAAATGTATTTTTTTATTTTTTTATTTTTTTATTTTTTTGTATTGTATTCGACTAAGAAGAGTTGGCAGTCAACTATGACTCCTTTCGATCGATTAGTCGACTATTTGACTAATAGGGGTCAGCCCTAGTGTGCACATATTCAACGCTGTTGAAAGTGCCGTGCAGCAATATGGGGGTTTTGATAAACTGTCGGCTGTTGTTACCGATGGATTCGCCGGGCTTCTAAGGCAGAGTGGCGTTGAGTGTCCAATGCTGCACTGCATTATACATCAGGTAAGTTCGCTAACATAATTTCCATCTATTGTGCGTCACTATAATGACCAATGCGAGTCGAGTGTAGTCAAATTATATGCGAGAGTCGTTAAATCGTTTTTCTTTTTTTTTATCTGATATAGGAGGCTCTCTGTGCCAAGAAGCTTGAATACAGCCATGTTATGGATTTGGTTACCAAGGTTACCAATCTAATTCGTGGAGGCAACAGGTCACTAAACCATAGAAAGTTTGTCTCCTTTTTGGAAGAGATGGACACTGATTATGGCGACTTGCAGCTACACACAGAAATCCGATGGCTGAGCCGTCGGAAAGTACAGGAGCGACATTGAAACACTGCAAATGCAATTCAATGATCGGTTTGAAGATTTCAACGGCATGCAGTCACGGATAGCGCTGTTTGCCGGCCCCCTCACCGCTACGGTGTCAGAGCAGCCCCCACCATTGCAGCTTGAACTGTGCGAGCTACAGTCGGATCCTTTTTTTCAAGCAAAGAGAAATGAGAGGGGAATTTCGTTTTGGAAACTGCTACCTGAGCCCCGCTTCCCACTCCTCAGGGACTTTGCCCTCTCTATGGCCAGTATGTTTGGGAGCACATACATACGTGAGAGCAATTTCTCAAACATGAAGCACATCAAGTCAAAGGAGAGAAACAGGCTGTCGGATGAAACATTATTTCATCTGATACAGATTGCATGCACAAACATTGAAGTTGACATTCCTGCTATTGTGCGCCAAATGGAGAGACCACAAGTGTCTCATTAAAGACAGGGGGGGGAGGAGATGATGAAGAGGTGTAGAGGGGGGGAAGGAGATGATGAAGAGGTGTAGAGAGGGGGGGGAGAGATGATGAAGAGGTGTAGAGAGGGGGGGGGGATGATGGAGAGGTGTAGAGAGGGGACCATTATTATTATTATTATTATAACCATTATTGACCCACTGTGGGGCGAGGGTGAATGTCATGCCAGTTTGATTAAGGGTCAATGGGAGGCATGTAGTATTGCACTTTACTTTACTTGCACTTTACTTGTTTACTTTTGTAGTGTTCAGATAACACTAATAACACAAACACAAAGCAGCATTCCTGCTGCATTTCACTACAACAGTAAATCAAAAGTGCAATAATAAATGATTTTGTTAAATGTATAAACTTGTATCCTGCTACTAAACAAAACATTCCTGAGTGCTTCATATCCATAACATGCATTTCAGTGTTATAATGTTTTGTTTAGTAGCAGGATAAAAGTTTATACATTTAACAAAATCATTTATTATTGCACTTTTGATTTACTGTTGTAGTGAAATGCAGCAGGAATGCTGCTTTGTGTTTGTTGAGCAGTGGGCTTTAAGTTCATACATTTATTTTATTAGAAGATATACAAAGATAATTGATCATTTTTGTATATATTTGGGGTTACAGCAATACTTTTAAATTCAGCTGTTTATAAATTCATAAAGTTGAAATTGCATTACTAAATTCATTTGAAATGGAATAAAAACAAAGTTACAACAAATTATAATTGTTTATATACCTTATTTATCACATCTGTGACTATTATGGGCTATTTGAGTGATGGGGTACTACTGGCGGGACTGCCGATAAACAATGCGGCCCCCCAGATTGATTGTGGACATTTTGTGGCCCTCACCATATACAAAGTTGCCCACCCCTGGTGTATGCTATGTCCTTCAGTCTATGTGGGGCTACTATATTTTCTTCTAATTTTCTCCAGGATACTAATGCTTGGGGATCAAACCATGTTGTCAATGGTCTTAAAGTGTATGCCTTAAAATAGTGGAAAAAATCTGGAAATGCCATACCACCGTCTGCTTTGTTTCTCTGTGCGGTGGATCTTTTTATACGTGGTGGTTTGTTATTCCAAATAAATTTGTATGTGGAGGAGTGTAATTTTTTCCAGTAACCCTCTGGAGGGGGTAACGGTAGCATTGAGCTGAAGAAGTTGATTCTAGGTAGTACGTCCATCTTAACTATTGATATCCGTGCTTGTACTGAGTTTAAGTTTTGACCACCTATCAAGGTCGTCTTTGATTTTGTTTTGGATTTTTATGTAATTGTGCTTCACCGTTTGTCTTATAGTGGGAATATTTCCACTCCCAAGCATCTAAAGTGTTTTACCATAGGTATCTCTACTGGGAGGGTTATATATTTTTTTCCAGGGGCGTTAAGTGGAAGGAAAGCCGACTTCGGCCAATTTATCTTAAATCCCGATAAATCTCCAAAGTCCTCAATCAACTCGAGCAGATGAGGCAATGTGGTGTTGGGGTTTTGCATGAACAGTATTACGTCGTCCGCATATAAACAAATTTGATGTTGTGTGCCCTTGATTACGATTGGTTCTATGGATTGGGATTGTCTTATATATTGTGCTAAAGGCTCTAATGATAGATAGAATAGTCCGGGACTAAGAGGGCAACCCTGTCTAGCTGAGCGTGATACCGGAAAGATTCCGGAGGTTATTATACCCGTTGTAATCATGGCCGATGGGTCTTTGTATACTACTTTAATCATATCAATGAAACCTTTACCTAACCCCATCTTTTCTAATACTGCCCATAGATACGACCATTCCAGCCTGTCAAAAGCTTTCATTGCATCCAGGGACAGCATCGCCTTAGGTATGGTGTCGTCCTTGTCAGCATCTAGTACATGCAATATTCGTCTTATGTTATCAGTGATCAAGCGGCCTCTTATGAAGCCAGTTTGGTCCGGATGAACTAAAGACGTCATATGCTAATCTGATGGCTAATACCTTAGAGTACAGTTTGATATCGGTTCCGAGGAGGCTTAAGGGTCTATAACTACCGCACTCGGTGGGGTCTTTGTCTTTTTTAAGGGGGACTGTTATGAGTGCAATGTTGTCGTTCTTATGGAAGTTCCCCTCCTTGACTGAGTATAAAATCATATTTAGTAATAAGGGTCCAATTATGTCCCAACAAGAGAGGTACATTTCTGGTGGGATACCGTCTCTTCCAGGAGCCTTACCACTTTGCATTTCGGATATGGCCTTCTTGAGTTCCTCTAGTGTGATCGGTGTTTCTAACTGTTTAGCGTCTTCCTCTGAAAGTTTAGGGAGATTAATTTGATTAAGATATGTGTCCATTTTGTTTTGAACGAAGGTCGTTTCTGATTTATACAAGTTGGAGTAGAATTCTTTGAATGTCGTGTTTATTTCTTCAGGGTCTGTAACAAGTACTTGTTGTGCTCTAATGGTAGTTATATCTGCAAATTTTGCATTGACTCTTAATCGCATAGCTAATAGGTGACTTGGTTTAGAACCTTGAGAGTACTGTTGTTGTCTTGTGCTGTGTATTTGTATTTCCGATTGTTGTCTGTATATGGCATTAATCTCTTTTTTTAGTACATTAACTTGATTTTCCAGTCGAATCGAGTTGTTGTATTGTAAAGAATTAAATAGCGTTGAATAAAGTGTTTCCAGTTCAGCCAGTTTTGAGCATCGATTCTTGCGCATTTTGGAGGAAAAGCTATCAGTGAAATCCTTGATCATTCCTTTTACCGACATCCATAATATTCTGGGGTCCTGCACAGAGTTTGCATTCCTCCGTAGGAATACTGTAAGAGCTTCTTTGAGTTGTGTAATGAATTCCTTGTTATTAAGCAGCATTGAGTTAAATCGCCATCTTGGGGCTCGGGAAGATCGTATACCAAATGTTCCTTTTAGGAGTAAATAACAGTGATCTGATAATGCATTGGGTATCATTTCCATGTCATATTTATCAAATAGTCTCGGGGATGCAAAAACATAATCTATTCTGGCTAATGTGTTATGTCTCGCAGATCGACAAGAGTACTTCCGGGTCGTGGGGTTAAGTGATCGCCATAAGTCATTTACACCTGTAATCTTCGACCAATCTTTTAATGCATTGGATGATTTTTTTTGTTCGTTGGAAAAGGAGGGGTAAGATTTGTCCATCCTTGGATTCCAAATGGCATTAAAATCTGCACCAATTATAAATGAGTAATCGGGAAGGTCTAACATTGCTTTGGTAAGTGTAGTGAAGAAACCAACTTCGTACAAATTTGAGGCGTATACCGCTACCAACGCTATTTTCCTGTTCTTGTGTACAATCTTAGCTATAGTTATCCGACCATCTGCATCAGACCATACTCCCTTCAATTCAATATTCAACTTCCGTCTAACTACTATGGCTACTCCCCGAGTTCTCGTTCCAAAGGAAGAGTGACTAATGTTATGGTATGTGTTGTCCGCTAACGTATCTATGTCTTTCTCTAAAATGTGTGTTTCACTTAGCAGAGCCACGTCAACCTGTTCTTTTTTCATCAGTGTAAGCACGCTTTTGCGTTTGTGTTGATTATTTATTCCCCCAGTGTTCCAGATCA
The DNA here is from genome assembly GCF_963971535.1 of Notolepis coatsorum. Classification (NCBI taxonomy): domain Eukaryota; kingdom Metazoa; phylum Chordata; class Actinopteri; order Aulopiformes; family Paralepididae; genus Notolepis; species Notolepis coatsorum. Next base: position 100,546,329 of record NC_140177.1, read on the forward strand.
TTATATTCAAACTAGCCATAATCTATACATGTTGTTGTGTAGTTGTTGGTAATGCTTCTGGAGTGCGAAGCAACATTAGATATACATCCAACTATTGAGGTCCCGTTGAGAGCCGAGCTTAAAAACATATATATATATTAGAGCTGGGCCGTTAACGGCGTTAACGTGCTGCGTTAACGCTATACTAGTATCGCGCGATAATATAATTAACGCATTAATCTAATTTTTTTTTTTTTTTTTTTTACCTTTATTTACCCAGGGTAGGTTCGCTGAGCACGGATGCTCTTCTTCAGGAACGCCCTGCTTCACATTCACACAGTTCCATTCACACCTGGGAGCTGCCCAGTACAACCACAGTTGACACCATTGGCCACTGAGCAACTCCACTGGAGCAGTTGATTCAAGCCATGTCACATAGTTCAAGTTTGAAATTATTCTTTCTGTTTTGCTCCTGAGAGTGTGCTAGATACTGTACTGTACTGGTAATATTATTTATTTGTGTTAACTTCTGAATAAAACAACTTATTAAACACAAGTACATCTTATTGAACATTATTTTGATATTTCATTACCAATTATCATAGCAAAACAGCTTTTTCAAACAGTCTGTAATGCATTTTGGAAACGGGAGATGGGCTCATGGTGTAATGGGCCACCTGGCCTGAGAAACATAAGGAGGAAAGAAAAAGTAAGGACTTACTTCTGGTCATTATTTGGGTAGAACACACATATTTTGAATGCCTTCGGCAGGTTTTTTTTTTTTTTTTGAGCCATTTTAATCTAGATTAATCTAGATTAAATCCAGGATTGCAGATAGATTAATCTAGATTAAAAAAATTAATCTATGCCCACCTCTAATATATATACAAACAAAAATGCCCTAATCCCCCCTCCCACGAGAGTCGTACAGGACTGTGTTCCATAGACACATCCTAAGCGTATGACTCCCTCCCTTAAGCCACCGGATTGCCCAAAATGAGCTTTGTAACCCTAATCTTCCTATGTTAATTGCCATAGGATCTAAAACTTTCATTCTAATTCAATAGAATGTCGCTTTTTGGTCTTGCGCCTTCCCATTAATGTAATAACAATAGTGTGAAAAATATACCTTCATTGATATTCATTTGAACCCTCTACTAACTTATGTTGGAACCATCGGAAAGAGGAATAGAGTGGAGAAAAATATTAACACCATCAATAAAAAGAAAATCAATAAAAAAGAGTGAGACTTAAAATAAAACTCATCGGAGAAAAAAGAAAACGAAATAAAAATGAATAAAGAGAAAAACAGAGACTTTTAGAGCTACATTATGCAAATCACTAAATCAATGGAGTAATTATTTAAAATATTAGAATAACCTTGTCATGCTTGTACCTTTTAGATGTGGCTGATGTTTTTTTTTAAAGCCTTATTGAACTTTATAGCATTATATTCTGGAAGGTTGTAGAATACTCTTGTGAATTCGTAAACACTGCTGTTATGTTCCAGAATGAACTTCCTACCCAGGGGTCATGACCTAATAGTATTTTCCGGAATATTCCATTGTGCCCCTGAGCAGTCGGGAGAGGAGTCCAGAATGTTCCAGAATGTTCCTAATGTCAATATTGGATTATTGTCTCCTCAGAGACCAGAAGTCAATAAATATAATGTCTTACGAACCGTATTAAACACCTTGTGCCTTGGTGTTGCCAGCATGCATGTCATCTGTTGCTTTTGTTGAGCCGTGGTAAAGTCATTCTAATAAGAGTACTCAAATACAAAGAGGAAAAAAAATGAAAAAAAAGAGAAAGATGAGTAGGCTTATCTGATTCGAGTCGCGTCCGGCCCCGGGGGACCAGATCCATGTTGCTTCATGTAATCCTCGGCGTCTTTAGGCGTGCGTAATCCGTGCCTAATACCGTCTTTCCCCAAGATCGATAGTAGTGCCGGGTACTTAAGGCTTGGTTTAAGACCACTCTTGTACAATCTCTGCATCACATCCTTGTAGGGGACACGCTGAGCGATGGCCTCCTTGCATAGATTTTCGTAGATAGATATTGAATTATCACCATATTTCAGTTTACCCCTTTGATTGCGCGCCCCTCTGATGATGGCGTCTCTTATTACTGTCTTGCGCAAAGTAGCAATGATAACCCTCGGACCGTTGCCTCTTTGTTCTCGTGTACCGATTCTGTAACATTTGTCCACTATCGGCGCTGTGGGTAGGGTGTGGTTACTTAGGATCTCAGCTAATACAGATCCAGTCCCACAATACGGATATTATTTCGCCTGTAGTAACGTTGGATCTCGAGCCGCCTCCTTTGCTTCATCTTCGATGTCTTGTATTTTCTTCCGAAATGCTTCTTCCACCTTTTTTATCTCCTTCGTTAACTCTGTAAATCCATCGTTAACGGTCTTCTCATTCTCATGGACCACCAGTGTAATTCCTATCACCATTTTCTCCACAGCAGTGATTCGCTCAGCCTGTACAGCGGCCGCTTTTATAACCTCTTTGAATTTAGCATCGATGTGTGCTTTGAATTCATCTTTGAGTTCATCGATGTGTAATTTGAAAGCGACCATCTGATCCTTCCCTACTTGTATCTGATCTTTTATCAGGTCAGTCAGAGAATTGAAGTCGGGTTGTGTGATTTCACTGCTTGTATCGGTTGACGTTGTAGGTGCGTTTGGGTACACCACGGTGGGTTTGATGTACATTTTCTCAAATTCCCCTGCTTTATCTCTGACGGTGTTTTTCCCCGCCGTTACCATTATGATGTCGTCTGCTGTCACCCTCTCGGGGCCTGTCGTCGTTGGTCCCGGTGTATTCTCCACTATTGTCTCCCCGATGGGGCCAGTCAACACCGGTATTGTTGAACTTGAACTGGCGACAGCTGTGTCCTTTGAACGTGTCAACCTGCGCCGTTGGAATATCGGCACCGGTTCTCTTTCCACTCTTTTTCATGTCCTTAGAATCCATGTCGAGTCTTTATGTCTTTTGATATAGTTAGTAGAAGGTCTTATTTAATATATACGATGTGGTTAAATCTCATTAGTGTTGTTAAAATAAGGTTTTTAAACTAAATTAACGTTGACGGGAGCGGAGCAATAACCAAACGCGTCGCTACATACTGCTGTCAAACCGGATAGTCTACACACTGTAGTTTGTAGTTTATTACACGCTGAACATCGCCCATTTCCGAAAGAATCCAGTATTTTTCCATAGATTGCGAGATAGGACGCTTTATGTGCAATAAGCCCGAATCGTTCTGGTTGATTCCCTGAACCCCCAAATACTCCCAAATCAAAGGTATATAACATGTACATATGTACCATCACAAAATCAACCAACCAAAAATCCGATCATTAGAAAAAGCCTCTGTGACCGATACGACACGTGTATGCTTTTACCAACCGGTTCGTGTTTCCGGGTTCCCGTTTTGCGCTCTGATTGGCCACTGACCTACGCTAGTACGCCCCCCACGCTATGAGCGTAGCAGGACACTGAAATGCGTATCACAGTACTGACTCCAGGAACAGCTGTTTCCGCGTGACTTTATGTGCGCTAAAGTTCTGGTAAGTTTAAAGTGCTTAGAAATGCCGCGGTTCATTCATGCTTTGAGGCACGCTTCCTGACAGGATTTTATAATATTGTATTGACAGGATTTTATAATATACACTTTCTATGCCACTCACAAGTTTTCTCTGAATTATTAATATCTCGTTGAAAGCCACTCACGAGATTTCTCTGATTTTTTTTTTTTTTTTTTTTGTGATCTGAAATCATATTGCATCACGCGAGCCTACCCTAGTCTACCCGAGTGCTGCCGGCGATCAGATGTGGAAAAAAGCGCCCCCTATCGTCTCCCAGATGACATAAGGGATTTTGGAATGGACTCAATGAAAATGGATGGGGAAAAAAATCCTGTACTCCACATTTTCCAGTCCACTGATGCAGCCCGGGTTATCAGAGTTCATTCTGGAGCCTCTGAGCCCCGCGGAATCATGTGTTCTACTGTATCACGTTGGATCTATACACTTATCGATTTTTTCGAATGGTGATCAGGAATTGGAATATACCAGTTGGATACCATCTGATGTCAGGTAAGGAATCTATGTTATCAGTGTTAGGATAATCAGACTCATTTTGATGAAGATATAAGCTGTTTTGTGAAATGTCCTCCATCGGTTTCACTGTAAAAATCCAAGAGGAAATGAACACAGCGATTATCCGTGTGCGGCTCGAATGGGCGTGCGTGTACGTATAATATTGATCATCTAGCGTTTATTTGAAAACTATTCATAAATAGGCAGACAAATATCAACGTTCTGGAATATTCCAGTAAAAGACGATTATCATAGAATGGCCCAGAATAGACTGTTTTTTACCTCAAAACGGGTGCTTTTCAAAATGCTCTCAAACGGAAATGAAGCGATCAAAAACCAATCTGCCTTGACAGCACTGACTGGAAAAGGATTCTTTGATAAGCGACGGGCAGATTAGACACATAGCCATAATTTAAAACATAGATTAGGCGATATTAACGATAACATTAAAGTGGATGGTGGCATTCAAGCGCTAACTCTGGCGCCACCTCGTGGCACTGAAAATGTTAAGAAACGACACTCTCAGCTCAGCTGCGTCGGTCAGTAGTGTTTTGTTTTGATGTGAAAAGGGATGCTGCACTTAGCACTGACTGAGAAAGTAAACATTACAGTTCTACTTTATAAAATGCTAATTGTAAATATGTTTGTCAATGTTAATAATATGCGAAAGTCCACATTCCAGTCCTACTTTTGTTTTGATGTGAAAAGGGATGCTGCACTTAGCACTGACTGAGAAAGTAAACATTACAGTTCTACTTTATAAAATGCTAATTGTACATATGTTTAAGTCCACTCCACATTACAGTTCTACTTTTGTTTTGATGTGAAGTGATGCTGCACAAGATGACTGCTGAGAGCGTTGTTTCTTGACTCTCAGCTGAGAGTGTAGTGAATGCTGAGAGCGTCGTTTCTTGACTCTCAGCTGAGAGCGTAGTTTCTTAAAATTGTCAAGCTACAATATTATAAAATACAATATTATAAAATCCTGTCAGGAAGTGTGCCTCAAAGCATGAATGAACCGGCATTTACCGGCATTTCTAAGCACTTTAAACTTGAACTTTAGTGCACATAAAGTCACGCGGAAACAGCTGTTCCTGGAGGCAGTAGGGCGTACCCATTTCAAAGTGTCCACGCATTATTTCTCTCTCTACGCTCATAGCGAGGGGGGCGTACTAGCGTAGGTCAGTGGCCAATCAGAGCGCAAAACGGGAACCCGTAAACACGAACTGGTTGGTAAAAGCATAGACGCGACTGGTACAGTAAGCCACTGTGATAGTTGCATAAACATGTTCCACGTTCGGTAAAATAGACATAGGGGGTCCTTACCGTAGCCAGAAAGTAATCCAAAAAGAATAATTCCAATGATCCCATCGGCGATCGCGATTACAAGTTTATATGTAATTACACGTGTTTACTGGACACTAGGTTTTGAGGCGAGGGGATCTGCTTGCGATTGCTTTGGAAGAGCTCCTCCCCCACAGACCCAGTCTCGATGTATTCAATGACAATAATGCTGCCTTCCTATCCGAGTTCAAATGGTAGACGATACTGCCATCTGGTGATATTCGATCGGCATTGCAGTTCAAGCGTATGTGGCTGTGCCAAAGGGATTCAGATTGCTTAGGGCGAGTCTGTAGCGCAGGGATCAAAGGAAAAATATCAAACGATCTAATAACATATATATACGTGATTGGCATTCAACGCATGGCGAGCAAACATGTATATATACGTGGTTGGCGCAGATTGAGTTAATGTGGGGTGTATTCACATACCCTCTTGAAGAGGTTGATCTGTAGATGGAACATAAGATATTTGTATCTTTCTCCACCCATTGTAAAGGAACATAAAGGTCTGTTTTACTCCAGTGTTTATAAACATCAGCAACATGAACCTTTATAGCCACAAAATACAGCAAATACAATGAATAAAAACTCATATTTACCGGTTGTCTAGTCTTATTCCTTGTGTCAAGAACTCAGTGAATCATAAAGAGAATGAAAAATCTAGCTAATGTTACTATTCATCATTTCTAACTGCAGGGCTGCCCATTTACACCAATGTAATTTATCCTTTGAATCGATCCCAGCATCAGACTGCACTCATATAAACTGTTGTGTAGGTCTAGGTCATAATTCAATATGATAATCTATCGTCTCGGTTAGGGCTGGGCAATATGCCAAGAATATCATATCAGTATCAGAGTTTTGACAGTATAGCGGTATAGTTTTCCAGTACACATTACAATGTGAGAAGATGGGCTTTTATTGATTTTCTGGTTCTCTTCCCTCCCTTTCATCCCTTTCTCCATTTCGCTCTTCTCTCTTAGGATGGAGAGAAGATAGGTGTGAACCCGGAGGAGGTGTACACTGGCATGCGTGTTGCCGGGGACTCCAGTATCCTACCCTGTGATTGGTTGAAAGCCGAGTTGCCCCTCCTCTTGGACCAGATCTGTGTGCTGGTAGCATCTTCATCAGAGTGTTCCTCACCTGACACCAAGATCACACCGGAGCAAATTGTACTAACCTAAGTGTAGTTTTGTTTTTACCGGTGCATGCATTTTTACATTTGTACATGGTATTGTGGGTATGGATGTGCCAATACTGAAACGAGTATTGGATTTTGGGCCTATGGCAGGTTAAAATAGGTTAGTAATAGGTAACAGAAATCAAAGCAAAGCAGCTCGATTTGTTGAGTCAATTTCACTTCTTAGCAGCAATTTAAATACATTTTTACAAATAGAATGATCAAACGTTTTTACGAATGGAATGATCAAACGTTTTTACAAATAGAATGATCAAACGTTTTTACAAATAAAATGATCAAACATTTTTACAAATAAAATGATCAAACATTTTTACAAATAGAATGATCAAACGTTTTTACAAATAGAATGATCAAACGTTTTTACAAATAAAATTATCAAATTTTTTTACAAATAGAATGATCAAACGTTTTTACAAATAGAATGATTAAACGTTTTTACAAATAAAATGATCAAACACATATATGCTGTCTGTGCACATGGCCCCTTTAGCATGAACCTGAGCTTCTCTTCTACAGCTCCTCGCCCTGCTCTGCCTCCCACTACTACATACTGTTCTTATTGCCAGTACCAGCCACGGGGGAGCAGTTTGAGGAGGGCAAGATGACCTGAGAGCTTCCCAGTGCAGCAGCAGCCTTGTACCATCAGCCACTAAGCAGCTCCACTGGAGCAGTTAGGGGTTAAGCGCCTTGCACTTGAATGATGGTTGTTAAAAATCCCCTCCAGATGTATTTGAAACCCTTAAAACATGTTCTATATTGAATAACAATTTGTATAAATGTGTTTTTTTTCCACCAAATTGTTCAATAAACTACTGAAAATGGCTTAGCAGCATCTCTACACCTTTACTGTCATTGAGATGCAAGGCTCTATGAATATGGAAATTGGCAACAATCACCCATTGATATTTATCAGGAATTCCAAGCTGGCAGCTTATATTCTTTCAAGACGTGTCAATATACTCAGTCTTTTGTGCATGATGAAGCTAGAGGTGTCAAGTTACCACATATTGGACCATGAGAGGTTCGATCTATTGGTGACATCACACATGCAACTCTGATTTCAGGGAAGTACAGAGAAGCTCTCCCTCCCCAGGGGAATAATGTGGAAAAAAGCACTCGGGTACAAGTTCTGCACAAATAACAATCTGTATAGTCAAAGCCATGCCTCCAAGAGGAGTTAATAACAATCTGTGTAGTCAAAGCCATGCCTCCAAGAGGAGTTAATAACAATGTGTAGTCAAAGCCATGCCTCCAAGAGGAGTTGATAACGATCTGTATAGTCAAAGTCATGCCTCTAAGAGGAGTTAAAGGGATATTGCACTTTAGTAGAGCTTGCCATGTTTCAGCAGTCTTACCTCTCTATGTAAGGACTTTGTTCCAAAAATGAATGGAAGTGAATGAGGAGCCTTGACACCTGGGAGGAATGGTGCCGTTGACAGTGGACAACAGGGACAGCAGTGGTCACTAGCTTACTTGTAGATGACATGTAATTAGGGATGCTCGATATTGGCTTTTTTACCGATACCGATATTCCGATATTGTCCAACTCTTAATTTCGATACCGATACCGATACCGATATCAACCGATACCGATATATGCAGGGTTTCCCCCCAAAAAAACTGAATAATTTCAGGTAATTAATAATTTCACTGGATGCATTCAAAAGGCTTTCTAAATGTAAGCATTATCTGTGCAAAATATGATAATTAAAAAAGTAAAAATTAACATTACATATCTCTTGTTGTTGAATTAAACCAACATGCATACTTTTGACAATAAATAAAATAAGAATTGGTTCTTACTTGCTTGCCTGGGTAAATAAAGGTTAAATAAATGTAAAAAAAAATATATATATTGTTTTTTTTTTTTTTTTTTTTTTGATACCGATATTTTCCGATATCACATTTTACTGCCGATATCGGCCGATAATATCGGTCGGCCGATAATATCGGACATCCCTACATGTAATGCTCTACAAGTTCTACACAAGTTAAATATCCCTTTAACCCTAAGAAAACGTATTTTTCAGTGGATGGGATGTTTAAGAGAGATGAGAGTTCTTATTGCCCTCCCCCTCCCAGATTTTCCCAGTGTTTCCAGGTATTCAGACCAGTGAGTTTCCAGTCATGAGACCCTGGCTTCTATTACCACTATAGCAGGGAGTCGATTCCAAGAAAATCGACTGCAGTCAATTAGGAAATTAATTCCACAGTAGAATAAACCCCATTAGATATGGAATTGATTCCCCATTATAACTATTTAGACTTTGTAATCGAGGATGAGAAAAAAGTTTTCAGTTGTATCCGTTTTGACCGAAAGAGGAGGAACTTTTGGAACTGACGGATAAGCCACCATCAATTAGCAAAGCCGTTTCTACAAATGCGCAATTATGTTAGGTTCTAATTTAAAAGACAACCAATAAACCGTAATACCATCCATCTGTTTGCTCTCCGCTTCGTGACGGATCAATGTAGCCAAGAATCAACCACGAGGAACTGGAATTGACAAAACATTTCCAGCTACCTCTGCTCTGTCTTCTGTTTCTTTTGTACTCAAGTCTTTAAATACAAGGAGCCTCTCCTTTTTGTCTTCCTGTATGACTGAATGTAATTCATCAGTTTTGTCTCCCACTGTGCTCTGTTAGAATGGGTCGTGTGACCGTGTGGCCGAGGACGATGGGAAGGAGGGGGAACATGAGGAGGGAGAAGGGGCCGTGGTCCAGCTGTCTAGGACAGAGGCCAAGCAGGCCTGGTTGACAGCAGGGGGCGACACTGAGCGAGCAGCCAGACAGGCCCTCAGAGACAGATATGTCAAGGTAGGAACTGAATATATAGGTGATTATGATAATGCATATAGTAATCTTGAGACAATAAAAACCCAGCAACCCTGATGAAGGCTATTCTATGTTTAAACCCAAGGTAACTCACTCACTCACTCACTCACTCAGCCACTCTGCTCCTAATGGCGGCTCAGACCAGTTACGTTAGTGTGACGGATCATACTGGGTCTGCGTTGTGTTTGATGTTAAATGAGAATGTCCCGAGGGGGAGTCGAACAGGGGGCTCCCGCGTCCGTGGGCGACGACACAGGCCGCTGCACTAAGAAGTGAATTCACTCCTAACTACCGTACCTATGCGTCTGTTAACCCTGTTATGGGGAAGTGAGTTTAATTTACCAGCCCGCACTGCCACAGTCACTCGTCAACACACCTGTTTCCGTGACTGTGGACATACCCACGGGATTCCCCGTTACACTCACCTCCCTAAACTCACGCCCCTCAGGACATCCGGGTCACGGCACCACTGTGACGGATCATACTGGGTCTGCGTTGTGTTTGATGTTAAATGAGAATGTCCCGAGGGGGAGTCGAACAGGGGGCTCCCGCGTCCGCGGGCGACGACACAGGCCGCTGCACTAAGAATTGAATTCACTCCTAACTACCGTACCTATGCGTCTGTTAACCCTGTTATGGGGAAGTGAGTTTAATTTACCAGCCCGCACTGCCACAGTCACTTGTCAACACACCTGTTTCCGTGACTGTGGACATACCCACGGGCTTCCCCGTTACAGTAGCTTCACATCTATCACACTGTGTCCTTTTTTGCTGTTGATTTTTATTACCTCTGAAATCTTAATTAGATTCAAGCACCTTGATAGAGCTATGATGTTGTGTTTTTCCTATTACATTTTGTAATCTAGTGGTATTGTTTTAACACTTTGAGCGCCACGCCGGGTTTTCCTTTTTACCCGCTGAATGCCACCATCGGCGCCAATGTTAACGTTAATATCGCCTAATCTATGTTTTAAATTATGGCTATGTGTCTAATCTGCCCATCGCATTATCAAAGACTATTTTCCAGTCAGTGCTGTCAAGGCAGATTGTTTTTTTATCGCGTCGTTTCCGTTTCAGAGCATTTAGAAAAGCACCCGTTTTCAGATAAAAAACAGCCCATTCTGGAGCATTCTATGAAAATCGTCTTTTACTGGAATATTCCACAACGTTGATATTCGTCGGCCTTTTTATGAATCGTTTTCAAATAAACGCTAGATGATCAATATTATACGTGCACGCAAGCACATTCGAGCCGCGCACGGATAATCGCCCCGTTGATTTCCTCTCTGACTTTTACAGTGAAACCGAAAGAAGACATTTCACAAAACGGCTTATAAGTTCATCAAACTTACTCTGATTATCCTAACACTGATAACATAGAGTCCTTACCTGACATCAGATGGTATCCAACTGGTATATTCCAATTCCTGATCACCATTCGAAAAAATCGATAAGTGTATGGATCCAACGCGATACAGTAGAACTCCATGATCAGCGGGGCTCTGAGGTTCAAGAATGAACTGTGGTAACCCCGGCTGGATCAGTGGACTGGAAAATGTGGAGTACCGGATTTTTTTCCCCATTCATTTTCATTGAGTCCATTCCAAAATCACTTATGTCATCTGGGAGACGACAGGGGGCGCTTTTTTCCACAATGATCGCCGGCGCCGCTCGGCTATACTCGGGTAGGCTGCTAGATTTGCGAGAAGCATCCAGCTGCAGACCTGCAGAGCAGCAGTGTTTTTCAGGTCCGGTCTGGGGACCGCTCAACAGCGCCCCCCACCCAACAGCTGAATTGCCAATGGCTGATTGCCAAGTACTGCACTATGCCGGCAAAACTGGTGGGTTCTGTGGGTCTGCAGATGGATGCTTCTCGCAAATCTAGCAGCAGCCAGCTCACGCTGACAACAGAGATGTCATTATTAGACCGGCTGCTTGGTGAAGCAACGATGAAACAAATGTAATGATTGTTTCGTTCATCGCATAGGCTATTTAATTTTAGCCTATTTTAATACAATTCAAATAATCAAATTGTGCTTAGAGGGAATTATTTTCACCGGGCATTATGACCGGAGAGATTAAATATGTCGGACTTCAACAGATTTTGCCGGTCAAATACCGGTAATTACCGGCTAACGGAAACGCTGACACACACACACACAAATCGAAGTAAATTATTATTATTTTTTTTACTTTTTTGTTTTAATGTTCGAAGCTTGTGCCATCGAACGAAGCTTCGAAGTATTTAAGACAGCCCTACAACTTTGCTAGTGATTAATCATCATAAGAGAGACCACTGTGCCGCTGGGTACAACCGGTTATTAACTGATTGACTGTGTGGACAGGAGACCATGATTGTACTGTACCTCGCTGCTACATCATTGGATTAAACTAGACCTTCCTTCTGTCTCTGTAGGTCAAAGAGCTGTGTGCGCTGGGGTTCAGCGACGAGGCCCGTTGTCACGAGGTTCTGAGGCAGAGCGGAGGGGAGGTGAGGGGGGCTCTGGCTCTGCTGCAGCGCCCCCTCCTGGAGCCTTTCCACCAGCGTATGTGGAGCGACGAGCCGGAGCCTCCTATTGATGTCTATCACCCAGATAAACCGGTGAGCCGCTCCTCTCTGCATGCAATAAAACAATGGTTTGGTTCTGATTCTGTATTCTTGTTGATGTCGAGAGGGGAGAGGTCAAGGGACCCCTTTGAAAAAGGCCATACCCATTTTTTTATTTTATTTTAAAGATTTATTTTAGCGCTTTCCTGGCTTTTTTCTGGTCAGACATGACCGACAAGAGAGGGTGAACGGGAGAAGAGTGGGGAAGACATGCGACAAATTATCCCCTGGGAGCGGGAAGCGAACCCGGGACGGCCGCGTAGGTGTGCGAGGCACTACGGTATGCGCCAGGAGGGCGCCCCACCCATTTTCAATTATAGTGAAAGATTAGTTGTAATATTTTCACTCCATCAAGATTTTGTTTGATTTTGGACCAATATCTACCCCCTTTGCCAGTGAGCTAGCATGACATGGCTGGCGTCTATTGATTCCCCAAGATCTCTAGTTTCATGACATCACTATCTTCCTACAAGACATCTTGTCCCATAAAAGAAACCAATCAACATCAGTTATACTGATTCACGGGTGAAATGCTACTGTTTATCGGGACATAACTCTTTAACCACCTTGTGCGTCTTTTGGGTGCTGCCCCCTTTTTCGGACAGTCGGTGTCCTGCCCCCCCCCCCCACCCCACCCCTCACTAGGAAGGGTGGGGGGGCCCGGACCCTCCCCGGTGTTCTGATGGCTGTAAGGGGACCTCAGCTGGTGCTTTTGTCGGGCTCTCCGTGTCCTGCTCCGGTCCTATGTCCCATAGTGAGCAGAACGCGAGCAAGTAACGAAATGTAACAAAGGTTATCCTATAACCCTAGTTACATGAGTTATTGCGAGCGTTCTGCTCTCAACTCACTGAGAACCCCTGACTGTCTTCCTAATGAAGGTCAAGACTTGGGAAGGTGGAAGTACGGTCACACCCCTCGCCTATATGCATATAGGCGGACAGGGGCGTGGCCGGACAAGTGTAAAGTACATGTAGCGGAATCTTTCAAAGTAACATGGTATTTCCCATAGTGAGCAGAATGCTCGCAAGAACTCATGTAACTATGGTTATAGGATAACCTTCATTAAACATTTTAAAACCCAATTTCACCAAGATTTTACTCGACATAAAATCACATCACAGGTAATGTTCTCTGAATATTGTTTGTTTTGTAGCAAGTAGATTAGTTGTTGCTGCCACTTTTAGTGTTCTTGCCATGCAAAACTACCACTCACACAATAATGTCATTATTACATTGTCTCTGTTTAACTGCAGTGTGACACGACACGCACATCCACATAGGTTCCAGGTACAGAATAATCAAGTCAAGTCAAGTCAAGAGTTTTAATTGTCACGGCATACAGGTATACAATGAAATGCGGGTGGTCTTGCCCGCAACGATGTGCAATACAGTAATAGAATCAAAAAATGAAAAAACAACATTGTGCAGTAAACAGGTAACAGGTAACAGGTAACATGGAGTGACATCTCGGTATCTGTACATAGTTATTTACAGAGCATATGGGACATGCTAGTTAGCTTTGGTAGTGCAATACACTGTTCCTGTTATTCTAATTTAAAGTGTCCTTTCCTTTGGCCATAAGTGTGCGTGTGTGCGACATGAGTGTGTGCCCGCTCATGTTAAAGTGTTAAGTGGCTGCTCGTGTGTGAGCGTGCACAGCGTGCGTGTCGTGTGTGTGTTCATGTGTGCTTGTGTGTGGATAGTTCAATGTTCTGAGCACTCAATGTTCATTGTTCATGGCTCTGATGGCCTGGGGGAAGAAGCTGAGCCTAAGCCGCTCTGTCCTAGTAGCTGGGGTTCGCAGGCGTCTGCCTGACCTCAGCAGCTGAAACAGGCTGTTATTGGGATGGTGAGGGTCTTTCATTATCCTGCAGGCTCTGGATTTGCACCTCTTGTTGTATAGAACCTGCAGGGGGGGTAGTGCAATACCTGTGGTACGCTCGGCTGAGCGCACCACTCTCTGTAGGGCCTTCTTGTCCTGTGCCGTGCTGTTTCCATACCAGGCAGTGATGTTTCCGGTCAGGATGCTCTCTACAGCTCCTGAGTAGAAGGACTGGAGTATCTTCTCCGATACTCTGAACTTCCTTAACTGTCTCAGGTGGTAGAGGCGCTGTTTCGCCTTCTTTACTACTGTGTCTATGTGTGTTGACCATGTCAGGTCCTCTGAGATGTGGACCCCCAGGTACTTAAAGCTGCTCACCCTGTCCACGGTAGCCCCATTAATCATCAGTGGTGTGTGCGTCTCCTGCTGTCCTCTCCTATAATCCACGATCAGCTCCTTGGTTTTACCAATGTTCAGGAGCAGGCTGTTGTCCTGGCACCAGCGTTCCAGTACCTCAACCTCCTCCCGGTAGGCCTTCTCGTCGTTGTCCGAGATCAGCCCCACCACCACCGTGTCGTCTGCGAACTTCACTATGGAGTTGGAGCTGAACTTGGCCACACAATCGTGTGTGTAGAGTGAGTACAGCAGGGGGCTCAGAACACAGCCCTGGGGGGACCCGATGCTCAGGGTGATGGTGTTGGAGGTCTGACCCCCCACCCTGACCGCCTGGGGTCTTTCGCTCAGAAAGTCCAGTACCCAGGCGCTCAGGGCGGAGCTCAGACCTAGCTCGATCAGCTTGTCCACCAGTCTGGTGGGGACTATGGTGTTGAACGCTGAGCTGTAGTCAATGAACAACAGTCTCACATAGCCCCCCTTCTGACGGTCAAGGTGCGAGAGGGTGCTGTGCAGTACCTGGGAGACCGCGTCATCGGTGGACCTGTTTGTCCTGTATGCAAATTGCATAGGGTCCATATCACTGGGGAGGGAGGCACAAATGTGGTTTCATGACCACAGAGGTGAGTGCCACCGGTCTGTAGTCATTTGGACATGTTGGGGAGGGTTTCTTCGGTACAGGGATGATGGTAGACATCTTGAAGCAGGCAGGGACCACTGACTCCGCCAGGGATTGATTAAATATGGCGGTGAACACTGGGGCCAGCTGGTTGGCACAGGACTTGAGTATGCGTCCTGTTATGCCATCTGGGCCAGCAGCCTTCCTGGTGTTCACCTGCATAAATGCTCTTCTCACACTGTGTTCCGACAACGAGAGAGCGTCCCCGCCCCCCCGCGTTGCCCCCCCCCCCTCCACAACAGCCGGCGCGCCAGTGACGTCACTAGCCGGAGAGCCAGCAGCGCCACTGTCTACACCAAACCGAGCGTAGAAGATGTTGAGCTTGTCCGCGAGGGAGGCGTCGTCGCTCCCCATTGAGGGGGCGCTGACTTTATAGTCAGTTATTGTCTTCAGTCCCTGCCATAATCCTCTTGTGTCGTTTTGTGCCATTTGTGTCTCCAGTTTGTCAGCATATGTCCTCTTAGCAAGTTTAACAGCCTTGCGTAGAGTATAGACTGAAGCCTTATACTCCTCCATGTTTCCTGACTCTCTACCCAGGTTGTAGGCGGTGGTACGAGAGTTCAGAGCTGCTCTAATAGTGCTATCCACCCACGGTTTCTGGTTTGGGAAAATCCGCACCGTTTTTCTGGGGACAATACCATCGGCTATTGTTGTAATGTAGCTCACCACTGTGTCTGCGAGCTCGCTGACGTCACTGGCGCTTCCTTTGAACATATCCCAATCCGTTACTGTAAACACGTCCTGGAGCGTGGCCTCTGATTCGTCGGTCCACTTCTTTGTCTCACGTGACACGACGGCGTCACGTGATCTCTTTTGATATGCCGGAAATAGCAAGATGGAGTCGTGGTCGCTCGAGCTTGTGGACCCCGTTAATGGCGCAGCGGCTACTGCCTTGTAGCCGGCTCTGAACGGGGAATAACAGTGGTCGAGTGTGTTTTTCCCTCTGGTGGAGCAAGCGATGTGCTGAAAAAAGGACGGCATCACTCTCTTCAGGTTTGCCTGGTTGAAATCGCCGGCCACTACCATCGCTGCGTCTGGATGTTTGATCTGGTGTCTGTTGAGGTAATCGTGTAGTTCTCCCAGCGCTTTGCCCGTATTCGCGTGTGGGGGAATATATACTGTACGGCCGTCATGATGACCGCGGTGAACTCCCTCGGGAGGTGAAACGGACGACACAGGATAGAAAGATGTTCCATCTCCGGGGAACACGAGTTTGAGAGAACATGCACCCCCTCGGGATTAACCCAGGAATTGTTCGTGAGGAGGCAGACCCCGCCGCCGATGGTCTTTCCTGAGGCAGCGGTACGATCTGCACGTAAGACTGTGAAGGCATCCGAGGGAGATACGCTTTTGTCCGGAGTCGCCGACGTGAGCCATGTCTCCGTGAGACACATGATGTTGATGTCTCTCATCTCCCGTTGGAACCGGACCCTCGCCCTTAGGTCATCCATCCTACCCTCCAACGAACGGGCATTCGCCAGAAAGATGGATGGAATTGCTGGGCGGTAAGCAGCTCTTTTTAGTCTCAGTCTGATACCTCCACGTCTCCCTCTGTGTCTCCTCCTGCCGTAGCCTTTGTTCTTTTCCTTGCCGCCATTCTCCCGTCTGATTTCTGCTGGCCATTCTAGGTCAAAAGTGTCTCCAAACTCCTCTTTGAGCCCGGGGTTCAGGTCCATAAGTGTCTGACGGTCGTATGACGTACCCGCCAGTGTTGCTTTAAATAAAAAAGTAGAAAAAACAAACATAATAGCTAAAAGTGTGTACAATAATAGATTTAAGCTTATAGTTTGGCGCAACCAAGAGGTTGAGAATTATTATTGTTTTGAGGAATCCCTCTTGGTTGCCCCAAACAAAAATCTCACACCTGAGCCAAGGGTCTACAGTCCCCCCCCCCCCCCCCCCCCTCTACTCTTTAGCTCAGTGTCCCCTTCTCTCCCTCAATGTCTCCCAGCTGGACACGATGAGAGCATTCCTCTTAGCCCAAGCTCATTTAATATGTACTTTGTACTATTGTATGTGTGTCACTATTAAACCTACTGCATATTGGGGTGCGGCTGGGTAGCGCAGTGGACTAAGCACTCGCCTACCACCACAGAGACTCTGGGATCGAATCCAGCTGGTCAGCGGTACCTCCGGCTTGGTCAGTCGTCTCTACTAACACAATTGACAGTGTTAGCGGCTGGGAAGCCGTGTCCTGGTCGTTGTAAACTGCGACTCCTACTGGTCGGTCGGGGTGCCTGTTCAGCAGGGAGGGGATCTGGGGGAAATAGCGTGAACCTCCGCACGCGTTACGTTCCCCCGGTGAAACTCCTCGCTGTCAGGTGAAAATAAGCGGCTGGCGACTCCA
Source organism: Notolepis coatsorum (assembly GCF_963971535.1). Taxonomy (NCBI): domain Eukaryota; kingdom Metazoa; phylum Chordata; class Actinopteri; order Aulopiformes; family Paralepididae; genus Notolepis; species Notolepis coatsorum. Next base: position 100,563,643 of record NC_140177.1, read on the forward strand.
CATGTATCGGAGGAGGCATCTGGTAGTTCTACACCCTCCCCAGGCCGTCAGTGGGGCAATGCGCGCAACGACCAGGAAGGAAATTGGCATAACGACTAAATTGTGATGGGTGAAAAATACAGAAAAGCCAAAAAATTTATATAATAAAAAAACTGCATATTGATCATGAAGATCCGTCTACGACATCATTGTTGAGTTGGGTTCCACCCCAAATGTCAGTGGTTTTGTCTAGTCATCACTTGTGTCACTGTCACTGTGTCTTCTTCTCTGAATCCCCACTGCAGCGTATATGTTACTGTGTCTTCTTCTCTGAATCCACTGCAGCGTATAATGTTACTGTGTCTTCTTCGCTGAATCCACTGCACCGTATATGTTACTGTGTCTTCTTCTCTGAATCCACTGCAGCGTATATGTTACTGTGTCTTCTTCTCTGAATCCCCACTGCAGCGTATATGTTACTGTGTCTTCTTCTCTGAATCCCCACTGCAGCGTATCTGTCGGAGGCTGTTAGCGGTGTATGACCTACCCAGCTGGGGTCGCTGTGAGCTGGCCTTGTCCCTGCTGCTAGAGCGCAGTGCCCCCTACGCCCTGGAGGACGTTGTTCTTGCGGTGCGAGAGTCCCATGACAGGGAGTTCATCAAGAGGGTTCTGGCTAAAGAATGTCCCATCTGCCTGTCTGTCTTCCCACACAACAAGGCAGGTGTTCTGTGTGTGTGTGTGTGTGTGTGTGTGTGTGTGTGTGTGTGTGTGTGTGTGTGTGTGTGTGTGTGTGTGTGTGTGTGTGTGTGTGTGTGTGTGTGTGTGTGTGTGTGTGTGTGTGTGTGTGTGTGTGTGTGTGTCAAGTCAAGAGTTTTAATTGTCACGGCATACAGGTATACAATGAAATGCGGGTGGTCTTGCCCGCAACGATGTGCAATACAGTGGTACATATAATAGAATCAAAAGAAGAGACAACATTGTGCAGTAACAGATAGCAGGTAACATGGAGTGACATCTCGGTATCTGTACATAGTTATTTACAGCGCATGTGTGACATGCTAGTTAGCTTTGGTAGTGCAATACACTGTTCCTGTTATTCTAATTTAAAGTGACCTTTCCTTTGGCCATAAGTGTGCGTGTGTGCGACATGAGTGTGTGCCCGCTCATGTTAAAGTGTTAAGTGGCTGCTCGTGTGTGAGCGTGCACAGTGTGCGTGTCGTGTGTGTGTTCATGTGTGCTTGTGTGTGGACAGTTCAATGTTCTGAGCACTCAATGTACATTGTTCATGGCTCTGATGGCCTGGGGGAAGAAGCTGAGCTTAAGCCGCTCTGTCCTAGTAGCTGAGATTTGCAGGCGTCTGCCTGACCTCAGCAGCTGAAACAGGCTGTTATTGGGGTGGTGAGGGTCTTTCATTATCCTGCAGGCTCTGGATTTGCACCTCTTTTTGTATAGAACCTGCAGGGGGGGTAGTGCAATACCCGTGGTACGCTCGGCTGAGCGCACCACTTTCTGTAGGGCCTTCTTGTCCTGTGCCGTGCTGTTTCCATACCAGGCAGTGATGTTTCCGGTCAGGATGCTCTCTACAGCTCCTGAGTAGAAGGACTGGAGTATCTTCCCCGATACTCTGAACTTCCTTAACTGTCTCAGGTGGTAGAGACGCTGTTTCGCCTTCTTTACTACTGTGCCTATGTGTGTTGACCATGTCAGGTCCTCTGAGATGTGGACCCCCAGGTACTTGAAGCTGCTCACCCTGTCCACGGTAGCCCCGTTTATCATCAGTGGTGTGTGTGTCTCCTGCTGACCTCCACCTCCTCCCGGTAGGCCTTCTCGTCGTTGTCCGAGATCAGCCCCACCACCACCGTGTCATCTGCGAACTTCACTATGGAGTTGGAGCTGAACTTGGCCACACAGTCGTGTGTGTAGAGTGAGTACAGCAGGGGGCTCAGAACACAGCCCTGGGGGGACCCGATGCTCAGGGTGATGGTGTTGGAGGTCTGACCCCCCACCCTGACCGCCTGGGGTCTTTCGCTCAGAAAGTCCAGTACCCAGGCGCTCAGGGCGGAGCTCAGACCTAGCTCGATCAGCTTGTCCACCAGTCTGGTGGGGACTATGGTGTTGAACGCTGAGCTGTAGTCAATGAACAACAGTCTCACATAGCCCCCCTTCTGACGGTCAAGGTGCGAGAGGGTGCTGTGCAGTACCTGGGAGACCGCGTCGTCGGTGGACCTGTTTGTCCTGTATGCAAATTGCATAGGGTCCATATCACTGGGGAGGGAGGCACAAATGTGGTCCTTGACCAGCCTCTCGAAACATTTCATGACCACAGAGGTGAGTGCCACCGGTCTGTAGTCATTTGGACATGCTGGGGAGGGTTTCTTCGGCACAGGGATGATGGTAGACCTCTTGAAGCAGGCAGGGACCACTGACTCCGCCAGTGATTGATTAAATATGACGGTGAACACAGGGGCCAGCTGGTTGGCACAGGTCTTGAGTATACGTCCTGTTATGCCATCTGGGCCAGCAGCCTTCCTGGTGTTCACCTGCATAAATGCTCTTCTCACACTGTGTTCCGACAACGAGAGAGCGTCCCCCCCCCCTCGCGGTTGCCCCCCCCCCTCCACAACAGCCGGCGCGCCAGTGACGTCACTAGCCGGAGAGCCAGCAGCGCCACTGTCTACACCAAACCGAGCGTAGAAGGTGTTGAGCTTGTCCGCGAGGGAGGCGTCGTCGCTCCCCATTGACGGGGCGCTGACTTTATAGTCATTTATTGACTTCAGTCCCTGCCATAATCCTCTTGTGTCGTTTTGTGCCATTTGTGTCTCCAGTTTGTCAGCATATGTCCTCTTAGCAAGTTTGACTGCTTTGCGTAGAGTATAGACTGAAGCCTTATACTCCTCCATGTTTCCTGACTCTCTACCCAGGTTGTAGGCGGTGGTACGAGAGTTCAGAGCTGCTCTAATAGTGCTATCCACCCACGGTTTCTGGTTTGGGAAAATCCGCACCGTTTTCCTGAGGACAATACCATCAGCTATTGTTGTTATGTAGCACACCACTATGTCTGCTAGTTCACTGACGTCACTGGCACTTCCTATGAACATATCCCAGTCCGTGTCTGCAAGCACGTCCTTGAGCGTGGCCTCTGATTCGTCGGTCCACTTCTTAGTCTCACGTGACACGACGGCGTCACGTGATCTCTGTTGATATGCCGGAAATAGCAAGATGGAGTCATGATCGCTCGAGCTTGTGGACCCCGTTAATGGCGGAGCGGCTACTGCCTTGTAACCCGCTTTGAACGGGGAATAGCAGTGGTCGAGTGTGTTCTTCCCTCTGGTGGAGCAAGCGATGTGTTGGAAAAAGGACGGCATCACTTTCTTCAGGTTGGCCTGGTTGAAATCGCCGGCCACTACCATCGCTGCGTCTGGGTGTTTGATCTGGTGTCTGTTGAGATGATCGTGTAATTCGCCCAGCGCTTTGCCCGTGTTCGCGTGTGGGGGAATATACACGGCAGTCATGACGACTGCTGTGAACTCCCTCGGGAGGTGAAACGGACGACATAGGATAGAAAGATGTTCCAAGTCCGGCGAACACGAGTTTGAGAGGACCTGCACCCCCTCGGGATTAACCCAGGAATTGTTCGTGATGAGGCAGACTCCGCCGCCGATGGTCTTTCCTGAGCCAGCGTTGCGATCTGCACGTAAGACTGTGAAGGCATCCGAGGGAGAGACGCTTTTGTCTGGGGTCGTCGACGTGAGCCATGTCTCTGTGAGACATATAATGTTGATGTCTCTCATCTCCCGTTGGAACCGGACCCTCGCTCTCAGATCATCCATCCTACCCTCCAACGAACGGGCATTCGCCAGAAAGATGGATGGAATTGCTGGGCGGTAAGCAGCTCTTTTTAGTCTCAATCTGATACCTCCGCGTCTCCCTCTGTGTCTTCTCCTGCCGTCGCCTTTGTTCTTTTCTTTGCCGCCATTCTCCCGTCTGATTTCTGCTGGCCATTCTAGGTCAAAAGTGTCTCCAAACTCCTCTTTGAGCCCGGGGTTCAGGTCCATAAGTGTCTGACGGTCGTATGACGTACCCGCCAGTGTTGCTTTAAATAAAAAAGTAGCAAAAACAAACATAATAGCTAAAAGTGAGTACATCGTTGCGGAGCTAAAACCAGAGGCGTCTGACCAGGGTCGCGTCCTCTAAGTATATGTGTGTGTGTGTGTGTGTGTGTGTGTGTGTGTGTGTGTGTGTGTGTGTGTGTGTGTGTGTGTGTGTGTGTGTGTGTGTGTGTGTGTGTGTGTGTGTGTGTGTGTGTGTGTGTGTGTGTGTGTGTGTGTGTGTGTGTGTGTGTGTGTGTGTGTGTGTGTGTGTGTGTGTGTGTGTGTGTGTGTGTGTGTGTGTGTGTGTGTTAGATGAGTACTGGCTGAAGAATGCCCCATCTGTCTCAGTCCTACAACAAGTTAGTATTACATTATTAATATAGGTTTATACTGTGCGTGTCTTTGTGTGTGTGTGTGTGCGTGCATGTCTTTGTGTATGTGTGTGCGTGCATGTATTTGTGTGTGGGGGTGCGTGTCTTTGTGTGTGTGGGGGTGCGTGTATGTGTGTGTGTGCCCGTGTCCTCTTGTAACCTGTCCCACGTTCTGTTTTATATTCCTCAAACTCTGTGACATCTTGTTCCCTTTCTCATCCTCTCTTTCTCTCTCCATCTCTCGTTCTCTTTTATTTTTTGTCATTATTCCTTGATCTCTGGGACAGCCCCCACCCCGCCTCTCTGTTTTCAAAGGTTTCAAAGAATATGTTCCTGATATGTTTGTGTGCACATCCAAGCTCTGTTAGGCCATGTGCTGATATAATATCCACTCACTGTATTATAGCGTGGCTTAGTTTCAGGGCTGTCCTCGGCTAAGGAAATGATCTATCTAATACAGTCGGGTCCATAAATATTTGGACATCAACACAATTTTCATAATTTTGGCTCTGTACTCCACCTACCAACTGTTGTAATTCTATGCTGTGCACCTGATTTGGATGTAAATACCCTTAAATTAAAGCTGAAGGTCTGCACTTAAAGTGTCCAGTCCATTGTGGTGTACAGTACAGAGCCAGAATCGTGTCAATGTCCAAATATCTATGGACCTGACTGTAGGACTTTGTTGACTGATCGATTAATCTGTAAAATGTGTGTTTCCCACATGCTCTCATGCAGAAGGACCTCTATAACTCTAGAGCTTACCAGAGATGTGCTTATAGTAAATGGTAAATGGTGCATTTACGTATATAGCACTTTTATCCAAAGCGCTTTACAATCTTCTGTTCCTCACATTCACCCATGCATTCACTCACACACCGATGGCAGAGGCAACCATGCAAGGTGCTGCTCATCAGGATTAATTAGGGGTTAAGTGTCTTGCTCAAGGACAGGGGATAGAGTGGGAATCGAACTGGGAACCCTCTGATTACCAGACGACCGCTCTACCTCCTGTGGGGCGACTGGTTTGGGAGGTAGAGCAGTCGTCTGGCAATCCGGAGGTTCCCGCCAGCCCTTGTTCTCAGTTGGTGGTTTGAGTTACTACAGTTGTGAGTCCTTAAAAGACAGGTTAATCTTTTTTTTAAACCAGGCCCTATTTAAACATTGGCTGGCATGATGGTGACTAGTACAGGTCATCATTTCACAGCAACCTAGATAACACATTATAACCTTTGATACAATGTACGGTTTGCAACCATTTCCTCAGTAGAAAATATGAAGACACATCTGATTATACTGTGCTCTTCCTATTTTGGAAAACGGCATGTATCGTGGTTTTTGAGTATGCAGCACAGTGCTAAGTTTCTCAATACTAAAGCGATAAGTGAAATGATGGCCTGTACTAGTCGATATCTTACCATACTGTATGTATAGGGCCTAGGTTAAAAGAAATAATAATAATAAGTGAGAAGCAGAATTGAGACTGCTGCTGTCTGTGTGAGTGATGAGAGAGATGATTGAGTCTAGCAGGGAACTGACTGAACGATCGGTGAGCATGTTGTGGGGGAGGTGACGAGATGAAGGTCTGAAACTTAAATCATTACCTGGTTAGGTGAAACTAAGTTTACCATGGGCCTCCCAAATAAAGTCTACATGTGAGAAACCATGTTATATTATCTCTCTCTCTCTCTCTCTCTCTCTCTCTCTCTCTCTCTCTCTCTCTCTCTCTCTCTCTGTTTGTCTCTCTCTCTCTCTGTTTGTCTCTCTCTGTATGTGTGTTTCTCCCTATGTCTTTCTCTGTGTCTCTTTATCTGTGTCTCTCTGTCTGTCTCTCTCTCTGTTTGTCTCTCTGTCCCTCTCTCTGTGTATGTGTGTTTCTCCCTATGTCTTGCTCTCTCCATCTCTCTCTCTATCTCTCTCTCTCTGTCCCTCTCTCTCTGTCCCTCTCTCTGTGTATGTGTCTATCTCTCTCTCTCTCTCTCTTTCTCTCTCTCTCTCTCTCTCTCTCTCTCTCTCTCTCTCTCTCTCTCTCTCTCTCTCTCTCTCTCTCTCTCTCTCTCTCTCTCTCTCTCTCTGTCTGTAGATGCAGTCCCTGACATCATGTCAGTGTTCAGTCTGCTGTGGTTGTTTCCAGCAGCACTTCACCATCGCCATCAGAGACAAACACATCAGAGACATGGTGTGTCCCGTCTGTTGGGAGCCGGACATCAACGACCCAGAACACCTCAACAGTTACTTCTCGACCCTAGATATCCAGGTACCAAGCGAGAGCCCTCACTGCCACAGTTGAGTGTGTAGATTTTACTCTACTAGAGTGCACCCATCGATCTATGGATCTGTCTAGCCATGAGGGGATAAATACATATTTGGAAGGCGGTACATTTAAAAGATTTGAATGGAGAACATGGGTTTATATTTCAATCTTTGGAAGAGAGAGCGATAGAGAAAGAAAGATATTGTGTCCCCTCTGTAGGGAGAGCCAAATATCAATGAACCCTTAACACCTCAACAACTACCTTTCTAGTTAAGATATTCGGGAAGGCAGGACGAGAGTGTAAAGAGAGTAGACAAGGTGATATATGGTTTATTTTTAAAGTCGGGAGCCTGACATCAAAGACCCTGAACAGCTTGGTCTCTGCCTTAGATATTCATGTATGGAAGGAGGAAGGGAGAAAAAGGGGAAGTAGAGGAGGCATTTCTGGGAGCAAGATATCAAGGGCTTGGAACATCTGAACAGCTTATTGTTGCAGAGAGAGAAAGAGATAGACGGAGAAAGAGAGAGAGACAGAGAGAGAGTGGGAAGGTTGAGGAGTGGATATAATACATGTATGTGCTATTTGTTGTGAAAGTTGGGAGCCTGAACTCATGGACCCTGAACATAACAACAGCTACACCTCTACCATAGATATCCAGGTATCTAATACCCCTGTTCACAACGACAACCCTGAACATAACAACAGGTACTCCTCTACCATAGATATCCAGGTATCTAATACCCCTGTTCACAACGACAACCCTGAACATAACAACAGGTACTCCTCTACCATAGATATCCAGGTATCTAAAACCCCTGTTCACAACGACAACCCTGAACATAACAACAGCTACACCTCTACCATAGATATCCAGGTATCTAAAACCCCTGTTCACAACGACAACCCTGAACATAACAACAGGTACTCCTCTACCATAGATATCCAGGTATCTAATACCCCTGTTCACAACGACAACCCTGAACATAACAACAGGTACTCCTCTACCATAGATATCCAGGTATCTAATACCCCTGTTCACAACGACAACCCTGAACATAACAACGGGTACTCCTCTACCATAGATATCCAGGTATCTAATACCCCTGTTCACAACGACAACCCTGAACATAACAACAGGTACTCCTCTACCATAGATATCCAGGTATCTAATACCCCTGTTCACAACGACAACCCTGAACATAACAACAGGTACTCCTCTACCATAGATATCCAGGTATCTAATACCCCTGTTCACAACGACAACCCTGAACATAACAACAGGTACTCCTCTACCATAGATATCCAGGTATCTAAAACCCCTGTTCACAACGACAGGACCCTGGTGACACACCACGTCAGGGCTGTACAGTGCTACGAGGGTGTAGCATATTGCCCCTAAAAATAGCCTGTGCTAGTAGAAAAAATATTTGGGGGCACCCTTGCTAGTACTGATTTCAACCCTTTCATTCGTATTTCACTCCTTTTTTTTCGAGGAATTTAAACGTTGCAAACTAATCTTGTTGGCCGTTTTCTATATCTCTCCTCCCTCGGTCTCTCTCCGTCTGCCCGAGGAGCGGGGCTGTTACTTACACACTGGCGAGACTGACACTCACACATGCACATACGGGTACTTGAGAGGTGCTGTCCGTGCTGAAGCAGAGCAGAGCTCATCATAGTGGAGAGATCGAAACGTTCGAAAAAAGCATGCATAGCGCGACCTGTGTAACATTAAGTTACACTGCTATTGCCTATCTTATCGTTAGCAAGCTAATCATGCATAGCGCGACCCGTGTAAAGTTAAGTAACTTGTGTTCCGCTGGGAAAGACCGGCCATCACTGCATACAACTTGGTTTAATCCAAATATCCATTCAGAAACTTTGTATTATGAAATCATTCTGGGAATGCCTTGTTTGGTGCGAGTTCAGCTGACACTGGGACACGCCCACTACGCAAAGCGTGCGCTCTCACACACACACACACACACGCGCACACACACACACACACACACACACACACACACACACACACACACACACACACACACACACACACACTGCTCCGGTCATGCATCCACTCATGGAAAATATACTGTATCATCAGGCTATTGTTCTAAAAGTATCTCTACTAATAAAATTAGTATTGAACCGTTTTTAACAGCTGGGTATTGGGTGGGACATTCTGATTTAAGAACTTTCTAAATCAAATAGAAAGTCCCAAAATAGTTAATTTATCTGACTGCTTGTATTAATTGATCGAAAAGTAGCCATGTGCAGTAATATAGTTATATAAAAGAATAATAAAGCAATGCCGATTATGTTCTTAATTTTTTTTTAAATCTTGCAAAATAATCAAAAAGAACCGATAAGAGTATCGATAAAGTACCCAACTGTTAAGCAGTATCGAATCGATAAGAGTAGTAGTATCGATAAAATCCTAACCCATCCCTAAGGAACACTGTTATCAATGAAAGAAGAAATGTTTGCAGCTGTGGTAATACTTCAGTTGGTTATAAAAGATACAAACCTGAAAACAAAAGCACTTAAATGTTAAATAAAAGGACCACCGTAATGAAGCAGGAGGAACATTTTTTTTTGCACTATAATGGTAAAATTATTATTTAAAAAAAGTGCCCCTAAAAAAGATTCTGTGCCCCTACATTTCTCATTTAGGGGCACCTGTGCCCCTAGTGAAAAAGCTTAGCGTACAGCCCTGCATGTGTCCCGTGTTGGGTGGCAATTTATACCAACCAAGGAACACAGGTAGGTTGTAGGTCATCGGCACTTGCACTGGACCTGCATGGTTCTATTCCTTTGTTGTCACCTCCCAAATTAGTTGTTGCATTTTTTAAATCATCAAAACGTGGACACGTTTACAGTCCTTGGCAACATGGCAGGCGACACAATGTCCAGTACAGTGTTTCACATTTTCTTTACTCTAGATGAAAGCATTGTGCAGCTATATTCACCTACTGACAGCAGCGAAAGGAGTCACCCTCAGGACAGCTATATTCACCTACTGACAGCAGTGAGAGTACCCTCAGGACAGCTATATTCACCTACTGACAGCAGCGAGAGGAGTCACCCTCAGGACAGCTATATTCACCTACTGACAGCAGCGAGAGGAGTCACCCTCAGGACAGCTATATTCACCTACTGACAGCAGTGAGAGGAGTCACCCTCAGGACAGCTATATTCACCTACTGACAGCAGTGAGAGGAGTCACCCTCAGGACAGCTACAGTATATTCACCTACTGACAGCAGTGAGAGGAGTCACCCTCAGAACAGCTATATTCACCTACTGACAGCAGCGAGAGGAGTCACCCTCAGGACAGCTATATTCACCTACTGACAGCAGTAAGAGGAGTCACCCTCAGGACAGCTATATTCACCTACTGACAGTAGCGAGAGGAGTCACCCTCAGGACAGCTATATTCACCTACTGACAGCAGTGAGAGGAGTCACCCTCAGGACAGCTATATTCACCTACTGACAGCAGTGAGAGGAGTCACCCTCAGGACAGCTATATTCACCTACTGACAGCAGTGAGAGGAGTCACCCTCAGGACAGCTATATTCACCTACTGACAGCAGTGAGAGGAGTCACCCTCAGGACTGAATGAATGAAAACTTTATTTAACAGATTGCAGAATGGGTACAATACAGTACGGCTCAATACATACAATTGTTAAGGGGATGCTGACCTGAAAAAGACGTTTGTCTTGTTTCCATCAGGGTCCCCCATTTTCAATTCATATAGACATTTATGACATACACAACATACATGACATTTATGGCATAGGGACATATAGGTATTTAGTACTGATACATTTGTGACATAAACGGTATTCAAATATACAGTACTGTTACCCCTAGATCCTGACAGAGTATATACATATGATGGGGAGGGGACTGTACATTAGGAGGGGGTGGGTTGGTGGGTGGGAGAGAAATATCCGTACGGCGGGGAGGGAATATGTACATGCGGTGGGGAGGAGACTGTCTATTAGGAGGTGGTGGGGGTTTTGGCCATTTACGGTGGCCAGTTTCGAATTGCAGCCTCCCGTAGGTGCTCTTTAAGAGCAGTTTTGAATGTGGGTAGGGATTCACATTCCTTTACAGCTTTGGGTAGGGCGTTCCACATTGATGTGGCATAATTGCGAAACGTGTTTAGTCCCTTGTTTGAGCCGAATCTGGGTTTAACATGATTTGTTGAGCTTCCTCTGGTGTTGTGGTCGTGGTATTCACTGACCTTTGGGAAGTATTTTGACATGTACATGGGTACCTTAGTCGTATAGTGTATCTTGTAGACCAGGCCCATTGCAAGTTGCTGTACTCTGTCGTCTACTCTAAGCCATCCTAGGTTGTCAAAGTGGGCAGGGGTGAGGTGGGTTCTGGGGGTAAGGTCAAGTAGTAGTCTGACCAGTTTGTTTTGAGATGTTTGTAATTTTGTTTTAAGCGCCTTTGAGGTGCTTTGGTACCATGAGGTGCACGCATAGTCATAGTACCCTTGAATGAGTGCTCCTGCCAGAGTCTTCAGGGTATTCTTGTTTACCAGAGAGGAGATCCGGTACAAGAATCTAGTTCGTTGGTTGACTTTTTTTATTACATTGGATGCCATTTTGTCACAGGAAAGATTTGCCTCTAGGATGGAACCCAGGTAGGTAATTTCGTCTTTCCTTGTGACAATATTGTCACCCACTGCAACTGAGAAGCCGTCGGTCTTGCTGAGTTTGTTATTTGAACCGAAGAGAATGGACTCTGTTTTGCCCATGTGTAATGATATAGGACAGCTATATTCACCTACTGACAGCAGCGAGAGGACCCTCAGGACAGCTATATTCACCTACTGACAGCAGTGATAGGAGTCACCATCAGGACAGCTATATTCACCTACTGACAGCAGTGAGAGGAGTCACCCTCAGGACAGCTATATTCACCTACTGACAGCAGTGAGAGGAGTCACCCTCAGGACAGCTATATTCACCTACTGACAGCAGTGAGAGTACCCTCAGGACAGCTATATTCACCTACTGACAGCAGTGAGAGGAGTCACCCTCAGGACAGCTATATTCACCTACTGACAGCAGTGAGAGGACTCACCCTCAGGACAGCTATATTCACCTACTGACAGCAGTGAGAGGACTCACCCTCAGGACAGCTATATTCACCTACTGACAGCAGTGAGAGGACCCTCAGGACAGCTACAGTATATTCACCTACTGACAGCAGTGAGAGGACCCTCAGGACAGCTATATTCACCGACTGACAGCAGTGAGAGGAGTCACCCTCAGGACAGCTATATTCACCTACTGACAGCAGTGAGAGGAGTCACCCTCAGGACAGCTATATTTACCTACTGACAGCAGTGAGAGGAGTCACCCTCAGGACAGCTATATTCACCTACTGACAGCAGTGAGAGGAGTCACCCTCAGGACAGCTATATTCACCTACTGACAGCAGCGAGAGGAGTCACAGGACCGCTATATTCACCTACTGACAGCAGCGAGAGGAGTCTGAATGAATGAATGAATGAAAACTTTATTTAACAGATTGCAGAATGGGTACAATACAGTACGGCTCAATACATACAATTGTTAAGGGGATGCAGACCTGAAAAAGACGTTTGTCTTGTTTCCATCAGGGTCCCCCATTTTCAATTCATATAGACATTTATGACATACACAACATACATGACATTTATGGCATAGGGACATATAGGTATTTAGTACTGATACATTTGTGACATAAATGGTATTCAAATATACAGTACTGTTACCCCTAGATCCTGACAGAGTATATACATATGATGGGGAGGGGACTGTACATTAGGAGGGGGTGGGTGGGTGGGAGAGAAATATCCATACGGCGGGGAGGGAATATGTACATGCGGTGGGGAGGAGACTGTCTATTACAGACCTGGGCATTGTACGGCCCGGGATGATTCTGACCGGCCCGCGAAAGATTACATGATAATTAAAAAAAATTTAAAAAATATTTTTTTTAAACATTTTTTTTTTTTTAACTTTTTTCTTTTCATGTCAACGTTCACACGCACAATATACACTTAGGAGACATGCTCAGAAGATGTTGGTTCTCTTTGGATCCACCTATATGTGAACAGACATTCTCAGTCATGATGTTTACCAAGTCCAGGTACAGATCCTCTCTCACTGATGAACATCTGGCAGCTGTGCTTCGCATCTCCACCTCAGACATGCAACCTGACTTTGATGGACTTGTTAAAGCTCAACAGAGACTGGATTTATCACACTGAAAAATAACTGAAGAACACTAAAATGTGGAAATATAACAAGTGAAATGGGACACTTTTTTTTCTTTTTTTTGCACAGTTCTGAAAACAGTAAATGTTTAATATATGCATGTAAAGTAAAAAAGGCTACAAAACTGGGACACTTTTCTTTACACAGTTCAGTGACATGTCTTGTTTATTTTGGCTATAAGATGATGTGATGTCTTTAGAAAGCTAAGAAAATCCTTGTTTCAATAGTATATGAAACTCAAAATAATAACATTATTTGTATAGCACTTTTTCATACATGCCCTTTGTTATTAATGTTTCACATTTTGTTTATCATTTTGGAAATAAATTCTATTTGAATAAATGATATTTTTGAAAGCTAACCTCACCTTTTAATTGCCAAATTATAACATACACTCTTACCAGGGGTCAAAACAATGCCATTTACTGCTTTTTATATAGAATTATACAACGGCATGCAAATTTCTCGATTCTGATTGGCTGAAACAGTCATTTTACACGTCTTTATTGGCAACAATCCACGCTGCTGGCCCAGGACCCGCCCACAACCGACCCACATCACATCACTCCGCCGGATCACAAGAAGGTGGCCAATAATCTTTACAAATGGATATGTTAATGGCGACTAAACGACTAAATATCAAGCGATTCTGTCACAGCGAATGTCTTAGTCGTTTAAACAATGTTGGATGATGTAATTGATGGGTCTTGAATCATTCTGTAACAAAAGAAAAATCGCGGATTGATTGATGGATTAATTTGCGATTTTTTTTTCAATTTCTTTTTCCTTTCGACTGTCAGCGCTCGCTCTAGTCTCCACCCACCGCCACACACCCCCCCCACACACATACACACACACACACACACACGCACACACACACACGCACGCACACGCACGCACACACACACACACACTCTGCCTGCAACACGGGGGATAGTCAGAGAGCTGGGTGCTGCGCTGTTCTAAGTGAGCATGGCCTATTGAGTTGATTGATTGATTGATTGCTAATTTTATTACTGTACGCTTGGTTTTCAACTGGTTAAGTTTAGGCCCTCTACAGTAGGTTTAAAAAAATAAATAAAAGAATAGGGCGAAGAAAACGTTTTTTTCCTATAGGGCAAAGAAGACTTTTTAATTTGTTTTACCTACTTTATATAGAAGCATCTAAGAATGAAGTTCTATGGAAAGTAGGTCTGCATTCCCTTAACAATTGTGTGTATTGAGCCGTACTGTATTGTACCCATTCTGCATCTGGTAATACAATTTTCAATCAATCATTCCAATAATACACAGTTGGATGTGTTAGTTGGTTGGATGCACTTCAAGCTGCTTCCACATGAGGCAACTTCTCTCAATCATTCCAATAATACACAGTTGGATGTGTTAGTTTGGTTGGATGCACTTCAAGCTGCTTCCACATGGAGGCAACTTGTCTTTTTTGTAGTTGTGGGAACTACTTTTTCTGGCGGATGGTTTTTTCAATAAATCTTCGATTAATGTGTGTTTATTGTATAGAAATAAGGTTGGATGAATCTAGCAGTTGTATAAAAGCTTTACATCACTTGCAGTCGTGATTTGTGACCAATAAACCATGCCTAGGGGGGTCTAACGACCACCCCTAGGCATGGTTTATTGGTCACAAACCACTCCTGCGCGTGATGTAATGCTTAAATAAAATGTATATTATGCATAATTTAGTTTGGAATTTTGGCCCGGCCCTCCAACATATTTTCAGTTGCTCATTCGGCCCCCCGGGAAAAATAATTGCCCACCCCTGGTCTATTAGGAGGTGGTGGGGGTTTTGGGCATTTACGGTGGCCAGTTTCGAATTGCAGCCTTCCGTAGGTGCTCTTTAAGAGCAGTTTTGAATGTGGATTCACATTCCTTTACAGCTTTGGGTAGGGCGTTCCACATTGATGTGGCATAATTGCGAAACGTGTTTAGTCCCTTGTTTGAGCCGAATCTGGGTTTAACATGATTTGTTGAGCTTCCTCTGGTGTTGTGGTCGTGGTATTCACTGACCTTTGGGAAGTATTTTGACATGTACATGGGTACCTTAGTCGTATAGTGTATCTTGTAGTCACCCTCAGGACAGCTATATTTACCTACTGACAGCAGTGAGAGGAGTCACCCTCAGGACAGCTATATTCACCTACTGACAGCAGTGAGAGGAGTCACCCTCAGGACAGCTTATGCCATGATTTTTCTTTTCTTTTTTTTTTATTATCTTTCCCCCCCCCTCCTTTTTTCCGATTTTTCTCCCATCCCACTGTTAGTCGTTATGCCAATTCCCAACCCCCTTCCTGGTTGTTGCGCACACCCCCCTACTGTTGGTCCGGGAGGCCGGAGACTGTCACATGCTTTCCTCCGACGCATGTGCAGCCAGCCGGCAGCCAGCCTGGCAGCGCAGATTCTCACCGGGGAGAGTGTAACGTGTGGAAGATCACACTACCTCCCTCCAGATCCTACCCTCGCTGTGCAGGCGCCCCGACCGAACTGTAGGGGTCGCTGTCCACAACGCCCAGGACCCACCCCTAACACTGCCAATTGTGTTAGTGTGAACGACCAGCCAAGCTGATAGCAACGCCAAGAGCTGGATTCGAACACAGCGTCTCCAGCGTTGATGGCAAGCGCCTTGCCCACTACACCACCTAGCCGCATGCCATGAGTTTGACTTCCAATGGAGGTGCAACAAAATGTAAATGTTCCACCAAAGTTAAATGTCATGGCTTTCTGACCCACCAGCATGGGTTAAATGGGCTGAAACATATTAATGCGGGATGCTTTGAGAGCCGTGTGTGTGTCTGTGAAATGTATGTTATATGGTGCAAAAACAAAGGAAAAACAAAACAAGTGAACCAGAGGTCACTGAGGAAGCCTGGCTGTCCAGGGAGAGAGAGACAAGTCACTGAGGAAGCCTGGCTGTCCAGGGAGAGAGAGACAAGTCACTGAGGAAGCCTGGCTGTCCAGGGAGAGAGAGACAAGTCACTGAGGAAGCCTGGCTGTCCAGGGAGAGAGAGACAAGTCACTGAGGAAGCCTGGCTGTCCAGGGAGAGAGAGACAAGTCACTGAGGAAGCCTGGCTGTCCAGGGAGAGAGAGACAAGTCACTGAGGAAGCCTGGCTGTCCAGGGAGAGAGAGACAAGTCACTGAGGAAGCCTGGCTGTCCAGGGAGAGAGAGACAAGTCACTGAGGAAGCCTGGCTGTCCAGGGAGAGAGAGACAAGTCACTGAGGAAGCCTGGCTTGTACGCCCATTCCTCACAGCTGCCGACAGTCACGAATCAGGGGCAGGCGAAGCCCCACAGCAAACAGGAAGCCAGGCAACCAAAAGTGGTGGGATTGATTGAGTGAGTGAGTGATTGATTGATTTATTGATTTATTGATTGATTGATTGATTGAGCACAGCAACTACAACAGAAAACAGAGAGCCAAACAGCCTTTGAAGAACAGATGGCCAGGGCTGTCGCATAATGTACACATATACACCTCACAGCATAGATAGTCTCTTTATATACAGTATATACATCTCCTAATCCTATTTAGGCTAGATAGAAGTTTCAAGTAATTTCACTGTAATATCACATGTAATGCTGAAACAAACACGTGTATATATGTTAATGTTTCCAGCTGCGAGAGTGTCTGGAGCCAGAGGTCTATGAGCTGTTTCATAAGAAGCTGACTGAACAAGCTCTCATCAAGGACCCCAAGTTCCTCTGGTGTAGCCATGTGAGTACTATCAAGAGAGAGACCCCAAGCTCCTCTGGTGTAGCCATGTGAGTACTATCAAGAGAGAGACCCCAAGTTCCTATTGTGTAGCCATGTGAGTATTATCGAGAGAGAGAGAGACCCCAAGTTCCTATGGTGTAGCCATGTGAGTACTATCAAGAGAGAGACCCCAAGTTCCTCTGGTGTAGCCATGTGAGTACTATCAAGAGAGAGACCCCAAGTTCCTCTGGTGTAGCCATGTGAGTACTATCAAGAGAGATACCCCAAGTTCCTCTGGTGTAGCCATGTGAGTACTATCAAGAGAGAGACCCCAAGTTCCTATGGTGTAGCCATGTGAGTACTATCAAGAGAGAGACCCCAAGTTCCTCTGGTGTAGCCATGTGAGTACTATCAAGAGAGAGACCCCAAGTTCCTCTGGTGTAGCCATGTGAGTACTATCAAGAGAGAGACCCCAAGTGCCTCTGGTGTAGCCATGTGAGTACTATCAAGAGAGAGACCCCAAGTGCCTCTGGTGTAGCCATGTGAGTACTATCAAGAGAGAGACCCCAAGTTCCTCTGGTGTAGCCATGTGAGTACTATCAAGAGAGATACCCCAAGTTCCTCTGGTGTAGCCATGTGAGTACTATCAAGAGAGAGACCCCAAGTTCCTATGGTGTAGCCATGTGAGTACTATCAAGAGAGAGACCCCAAGTTCCTCTGGTGTAGCCATGTGAGTACTATCAAGAGAGAGACCCCAAGTTCCTCTGGTGTAGCCATGTGAGTACTATCAAGAGAGAGACCCCAAGTGCCTCTGGTGTAGCCATGTGAGTACTATCAAGAGAGAGACCCCAAGTTCCTATGGTGTAGCCATGTGAGTACTATCAAGAGAGAGACCCCAAGTTCCTATGGTGTAGCCATGTGAGTACTATCAAGAGAGAGACCCCAAGTGCCTCTGGTGTAGCCATGTGAGTACTATCAAGAGAGAGACCCCAAGTGCCTCTGGTGTAGCCATGTGAGTACTATCAAGAGAGAGACCCCAAGTGCCTCTGGTTTATCCATGAAGGTATCCTATCTACCATCTATCTATGATATCCGTTATTGGTGTCGACCACAGTTCACCCAGCAACACTACTGAGAGAATTGGAACACGTTGCACTCAACGAAGATTTTTTTTTTCTTTTTACAAAATATTAAATGTGCCTGGGATTGTTTTCATTCACTCATTGCTTTATGGAAATGTTATTGTACAGTACATGCTCTGTGAAAAGGATAGCATGGTGTGTAGCCATTTTCCTCTCATACATACAAATCGGAATAGGCTGCAATGGTATTTTAATCAACAAATGACATTCCCAATACTGTACAAATAATAATATTGTTCTCTCTCTCCCCCCTCCTCCTCACCTTTCTCTCTCCTGTCCTCATCCCTTCATTCTAGTGTTCTTATGGGTTCATTTATGACGGAGATCAACTCAAGGTCACCTGTTTCCAGTGTAGGAACAGCTTCTGCGCTCAGTGCAAGAAACCTGTAAGTGTGTGTGTGTGTGTGTGTGTGTGTGTGTGTGTGTGTGTGTGTGTGTGTGTGTGTGTGTGTGTGTGTGTGTGTGTGTGTGTGTGTGTGTGTGTGTGTGTGTGTGTGTGTGTGTGTGTGTGTGTGTGTGTGTGTGTGTGTGTGTGTGTGTGTGTGTGTGTGTGTGTGTGTGTAATTTATTCAATTTGTATGTCTTCACATGAATCACTTCTGCTTCAAGGACCATCAGCTTATAGCAGTATGAGCGGATTCATCCAGTACCTTAGTGACGCACTTAGCTAATTTCTCCTCTCATCATACATCGTGTACAGTAGGCTGCTCATCAATTCAGCCCTCAAGCCTGGCTCTTTCATGCTACTTATCTTCGTGGTGGTGAATCTGTGAGCAGTCTATATATATATATATATATATATATATATATATATATATATATATATATATATATATATATTAGTGCTGTCAAACGATTAAAATATTTAACTCGATTAATCGCATGATTGTCCATAGTTAACTCGCGATTAATCGCAAATTAATCGCATTTTTTTTTTTTTTTTCTTTTACCTTAAACAGATCTTTTTCAAGTTCCAAGTTTTAATACTCTTATCAACATGCGAGTCAACAAATGCTTGCTTTGTGCGGCCATTTAACACAAAAGGATGACCCTCATGCATTGCAAATTTGCATCAAATTCAAAACAGAGTGATGCACAAAATAACTTAAAAGAAAATAATAATTTAAAACAATGAATAAAGTGTGCATGAAATAATAGGGGAAAGAAAACGTTAGGAACTTGTTACATTCACACACACAAGGGCTGATTAATCACACACCCCCCTCTCTCCCTCACACACACACTCTCCCAGCTCTTTTTCTCTTTTGCCCCTTCCTCATCTCTCTCACCCCCCTCTCTCTCTATATCTCACACACACACACACACACACACACACACACACACACACACACACACACACACACACACACACACTTCAGAAACAAACATAGTATCAATGAGAGCATCAATAATACACCTGAGTGAAGTCTAGTAAAAAGAATTTTTTTTTTTTTTTTTTTTTTTTTAGTTAATCTTGAGTTAAAAAAATTAGTGGCATTAATAGAATCGGGAGTTAACGCGATATTAACGCGATATATTTGACAGCCTTAATATATATATATATATATATATATATATACATACATATACATATACATAGTATACTGTATATGAATCGGACTGTTACAGGTTTCTCTGAGCACTAGAGTTATTTCTATGTAAGACTGTAACAACCCTGCACTCCACATTGCTGAATGGAAAATTAATAGTGATATGTTATCACTGTCTCTGTTACACACACTACTGATTTGCACAAGTAATGCTATCTCTTTCTTCTTTTTTATTATTATAATTTTTATATTTATTTATTTGATTTCTATGCTGCACATTTTAGAATATTTTTAATCTTTACACTTTACACTCCTTTTGTACTACTTTATATTGAGGCTGCTGCTAGACAGAGGAGCCAAGAACACAATAATTCCACTCCTCTATACAGCTAACAGAATAGAAATATGTGACAATAAAGCCATGTCTGATTCTTCTGATGGGTGTGAATTGGCCAATCATCCAAAACATAGTTTTTTATTTGTTGGAGGAAGGAGAAAAAAGGGGAGAAAAATACCACAGCATGCCACAAAAACAACACATCAAACTCCCATAGAAGAAGTGTCAAGCATTCTCTTTCCCCAGACACATACCTTGTCTCTGTATGTCTGTATGAACCCCTTTGATTATCTCTCTCTCTGTCTCCCTCTCCCCCTAACCTTTCTTTCTTTCTTTCTTTCTTTCTTTCTTTCTTTCTTTCTTTCTTTCTTTCTTTCTTTCTTTCTTTCTTTCTTTCTTTCTTTCTTTATCTTATTACCTGTCATTTATCTCTCTATCTCTCTATCTTTCTTCTGACCTGTCATCTCTCTCTCCCCCTCGCTCTCTGATCTTACTTGTCATCTCTTTCCCTCTCTCTCACCCATCTTCTCTCTCTATCCCTCTCTCTCTTACCTGTCATCTCTCTCTCTCCCTTGCACTGTCTTCTTACTTGTCATCTCTTTCCCTCTCTCTCACCCATCTCTCTCTCTCACTCTATCTCTCTCTCTCTTCTTACCTGTCATCTCTCTCTCTCTCCCTTCTTACTTGTCATCTCTCTCCCTCTCGCTCACCCATCTTCTCTCTCTCTCTCTCTCTCTCTCTCTCTCTCTCTCTCTCTCTCTCTCTCTCTCTCTCTCTCTCTCTCCCCCCCCCCCCCCCCCCCCAGTGGGAGTCTCAGCATGCAGGTCTGTCATGTGACCAGTACCAGTCCTGGAAGAGAGAGAACGACCCTGAATACCAGAGGCAGGGGCTGGCCGGCTACCTCAGGGACAACGGCATCAGTGAGTTTATTAACCCTTTCCCTTTCATGGTCGCCGTCGGTTGTGTGATAGTAAAGGGTTAACCTTCTGTCGTGTGGCAGTGAAAGGGTTAACCGGCTGTCATGTGGCAGTGAAAGG